>NC_092763.1:14598776-14936692 GCF_047496795.1 Chiloscyllium punctatum | reverse complement strand
TGAGTTACACTGGTTGGGCCGGGTTTTATTGCCCACCCTTAAGTGCCCTGGAACAAGTGTTACTGAGCTGCCTTCTGAAACTGCTGCAGTCCATTTTGTGTAGGTAGACCCAGAATGCTGCTGCGGAGGGAATTCCAGGATCTTGACCCAGCGACACTGAAGGAACCGTGACCCATTTCTAAGTCAGGATGGTGAGCAGTTTGGAGGGGAATTTGCAGGTGGTGGTATTCCTATGTATCTGCTGCCCTTGTCCTTCTAGATGGTAGTGGGTTTGGAAGGTGCTGACTGAGGATCTTGAGTGAATTTCTGCAGTGCATCTTATACATAGTACACATTGCTGTTACTGACCGTCAGTGGTCAAGGGAATGGATGTCTATCGATGTTATGCCAATCAAGTGAGCTGCTTTGACCTGGATTGTGTCAAACTTGTTGAGTATTGTTGGAGCTGCACCCATGGAGGTAATTAGACAATATTCCATCAGACTCCTTACTTATGCCTTGGAGATGATGAATGGGCTTTAGGAGGTCAAGAGGTAAATTACTCGCTGCACGATTCCTAAATTCTGACCTACAGTTGTAACCATGGTACTTACAAACTACCTCATTCAAGTCTGGAAATGGTAATTCCCAGGAAGTGGGAGATCCATTAATGGCAATGACGTTGATAAAAAAAAGAAACAATAATTAAATTCTCTCTTGCTGGAGATGGTCATTGCCTTACAATTGTGTGGCTCAATGTTACTTGCCATTTATCAGCCCAAGCCAGATATTGTCCAGGTCTTGCAACTTTTGGATTTGAACAAATTCAACATCTGAGAGGCATGAAGGGCACTGAACATTGTGCACCCATAAGCAAACATCCACACTTCTGACATTATGGTGGAAAATAGTTGGGCCTCAGACACTGCCCTGCAGAGATGTCCTGGAGTCTGAAATTACTGAACTCTAATGACCTCAACCATCATCCATTGTTAATAATCACACAACACTAGATTATAGTCCATCAGGTTTATTTGGAATCCTCTATCTTCCAAATAAACCTGTTGGACTATAATCTGGTATTGTGTGATTTTTAACTTTGTCCACCCCAGTCCGACACTGGCTCCTCCAAGTCATCATCCTTTCTGTCAGGTACAACTCCAGGCAATGAGGAGCTTTACCATTGATTCCTATTGACTCCAGTTTTGCTACATCTTTTTGGTGCCACACTTGGTTAATTGTGACCCTGAGGTCCAGACCAGTAATGTTTACCTCACCTCTTAAGTTCAGTTCTAATGCCTATGTTTGAACCAAGGCTACAGTGAGGTCAGGAGTGATCTCAAACTGGGAGTCACTGAGCAGGTTATTGCTGAGCAGGTGCTGCTCTTTAGCGCTGTTGATGACACTTTCCATCACTTTACGATGGATCGAGAGTAGACTGAGGGGGAATGTTGGATTTGTCCTGCTTTTTATGTCCAGATATGCCCAGGTAATTTTTCACATTGCTGGTAGATGCCACACTTGACACTATACTGGAATGATCTCAACAGAAGTGTGGGAAGCTTTGGAGCAGAAGTCTTCAGCATTACTGTTGAAGCCTGCCACTTTTGAGGGGGACCTTGGAAGGAGACTCAGATGAAACACTCAGTGTGCTGAATTAAGATTCAATCTTATCCTTCTCACTGATGTACATGTTACCCACACTTGTGTAGTTTCATCCTCCACTGAATTGTATAATTGTCCATCCCCATTTATTACTGGATATGACAGAAGTGCAAAGCTGAATCAGATCCATTGGTTGGGGATTCACTTGGCTCCATCTCTCAGTTGCCACTTTTGGTTGTTGGCATGCAGGCATGCCTGTGTTCTAGTGTTACCAGATTAACATTTCATTTTATGATGTTTCTGCATTCTTCATTGAACGAGGATTGATCCCCTGATTTGACTGTGATGGTAGAGTGGGGGATATACCAGGCCACGAGATTGAAAATTGTGTCAGAGTACAGATCTGCTGCTGCTGATGGCCCATAGATGGGTGCCCAGAATTGAGTTGTTAGACATATTTGAAAAGTATCCCAGTTAGTCGTAATGTCACACATCAAAATGAAAGATCTGAAGGTGAGACAACACCTCCACAAACACTTCGAGTTGACTCCTACCAATACTGTTGAATTGATGCTTCTGCAACAGATACATTGGTGAGAACAAGTTCAAGATATCAACCACAGTGACTAGATATATATCTCAGCCTTACAAAGGATGTATGTTATAGGCATATTAATGTTACCAATTTGTTTAATATGTGTGGATTACTGAATAAATAATTGACCAATTGCTTAATTGACCAATTGCTTAAACTGATTGTTTGCTTTAGTGCTGATCATTCAGCTGGCTGACTATGAGAGAAAGACCTGCTATACTGTGCTATCCTAAGTTGTGAATTCCTTTTGCTATCTTATAGTGACTTTCTGAGATGTGTACAACAACAAAACACTCAGAAGACAGAAATCGTGAAAAAGAGTGTCTTTACTTGGAAAGTGGTGAGTATGTGTAACTTGCAACAACGTGGGATGGTTGAGATGAATTGTATTGATGTAAGGGAGGCTAGGTGAGTAGACGAAGGAGAAGGGAAAGAAACAATCTGTTAATAGGATGACTCAAAATAAGGTGAAAAGACAATCCTGAGAACATATACACTAGCATAGATGTGCTGGGCCAAATAGTCTGTTTTAGTACTGTAGAAACTTGATGATAGTCAAGGGAGTTAATAATCGTTTGAGAATGGTATCCTGATTGAATGTTATTCAATTCACACTCTATTTGAACAAAGTATATTTCACATTAAATAACAAAGGAAAAGAAAGCAGATTCAAGACCGCACTTCAAATAATAGATCAAATTGATTCTTTCTGTTTGAATAATTGCCTGAAACCAACCAAGATGTTAACAGGGAGAAAAATAATTTGAAATAGCATGGTCTTAAATCAGACTCCAAACAAGAGTTCACATAACAACTTCACAGCAGCGAATGTCAGTTTTTATTTCTTATGAATCTTAGTTCTGATGTGAATACATAAAACATCTTCTCATTCACTTCTGAATGTTCCCAAGAACCAATTACCTTATAGAATGTGTCCATTTACGCTGGCAAATTCTTGTTTTTGTTAAAATTGGAGAGTTTATATGAAGCTTCCTATTAACAGACAATGACACATAATGGTTTACATGGCACAATCCTTCTCTGTTGTCTCACTTATTGTTAAGAATCACACAACACCAAGTTATAGTCCAACAGGTTTATTTGGAAATACAAGCTTCATTAGATTGCCCTTGATCCAGGAACTCCCCACGTACATTTGGGACACCACCCACGCCCTCCACCTCCTCCATGACTTTCACTTCCCTGGTCACCAACACCTCATCTTCACTATGGATATCCAGTCCCTGTACACACCTGTCCACCATGATGTAGGCCTCCAAGCCTTCCATTTCTTTCTCTTCCATCAATCCAACTTCTACCCCTCCACCGATACACTCATTCGATTGGCTGAATTGGTCCTCACCCTCAACAACTTTGCCTTCGAATCCACCCACTTCCTCCAGACCAAAGGCATAGCCATGGGCACCTGCATGGGCCTCAGCTATACCTGCCTCTTCATCAGATACATGGAACAGTCCATCCTCTGCAGCTACACCGGCACCATTCCCCACCTTTTCCTCCGCTACACTGATGACTGTATCGGCGCCATCTCGTGCTCCCACAAGGAGGTGGAACAGTTCACCAACTTCCCTAACATCTTCCACCCTGACTTCAAGTTCACCTGGACCATCTCGGACACCTCCCTCCCATTCCTGGACCTCTCCGTCTCCATTTCCAGTGACCAACTCAACACGGACATCTACTTCAAACCCAACAACTCCTACAGCCCCTGATCTACTCTTCCTCCCACTCCCCTTCCTGTTAAAACCTGATCCCTTACACCCAATTCCTCCACCTCTGCCATACCTGCTCCTAGGAGGACCAATTCCATTCCAGTACATCCCAGATGGCCTCTTGTTTCAAGGACCACAATTTCCCCTCCTATCTGATCAACAATGTCCTCCAGCACATCTCCTCCACTTCCCATACCTCCGTCTTTGAACCCCACCCCTCCAATTGCAATAAGGCTAGAACGCCTCTGGTCTCCTCACCTTCCACTCCACTAATCTCTGGATTTAGTGCATCATCTTCCGCCATTTCGGCCACCTACAATCAGAGCCCACCACCGGAGAAATATTTCCGTCCCCACCCCTATTGATATCCTGAAGAGACCATTCCCACCGCAATTCCCTTGTTAGGGCCATACCCTTCCCCCCCCCCACCCCCACCCCCGGCACCTTCCCTTATGGCTTCAAGAGGTGAAAAACCTGCGCCCATACCTGCCCCCTCACCTCCATCCAAGACCCCAAAGGATCTTTCCACATCTGGCATTTTCTTGCACATCGAAGCACCTCATCCACTGTGTCCATTGCTCTCAATGTGATCTCCACTACATCAGGGAGAGGACACCAATTCGTGGAACGTTTCAGGGAACATCTCTGGGACACACGTACTAAACAACCCAACCACCTGTGGCCCATCCCTTCAACTCTCCCTTGCTAAGGACATGCAAGACCTGGTCCTCCTCCACTGCCAAATCCAAACCACCCGACACCTAGAGGAAGAATTCCTCATCTTTCACCTTGGAACCCTACTGTGGGAACTCTTGCAGCGATGTCCAAACGTTGAAATGATTGTCTCCAACAATAAAACCATCTATCTTTTTTCAAAAGAAAAATACTACAGATATGGGAATAGTGAATATAAACAGAAAATACTCACAACACTGAGGAGATCTGGCAGACAGAAATAAAGTGAGCTTTCTCAGGCCTGTAACCTTCCATCGGAAACCAAAAGAGGTTCAACAGAGGAGGGTTAACGTCTAACCAAAAGGAGCAAAGAGGCTACAGGGACAACTGATGTGGTGACTATGGAAGGAGATCATAACCACAAACCTTTACCTTCCAAGACATGACCTCCAGTGTTGCCAGACATTTACTGCCGTGACATGAATCTTCCCCGAACCCATCCTGACTGAGAAGCTCCATAAGTCCAAACAATGTTTCATCACAGTGACTCGTCATAGAGGTCTAACCCTTCTAGATTAAGCTTCGTAAGCTCTGGAGGAAAAGTGAGAGGAAGAAGAGACATTTTGTTCCATGGCAGAGGACCAAGAGGAGTATGAGGAAGAAGACTCTGCAAAAAATCTCTACCACTGCCAAAGGCACCAGCTCAGGGATCAGCACCACATGTAACTGAGAGGCTAGGGTAGGATCCTTACTGTGGGTTGGTGGGTAACAGGCACACTGCAGGGGACTACAAGACTGTGTTCTAGTTCTGCTGTGGAGGAGTCCAGGGAAGGCTATGGAGGGACTAGTGAATCAAGTAACAGAAGGGAATTGATGAATTTAATAAGGCAAATCCTTGTTGTATTGGACAACCTGTCTGTAAGCTTGTGGGCCATTGCAAGAATCATACAATCACAGAAATATTACATTGCAAAAGGAGGCCATTTGACCTGTTGTATCTGCTCTGTTTCTGTTACCTCGTGCCAATCTCCTGCCTTTTCCCCATATCCCTGCACAGCATTTGTATCTACATAACCATTCAATACCCTCCTGAATGCTGGAGAGATGAAGGAGTCACTCCCTTGCATCTGGACCCTAACTGCTTCCTGGCAGAGGAGGCACCTCAACCTGGCAACGTCTATTCTGAGATGATGCAGTTTAAGAGAGGGTCATTGGATACATCACAAGAGGGCATTAGACCTGTTCCAGATTCTCAGCATTTTAGCTGCTGCTGCCACTTAGATTATTGTTTCTAATCAGAGCTCCAAAGTAGGCAAGAGCCTTGAAGAGTAAGCACAAAGGGGGACATTTTAATCTGCTTTTGCTCTAGATGGTAATAGGGTAGTGTTACCCACCAAAATGGCGCTTGGTCATCTTTGGCAGTATAAGATGCTAATTTAATCAGTAATCAAGAGCTGAAGCATCCTCAGGGAGGCTGTTTATGTTGAAATCTTAAATGCCTTTTGGAATGCATTTAAGACATCCTTAGCAATAGGTTGAAGCTTAAAACCCCATCTTGAGTGTCTTTGAGATGTTTTAGCGACTGGGTTACCAGTGCTACTGCAGGGAATGTAGCCCCTGTTGTTGTTTTCAAATCTTCACACTCCTCCCCCTGAGAATACCATGAAGTAGTTCTGGCTGATGGACAGCTTAGCAAATCACAACATGAAAACTCTTACTGCAGCAATAACCATCATAATGCCAGCTGATAGGATGATTCACCAATATGGTAGCAGGGTTCTTTGAGCTCCCACAATCCTATGTCCAACATTTGCAACCTTCCCACTGTCCATTAGCCAATGATACGCAAACTTGTCTACTAAATTTTACTTTTAAAAATTCGAATTATGCACCTTTTTATGCTTACATGTCAATCTAATGTGGTCTGATAAAGAGTAATAAAATCTCCAATAAGTTAATTCTTTTTTGTTTGTAAATATATTTATTAGCAAATTTTTTTAAACTTTACAAACATATAAAATTATTGAAAAATACAATCAATAACAAATTTCAGTATAATAAAAAGAAAAAAACACAAATAACAATACAACTACTGTCCCCTTACTATTAACCTAACCTCTAATACAAAACAAACCCAAACACTGTGCAAAGCAACACCAAAAAAAAGAAAGAAAAGCAAAAAAAAAACTAAAGAAAACTCAAAATTCGAGAACAGCTATGCTCGGCACAAACATCCCAAATGAAGGAACGGGAGCATTGTATATATACCCATATTAACTCAGGATACCCTCTCCAGGGCCCAGGACTTGACAAATCTAACCATCCTGGTTAACCAAACACCCTAGTTAAGACAACTGACAAATCTGTTTCCAAATAACTCAAGTAGGGCTGCCATGTCTTATAAAAATGGTCTGTTGTGTGGTGCACCATGTTTGTAAAAAGGTCCAAGGGAATGTGCTCCATAATTAATTTCGGCCATCCCAGCAACCCCCGTGGGTTCTCAGACACCCAATTCATCAGAATATTCTTCCATGTACCGTGTGCAAGAATATTAAATAGTTTCTTCCCATCCCTGTCTAAAGATGGTAAATTCGGTAAACCTAAGAATCGTGTCTACTTTGACTTCAGTCCTCAATACCCTCCCTATCTCTCCCGCCACAGTGCTCCAATAAACACGGAGCCTGTGGTATGTCCAGAAGCAATGGGTAAGAGTACCTACGCTTATTTTACATTTGGGACACACTGAAGATGCCCCTTTTTTAAACTTCGCCAGACGGTCTGGTGCCAGATGAGCCCTGTGCAGAACTTTTAACTACGTAGCGCATGTCCTATTACAGATTGAGATCTTTTGAGTATTCTCCCATATGTTCTCCCATGTTTCAGAAGAGATCTCCACTCCCAGCTCTTGCTCCCAGACCTCACATAACCAGTTAATATCCTGTCAGGCCCTGCCACCCAGCAGGCAATAGAGAGCACTAACCGAAAGGGTGCTTGTGAAATGTAGCAACATCCTCTCTGTATCGGGCTTCTCGGGCTTAGTGAGAAGCGAAGTCTTCTTCTGGATGAAATCCCTAACCTGAAAAAAATGGAAAAGATCTCTGCTGGGCAACCCATATTTGCAGCTCAGTTGCTCAAAAGACATCATAACCTCCCCCTCAAACAAGCCTCCCAAACTAGAAACTCCTCTCACTGCCCATAGTGCAAACCCTGAGTCCATCATCCCTGGTTGGAACCCTGGCAGGCCAATGATAGGTAGAAGTGGTGAAGTCTTGGATAAACAGTCCTCACTCTGATGCATCGCCCTCCATGCCTTGACTGTACTAATGACAATGGGGTTCAGGCAGTGCTCCATAAATGTCCTCATCGTATCCATGAACAATAGGTTAATAAGAGGGCACTTTGCTTGGGAGGCCTCAATACCCAGCCATACCGAGTTTTGGATCGTTACCTACCCAATCGCAGACAAAGGACAGTAGGGAACTCAATTGATATCATTTGATGTCTGGGAAATCAACTCCTCCCCCTCCTTGAGGTAACTGCAATTTAGTAAGTTTGATGACGATGCCAGACGAAAGAACCAAGCCACCCCATAAGCTTCTGTAGCGTTGACCTGGGAAACATTATAGGGAGCATACGCATGGGGTAAAGCAAACGAGGAAGAACATTCATCTTAATGAGAGATATTCAGCCCAGCCATGAAATTGGAAAAGCCTCCCAACTCTGGAGATCTCGCCTAATATTGTTGAGCAAATGAGCAAACAGATCAAACTTGGGGGCAATAAAAATGCCTAGATACCAGAACCCTGCCCGTGACCACTTAAAAGGGAACTTAGGGCCACCTTCAACTTCTGGCATATCCTTAAGGTTCCCCAAAGGCATAGCCTCCGATTTTGCAAAGTTAATCTTCATTGTATCAAATGGGGTACGGAGGTCATTGGGTTCAATAAAAACAGAAGGACATCATCCGCATACAGTGTAATCTTGTGTGCCCTTGATCCCACTTCCGAAGCGGTTATGTGGACATTCTGATGAATGGCCTCTGCCAGAGGCTCTATCGCCAACGTAAACAACAACGGTGAGAGGGGGCAGCCTCGCCGACTACCCCTACCAATCGTAAAATTCCCAGACTTTATCCCGTTGGTGATGACCGCGGCCAGAGGGTGGTGATATAAACCCTCCACCCACCTAGTAAAGACTCCACCCAACCCGAACTGTTCTAAGAAATAAGACCATTCCACCCTGCCAAATGCTTTCTCTGCATCTAAGGAAATCACCAACCCCTGAATCAATCATTTCTAACAAACTTGGACCACATTTAGCAACCTTCTAATATTATTAGAGGACCTACGGCCCCTTATAAAGCCTGTCTGATCCTCTTTAATAATATGGGGCAACACCCTTTCCAATCTCAGCGCCAGGATCTTGGACAGAATCTTGAAGTCTGAATTTAATAGAGAGATGGGCCTGTATGAGGCACAATCCTCAGGAACCTTCCCCTTCTTAAGAATTAAGGAAATATTAGCTTCTCTCAAAGATGGTGGTAGGCATTCATGCATATAGGAGTGGCTGTGCATCTCCAACACTGGCCCTGACAGAATCCCAATAAACCCCTTATAAAACTCACCCAGAAGACCATCAGGGTCAGGCGCTTTCCCAATCTGAAGTTGCCTAGCTGCCTCTTGTATGACCTGAACTGTCAAGGGGGCATTAAGGAGAGAGGCCTGTTCCAAGGTTACCTCTGGGATGTCCAGGTTCTTAAAAAAGATCTCCATTTTGCCACTCCTGTCCTTGCAACCTTCAGACCGATACAATTCAGAGTAAAAGCTCCGAAAAGCCTCATTAATCTTTTTAGCATCGTATGTAAGGACCCCGGCGCTGTCTCTGATTGCAGTAATGGATTGGGGAGTACGCTTTTTCCTAGTCAGATACGCTAAACACTTCCCTGGGCTATCCCCATATTCAAACAGCCTTTGTCTAGCAAAAGCAAGTTCTTTCTTTGCATTTTGTGTCAGTATTGAATTCAAGGCAGCCTGGAGGGCCATGATCCGCTGTAGCTTAGTCACTGAAGGCTACGCAAAATGTGCCACCTCTGCAGTTTTCAACCACATCTCAAGTAGACGCTGCTGTTCCTCCTTCTGTCATTTCCGGCTAGCTGAATAGGAAATAGCTAATCCCCTAGTAAAGGCCTTAGCGGTCTCCCATAGCATGGACGGACTACTAGCCATGCCTGAGTTGATAGTCAAGAATTCCTGACACTCCTCCAAAACGTATTCCACAAATTTGGAATCCTTAAGGAGAAAAGGGTCCAAACGCCAGTGCCGCAAACCTAGCCCTTCACTCTTGGCCTTAACCTCCAAATACACTGCTGCATGATCAGAGATAGCTATATTCCCAATTTTACAACCCAGAATCGAATCCAGAAGGGCTGAGGGAGCTAGAAAGAGGTCAATCCTCATGTGACATTTATGTGGGTTTGAAAAAAAGGTGAAGTCTCTGCTGGTAGGGTGAAGACATCTCCAAATATCCACCAGCCCCAACTCCTCGCACAAGTCAACCAGCTGCTTGGCCTACGAAGAAATAGTTGGGGTCCCACAAGGCATCCTGTCCACTATCAGATGCAAAAGACAATTCAAATCGTCCCCTTATAATAATGTGCCATGTTCCAAAAGCACTCAACCTAGAGAAAGCACTAATCAAAAATTTGAGGGGTTGCGCCGGAGGACAGTAGACGTTTAAAATGCCATATTCCTTCCCATGTATCAGGGCTTTAAGTCTCACAAACCACCCCTGCTCATCTTTCATCTGCTCTAATAATGTGAACGGAAGGTTTTTCTGGATAAGTACCGCCACTCCCCTACTTTTAATAGTAAAGGATGAAAAGAATACCAGTCATAAATCTTAAATCAACAGAAAAAAAGACCAAGTCAGGATGAGCACTCCACCCATCCCTGGCTTCATGTCACCCCTACTTGGGACTAAAAAAGAAGCAGAACAAACAAAAAAAAGGGAGAGAGACAACAAGGAACATCCACAAAATTTCCCATCAGAAAATCCAATTATTACAAAAAATAGGAACAACTTATTCCAAAGTCTTTTCCCCCCTTTCCAAAAAAGAAATTATTAGGGAGAAAGAAAGGAATTAAAAAAGGAAGGGAAAACATGAGGAAAGATAGAAAAGAGAACAAACATTAACTATATTCTTCAGGCCAGTCCGTCTATTTTAGTGTCCACAAAGCTTTTCGCCTTATCCGCTGAGTCAAATGTATAAACTGGGTCCTCGTGGCTGAAATGGAGCACTGCGTGGTATCTCATGGAATACTGGATACCCAGGTTCCTCAGCCTTTTTTTAACTTCATCAAAGGACTTCCTCTTTCGGATTATAGCTGCAGAGAAATCCTGGAAAAACATGATTTTTGACCCCTTGTACAGCAACGCCTGCGGATCTTTTCCCAGGGATCTGAAAGCTTCCATGACTTTTTGCTTGTCCTTATATGAGTGGAAGTGCACTAGGACCAGGCGGGGATGCTGCACCAGCCCTGACCTGTGCACTGTAACCCGATAAACCCTCTCAATCTGAAGCCTGCTGGACTCAACGTGAAGACCCAAAAAACTTTGGCAGCCAGTTTTCAAAGAAACTGACTGTCTGCTCACCTTCCTCACCTTCAGGGACATCGACAATTCGGAGATTTATCCTCCAACCTCGATTTTCGAGGGTGTCGATATGGTCTCGCAAGGCCCGCACCTCTCGCTCCAGCACCTGGATCTGACTGGATGAGGCCTCCATCACAGCTTCAGAGGCCTTAGTTTGACCCTCCACCTCTTCCAGCCTCTCCCCGAGGCCCTGGATCTCCTGCTCATGCTTCTGCAGCACGGATGCGATAGGTTGGACCTGGGCACGAATCTCCCCACGGATTTCCTCAATCGCAGCCCCAACTTTCAAGGTAAGTCTCTCCATCACCGCAGCCAATTCCTGTGAGTCTGTCAGGTCCCCGGGGGTGGGGGGGGGGGAGGTTCAGGAGAGGCTGCTGCTGCTGCAGTCTCTGGTGTTGTAGGTGCTGCAGGGGAGTGTCCTCCCTACTGCTGTTTGCTTTTCCCTTTCGCATCCTTCCCACTCCCAAATATTAACAAGTATGTGTTCTGTAAGGTTTTAAACTAATAATTCCACCACATAAGCTGGCCGGGGATGGCAAAAAAACACCGGTATGCCTTGGCTGTTAGGCAGAGCTGTCCACAGCTGTCCTACAGAATCACCACCATCTTGCCGAGTCCGCCAAGTTAATTCTTAATGTTTTCCAAATTATTTCATCCTTACTCAGGTTAGGAAGGAAGAAGGAGTTAAAATACTAGAAAACTCAGAATGTTTTCAATTCAACCTTTATAGAACAGCATGGGCAAACTGAGGAAAAAAATTATTTTTCCCCATCATTTCCCCTTCCCCCAGCTCACCCCAGCTCCAACCTTCCAGCTCAGCACCACTCTCATGACCTGTCCTACCTGCCTATCTTCCTTCCCACCTATCAACTCCATCCTCCTCTCTGACCTATCACCTTCATCCCCACCCCCATTCCCCCATTGTACTCTTTGCTACCTTCCCCCACTCTCTTCTCTGACCTATCACCTCCATCCCCACCCCCATTCACCTATTGTACTCTATGCTACTTTCTCCCCACCCCCAACCCCCTCTCATTTATCTCTTCACTCTGCAGGCACCCTGTCTTTATTCCTGACAAAGGGCTTTTGCCCGAAACGTTGATTTTCCTGCTCCTTGGATGCTGCCTGACCTGCTGTGCTTTTCCAGCACCACCCTAATCCAGCAGATTGCTTATTTGTAAGACTAATGCAAAAGATTCCCACCAGTGATTACCCATGTTACATTACAGGACTTTCTGTTCTGTTTTGTCTCAGTGCCAACCTATGTTTACACGCAATCTTATACAGATTATTAAAAAAATTCACATGTAGATGAGAAACACGATATTTGATCACATCACAGCATCAGAATTTCAAAACATTTCCCACAAAATTAATTCCATTTCCAACTGGGTCACCTCTTGTTATGTAAGTATATTTGGTAACATTTAGTGCCAGAACTGTCCCACATACCACAATAAGATAATTTTTTAATTAACAGAACAAATTTTATAAACATTTAAAGCAATAAAGAGTATCCCATTACAACACCCCAGTCATTGGTAAGAATTTAGAGTCCATTATTAAGGATGAGATTGTGGAGTACTTGGAAATGCATGGTAAAATAGAGCTGAGTCAGCACGGCTTCATCTGCCTGACAAATCTGTTAGGATTCTTTGAGGAGGCCATGACCAAGTTAGACAAAAGAGAGCTAGTGGGTGTGATCTATGTGGATTTCTAGAAGGCCTTTGTCAAGATGTGACATAGGAGGCTGCTAAATAAGATAAGTCCATGGTGTTAGGGGCAAGGTAATGGCATGGATAGAGGATTGGCTGACTGGCAGAAGGCAGAGAGTGGGTATAATGGATTCTTTCTCGGGCTGGCAGCTGGTGACTACTGGAGTTCTGTAGAGGGCATTATTGGGACTACAAATATTCACGCCGCACATTAACTACCTGGACAAAGTAACTGATGGCATGACACAAAGATAGGTGGAGGGATAGGTAATGTTGAGGGAGTGGGGAGGCTTCAGAAGGCTTTGGATAGGCTTGGAGAGTGGGCAAAGAAGGGTCAGATGGAGTACTATTTGGGAAAGTACGAGGTTATGGTGGGAAGAATAGACACATAGACTATTTTCTAAATATAGAGTAAGGCTGCAGAGATTTAAAGTCCAAAAGGACTTCAGAGTCCTTACATTCAGGTTCAGTTGGCAGTTAGGAAGGCAAATGCAATGTTAGTATATATTTTAAGAGAGCTAGAATACAGAAGCAGAGATGTAGTGTTGAAGATGTATAAGCTTCTGGTCAGACTACATTTAGATGATTGTGAACAGTTCTGTCTGGGCCTTGTATCAAAGGAAGAATGTGCTGGTATTGGAGGAAGTCCAGAGGAGGTTAATGAGAATGATCCTGGGAATGAAGGGCTTGTCATATGAGGAGCAGTTGAGGACCCTGGCTTTGTATTCAGTGGAGTTTAGAAGGATGGCAAGAATCTGATTGAAACTGACAGAAAACTGAGAGGCCTGGATAGAATGAATATTGACAAGGTATTTCTACTAGTAGGTGAGACTAGGAACAAAGGGCACAGCCTCAGAGTCAAGGGACAACTTTTTACAACTAAGATAAGGTGGAATTTCTTCAGCCAGAGGAAGGTTAATCTGTGTCAAGAGTGTGGTGCTGAAAAAGTATAGTAGGTCAGGCAGCATCTGAGGAGCAGGAGAATCAACTTTTCAGGCATAAGCCCCTCAGGAACTCATTAGTGCAGAAAGGTGTGGAGGCCAAGTCACTCAGTCGGAGATAGATAGGTTCTTGATTAGTAAAGGGATGAAGGGTTACAATGAGAAGGCAGGAGAATGGAATTGAGAAACATATCAGCCATGGTCGAATGGCAGAGCAGATTGAATGGGCCAAGTGGCCTAATTCTACCCCCAAGTCTTATGCTGTTATCAGATAGATCAGAAATAAACATAGAAGCCTTCACATTTTTGTTTTAACTCAACTTACAAATTCTAGTTATCATTGTGTATTATTCTTATTACTGTTGAAAATTCGTGGGTGCAATCTTGCATTCATCATTATAGAGTTATCGAGACAGAGAGTAATATAGCACAGAAACAGACCCTTCGGTCCAAAGAGTCCATGTTGATCATAATCCCAAACTAAACCAGTCCCAACTGCTTGCATTTGACTCATATCGTTCCAAATGTCTTTTAAACGTTGTAACCGTACCGGCATCCACCATTTCCTCTGGAAGTTCATTCCACACATGAGCTACTGTCTGTGTAAAAATGTTGCCCCTCAGCTCTTTTTTTAAATCCTTCTCCTCTCACCTCAAGAATATGCTTCCTTGAAATATGCCTTGAAATCCCCATCCTAGGGAAAAGAACCCTCATGATTTTATAACCTCTATACGGTCACCTCTTAACCTCCTATGCTCTAGCAAGAAAAGGCCCAGTCTGTCCAGCCCTACCCGGCAACATTCCTGGTGAATTTCTTCAGAACCCTCTCCAGCTTAATAATATCCTTCCTATAACAGGGCGAGCAGAACTGGACACAGTACTCTAGAAGAGGCCTCACCAATGTCCTGCACAACTTCAACATGGCAGCCCAACTCCTATACACAAAGGTCTGAACAATGAAGGCAAGCATGCTAAATGCCTTCCTAACTACACTATCTACAAGTAACACAAATTTCAAAGAATTATAAAACTGAACCCCTAGCTTTCTCTATTCTGCAACATTCCCCAAGACTTTGCCATTTATTGTATAAGTCCTGCCCTTGTATGTTTCACCAAAATGCATTACCTCATATTTATCCAAATTAATCTCCATCTGCCACTCCTCAGCCCATTGACCCAACTGATCACAATCTCTTTGTAATCTTAGAAAACCTTCTTCATTATCTATTATACCACCAGTTTTGGTGTCAGCCACAAACTCGGTAACTATCTATATTCTCATCTATATCATTTATATAAATGACAAACCCAGCAAAGATCCCTATGGAACATTGCTGGTAACAGGCCTCAAGTCAGAAAAAATAACCCTCCATCACCACCCTGCCACTAGACCAATTTTGGTTATCCAATTGGCGAGTTCACCTTAAAACCCCAGTGATCTAACTCTACTAAGTAGTTTGCCATGTAGAATTTTGTCAAAGGCTTTACTAAAGTCCAAATAAACAACATTTACTGTTCTGCCTTCATCAGTTTTCTTGGTTATGTCCTCAAAAACTCAAGTATGTGAGCCACAGTTTCCCTTGCATGAAACCATGCTGAATATCCCTAATCATTCCTTGCCTCTCCAATTGCACATAAATCCTATCTTTCAGAATCACCTCCAACAACTTACCCACGACCAAGGGCAGACTCACAGGGCTGTAGTTCTGAGGCTTCTCCTTACATCCCTTCTTAAACAAAGGCACAACATTAGCCAATCTCTAGAATTCTGGCACCTCACTCGTAGTTATAGATGATACAAATATTTCTGCAAAGAGCCCCGCAATCTCTTTCCTAATTTCCCACATTGTCCTTGGATACACTTGATCAGATCCTGGAGGTTTATCTACCTTTATATTTTCCAAGGTTTCCAGCACTTCCTCTTCTTTGATGGTGAACTTTTTTCAAAACATCAATATTTATTTCCCTGACGTCTCTAGCCTCTATTTCTTTCTTCACAGTAAAAACTGACGCAAAATATTCATTTAATATCATTCCCATCTCCCAAGGTTCAACACAAAGACAATCTCTTTGATCTTTAAATTTAATTCATGGTGTTTCAGTGCAGTTTGCTAAAGGGGTTTTGTCTTCATTGAAATGCAATCATCAAATGATCAGGCAAAACTCTAATATCCATCCAATCAATCTGGCTAAGCACAGTGAAACATTCTATTTCCAGAAACAAAAGTAGAACAGTCAGCGTTATTTCCCAAGACAGGGCCTCTTTAAGTAAGAAGGTGTTGCACAAGATATCTCGCATTGTTTCGGATGTGTTTATTTAAATGTGTTTCGTAGTGTGTGCACATCACTGGTGAAGTCAGCATTAAAATTGTTGCTAGGCTTTCATTTGTTCATAACTGAGTGACCTGATTGCCTGTTTCAGAGTGCAGTTAACAACTAAACATGATGTTGTGAGATTGAACGCATATTTTTAAAATATTGTACACAGGATGTAGGTATTATTGTGTAGATTTATTACCTATTTGTAATAGCATGGAAGGCAGTTAGGAGTCAACCACATTGTTGTGTGTCCAGAGTCACATGTAGGCCAGACCAGGTAAGGATGGCAGATTTCCATTCCCTAAGGGATCCAGGTGATCAGAACACAATCCCTATTAGAGTCATTCTTCCCTGCAACACCCACCCCCACCAGATCTTAACGAACTCAGATTTCACCATCTGCCCTGTTGGAACTCAAACCCAGACCCCTAGAACACTGGCCTGGGGTTCTGGAGTACTAGTCTAGTGACATTGCTACCATGGAGCTTTCTCCCCATATATATGCTACACTGGGTAAGGCGGCAGTTTTCCTTACCTTGAAGTGAACCAGTTCTTTTTCACCACCATCCAGTAGCTTGACGTTCACTTTTTACAGGAAACTCTTTCAAAGTTTCTATTTCCATATTCCTTCATTGCAATCTTAGTGCGATGTAGAATAAAAAAAGAACAAGAATACTGTATTCATGCTGTCTTTCCCAGCTTCTGGACCTCTCAAAGTTCTGTACAGATAACTGAGTATTTTTCAAGTGTACTCACTCTTGGAAGTTTGAGAACAGAGCAAGCAATTAGTGCACAGTCACATCTCATAGAGGGCGATATGATAATGATCAGATGGTGTGTAATCTGTCGTGATGTTTGTTGAGGGTGGCTAATGAGAAGGTCACAGAGGATAACCCTTCCAGTTTTCTTTCAATCTTGCTATGGAATTCTTTACTGGTGAAAGAAGGCAGAGGCTTTAGTTTAACATTACATCTGACCGATACCAGCTCCAACAATGCTGTGACTTCTTCAGTAGCCCACCAAGGTGTAAACCTAGATTAGAGGTACAACTTGACTCTGGATAAAAACATGTAGGATAAAAAGAATAATTATGGGATTACAAGCAGGCTAATCACAGTTTTCCCTAAAATTAAAATTATCTCCTATAAAGTAGACTTTCTTTTAAATGGAATGAATGATACAAAGGAGTTTCCATAAGACCATAAGACATAGGAGTGGAAGTAAGGCCATTCGGCCCATCGAGTCCACTCCGCCATTCAATCATGGCTGATGCGCATTTCAGCTCCACTTACCAGCGTTCTCCCCGTAGCGCTTAATTCCTCTAGACAACATGAATCTATCAATCTCGGCCTTGAAGACATTTAGCGTCCCGGCTTCCACTGCACTCCGTGGCAATGAATTCCACAGGCCCACCACTCTCTGGCTGAAGAAATGTCTCCGCATTTCTGTTCTGAAATGACCCCCTCTAATTCTAAGGCTGTGTCCACGGGTCCTAGTCTCCTCGTCTAACGGAAACAATTTCCTAGCATCCACCTTTTCCAAGCCATGTATTATTTTGTACGTCTCTATTAAGTCTCCCCTTAATCTTCTAAACTCCCAACGAATACAATCCCAGTATCCTCAGCCGTTCCTCATATGCTAGACCTGTCATTCCAGGGATCATCCGTGTGAATCTCCGCTGGACACGTTCCAGTGCCAGTATGTCCTTCCTGAGGTGTGGGGACCAAAACTGGACACAGTACTCCAAATGGGGCCTAACCAGAGCTTTATAAAGTCTTAGTAGTACATCTCTGCTTTTATATTCCAACCCTCTTGAGATAAGAGACAACATTGCATTCGCTTTCTTAATCACAGACTCAACCTGCATGTTTACCTTTAGAGAATCCTTGACTAGCACTTCCAGATCCCTTTGTGCTTTGGCTTTATTAATTTTCTCACCATTTAGAAAGTAGTCCATGCTTTTATTCTTTTTGCCAAAGTGCAAGACCTCGCACTTGCTCACGTTAAATTCCATCAGCCATTTCCTGGACCACTCTCCCAACCTGTCTAGATCATTGTAGTGATTCAAAGATTGTGAAATACCTCCTCTGAGACATTGTTTTTTTGTCTTTAGCTTGATACAACTTCCTCTTTTGAGTTCCGTATCTTGAGACATTTAAATGTAGAACACCTAGAACAAAAAGTTGAGATTATTCTGGTTGTGCAGTGAAATACCTACCCATTGTGACAATTCTCTGTAAAAATGCTATAAATGAAACCAAGCTGATGAGCATGCAATTCTGCTCGCCTTCCTATCAGAAGATGTTGTGAACCTCAAAAGGGTTCAGGAAAGACTGACAAGGATGTTGCTAGGGTTGGAGGATTTGAGCTAGAAGGAGAGGTTGATTAGGCTAGGACTATTTTCTCTGGAACGTCTGAGTCTGAAGCGTGATCTTACAGAGATTTATATATTCATGAGGGGCATGGATAGGATAAATGGACAAGGTCTTTTCCCTGGGATTGGGGAGTCCAGAAGCAGAGGGCATAAGTTTAGGGTGAGAGGGGAAAGATATAAAAGAGACCTAAGGGGCAACTTTTTCATGCAGAGGGTGGTGTGTGTGTGGAATGGGCTGTCAGAGGAATTGGTGGAGGCTGGTACAATTGCAACATTTAAATGGCATCTGGATGGGTATATGATTAGGAAGGGTTCAGAGGGATATGGGCCAGGTGCTGGCAGGTGGGACTAGGTTGGGTTGGGCTATCTGGTCAGCATGGACGGGTTGGACCGAACGGTCTGTTTCTGTGCTGGACATCTCTATGACTCTATGACTCTAAGATCTGTAAGCAATGACTGGGTTAGGTTATGAATAACAGATTTCCTTTTCTAAAGGATTATTAGCAAATTAAATGAGTTTTTATTTTACAACTATCAGTGGTTACAGTATCTTCATTAAATCAACTACTTATTCCAGATTTTATTGAACTTAATTGTCACTGTTTGCCCCAGTGGGATTTGAATGCACATATTGAAGCCATTGGCCTTGGGGTTCTGGATTGCTTGTCCAGGGAAATTACCACTACCGTAGCATATATCCTAGTAACAGTTAGCACTCTAATGACTTCTCTAACTCCTCCCAGGAACAATCTTTTATAGAAATTCTCTATTCAACCTGGTCAGGATTGTGAGGACATGCTTTTGAAGCAGATGGAACTTGAACCTAGGCCTCCTGGCTTGGCGTAGGGATACAATAACTGCACCAGAAGTACCCTTTTAGTTGGGAGATCATTTGTAAACAAGCACATTACATTCAGGCACATTATCACACTGTTTTAGAGCACATGAGACTTGAACTTAGGCTTTTATATTCTGATGAGTGCAGCCTGTCTCAAAATGTCAGTTATCACTTCCTAGGTCCAAGCTGTCTTACATAATGTATGCGCCCTAAGCTTTTTTTTCTGTTATTAAACTATTTATGTAAATTTTTCCAAATAAGTAAAGAAGCTTCCCAACTATCCCTTCTCCCCACAAATTTCTTTGTGTACAAAATGGCTGCCTGCATGGTTGATTCAAAGTCTTCTACTTGAGAACATTTTGTCGCGTATTTCATTGCTACACTGAAATCTTGGTGGATCTTTGATTTCCTGAATATCTTTTGCAGAGGACATTTTCTGCCATCAATGTTGCTGTTTCATGTTTGCAATCTTTAGTTCTTTAATCTCCTCAAAGTGTACCAGAGAAGCTAGCTGTGATCTTGAAAGATGTGATCATTTCCTCTTTATTTTGCAATAAGCCCTTCTCAGACATATTCTTCTGGATAAAATGACATTTTTGTCAGATCCAATCATAAATAGTAAAGCTGACTGTGTTGCTTTGATACTGCCTTTTATAAGTAAGGGTTTGACTAATATCAAAACTCCTGGTGGTTGTCGGGTTAAACGTATCCAGTTACAGATTTTGAAGATTTGTCTATGGTTGGAAGGCAATTAAATAGTTCTTCCAAACTTGTGAAAAAGTCTGATCTCTCAAAGTAACTAACATTTGAAATGACTCTACAGAAGTTGGCATCCATCACCAAGTTACCTTTTATTTACACATGAACACTCCTTGATTTTAGGACTGACACTTCAGAGTCAGCGATCAGATGGCAGTAACTCTGACACTCCTGTTTCTATCTGTCAGCCAGAGCTCCCTCATTGGACCAGGTTAGCAGCCCCAATCAGGGGACTCATAGAGACGGTGCAAAACTTCACCTTCTCTTGGAAAATAAGGCAGGGCAGGTGACTGAAGTGTCAGTGTGGGAGCACTTTGGGGCCCGCGACCATAGTTCTACTAGTTTTAAAATAGTGATAGAAAAGGATAGACTGGATCTAAAAGTTGAAGTTCTAAATTGGAGGAAGGCTAATTTTGACGGTATAAGGCAAAAACTTTCAAAAGCTGATTGGGGGCAGATTTTTGCAGGTAAAGGGACGGCTGGAAAATGGAAAGCCTTCAGAAATGAGATAATGAGGGTCCAGAGAAAGCATATTCCTGTAAGGGTGAAAGGAAAGGCTGATAGGTATAGGGAATGCTGGATGACTAAAGAAATTGAGGATCTGGTTAAGAAAAAGAAGGAAACATATGTCAGGTATAGACAAGATCAATCAAATGAATCCTTAGAAGAGTATAAAGGCAGTAGGCATATACTTAAGAGGGAAATCAGGAGGGCAAGAGGAGACGTGAGATAGCTTTGGCAAATAGAGTTAAGGAGAATCCAAAGGGTTTTTACAAATATGTTAAGGACAAAAGGGTGACCATGGAGAGAATAGGGCCCATCAAAGATCAGCAAGGTGGCCTTTGCATGGAACCACAGGATATGGGGGAGGTACTAAACAAGTATTTTGCATCAGCATTTACTATAGAGAAGGACATGGAAGATACAGAAAGTAAGGAAATAGATGGTGACATCTTGAAAAATGTCCATGTTACAGAGGAGGAAGTGCTGGATGTCTTGAAACACATTAAAGTGCATTAATCAGGTGTACCCTCCGAACTATGTGGGATGCTAGGGAGGTAATTGCTGGGCCTCTTGCTGAGATATTTATATTATCGATAGTCACAGGTGAGGTGCCGGAAGACTGGAGGATGGTTAATGTAAAGCCACTGTTTAAGAAAGGCGGTAAGGACAAGCCAGGGAACTATAAAACAGTGAGCCTTATGTCAGTGGTGGGCAAGTTGTTGGAGGGAATCCTGAGGGACAGGATGTACATGTATTTGGAAAGGCAAGGACTGATTCGTAATCATCAATATTGTTTTGTGTGTGGGAAATCATGTCTCACAAACTTGACTGAGTTTTTTAAAGAAGTAACCAAGAGGATTGATGAGGCCAGAGCGGTGGACGTGATCTATACGGACTTTGTAAGGCGTTCAACAAGGTTCCCCATGGGAGACTGGTTAGCAAGATTAGATCTCATGGAATACAGGGAGAACTAGCCATTTGGATACAGAACTGGCTCAAAGATAGAAGACAGAGGGTGGTGGTGGAGGGTTGTTTTTCAGACTGGAGACCCGTGACCTTTTGAGTGCCACAAGGATCGGTGCTGGGTCCACTGCTTTTCATCATTTATACAAATGATTTGATGTGAGCATAAGAGATATGGTTAGTACGTTTGCAGATGGCACCAAAATTGGAGGTGTGGTGGACAGTGAAGAAGGTTACTTCAGGTTAAATGGGATCTTGATCAAATGGGCCAATGGGCAGAGAAGTGGCAGATGGAGTTTAATTCCGATAAATGCGAGGTGCTGCATTTTGGGAAAGCAATTCTTGGCAGGACTTATACACTTAATGGTAAGGTCCTAGGGACTGTTGCTGAACAAAGAGACCTTGGAGTGCAGGTTCATAGCTCCTTGAAAATGGAGTCGCAGGTAGATAGGATAGTGAAGAAGGCGTTTGGTATGTTTTCCTTTATTGGTCAGAGTATTAAGTACAGGAGTTAGGAGGTCATGTTGCTACAGGACATTGGTTAGACCACTGTTGGAATATTGTGTGCAATTCTGGTCTCCTTCCTATCAGAAAGATGTTGTGAAACTTGAAAGGGTTCAGAAAAGGTTTACAAGGATGTTGCCAGGGTTGGAGAATTTGAGCTACAGGGAGAGGCTGAACAGGCTGGGGCTGTTTTTCCTGAAGTGTCAGAGGCTGAGGGTTGACCTTACAGAGTTTTATAAAATCAAGAGGGGCACGGATAGGGTAAAGAGGCAAAGTTTTTTCCCTGATGTGGGAAGTCTAGAACTAGAGGACATATGTTTATGGTGAGAGGGAAAAGATATAAAAGAGACATAAGGGGCATCTTTTTCACACAAAGGGTGGTACGTATATGGAAGGAGCTGCGAGAGGAACTGGTGGAGGCTAGTGCAATTGCAACATTTAAAAGGCATCTGGATGGGTATATGATCAAGAAGGATTTGGAGGGATATGGGTCAGGTGCTGGCAGGTGGGACTAGATGGGGTTGGGATATCTGGTTGGCATGGATGAGTTGGACCGAGGGGTCTGTTTATATGCTGTACATCTCTATGACTCTGTATTCTATGAGGTTCCACCTCGTTCCAATCACTACTTCCCTCCCCTGCTGAGTCCAAGGATATAGGCCAGTCTTATTCCTTGGAGAGTTGCCTGGGGCGTTTTAGCACTGGGTCAGGTTCCTCCAACTCAATGTCCAATATGGGAGGTGTGGAATGCAAATGAACTCGCCTCTTGCACCAGGACTACCTCAGCAGAGTTTCACTCTCTTCTTCCAAAAGCAAGGGCATCGAGGCAGCTCATCTGTCATGTCCATCTCAGATTCTGAGGACTCAGCAACGCTTAATGGAAAAGGTGAACCCATGGGTGCCAACAGCCTATCCAACCTCTCCCAAATTTGCAGCTTTCATATGGTATACATGTTTGTTCTGAGCTGTCGCACCAACTTGAAATTCACATATCACGGGACCTGACCTCACGTTGACCATGCACAGCCATTTCCATGGATCTTACACCAAACCTCTTCCCCATATCAAACTGTCTGTCTCACTTGGTAGTGTCTTAAGCCCAGCATTGGTGTCCCTCATGTCATTTCAGGAAGATCCAGGAAGATCAGACCTAACCTTGTAAGGAGTCTTCTACCCATTACCAACTCTGATGGAGCTATCCCTGTTATTGCATGTGGGCTGGTCCAGCAAGAACCGTGACAGGTTGGTATCTGTTGAGGCCGTAGGCTGTTTCTTCAAGCCAGTCTTTAAAGTTTGGACTGCTCTTTTTGCTAGGCCATTGGATAATGGGTGCTATGGCTCTGTCCTATATGACTACCATGATTTGACTTCAGAAAATAACTAAATTCCCTGTCCGTAAACGATGGCCTGTTATCTGTGACCAACGCTTCTGGAACTCCAGGTGTTGAAAACAATGCACGTAATTTTTCTACTGTCAACTCCATGTTTGAAGAATGAACCCTATGCATGTCCAACCACTTTGAGTGGGTGTCTACAATGACTAAGAACATAGAACCCATGAAAGGATCTCTATAGTCGACATGGTTTACCCAGCTATTCCCGCTGATGTAGGGGAGCTGTGGCAACATGACCTCCTAACCCCTGTACTCAATACTCTGACCAATAAAGGAAAACATACCAAACACCTTCTTCACTATCCTATCTACCTGCGACTCCATTTTCAAGGAGCTATGAACCTGCACTCCAAGGTCTCTTTGTTCAGCAACAGTTGTTCTTGCTGTCACTCAGGAAACTACATCACCAATGCTGCTATGTCTGCATCCAATCCTGGCCACCAGACAAAACATCTCACCAACATCATCCTTTTGGAGATGTCTGGATGGCCCTAATGGAGATCAACCAGTATTTGACAAGAACCTTTGCTTGGCACCATCACTCTTGTTCCCCTTTAACAATACATTGTGCTGTTCAGTGAGCTAGTCTCTCTCTCAGTCCAAGAAGGTTTCCATTCTAGATGCAACATCCATTCTGTATCCTCCATTAATATGAGTTGTTTTGGTTTATAAAGGACTAATCCTTTCTGCATCTAATGTCTGGAATTTCCACCTGTGACTGGGAGCGTGCCAGGAAAATTTAATATCATTCAAACTTTTCCATTGGGGTACCACCAGTGATGTATCTGCAATGGGAGGCAGCTCAATGCATTTGAACTCACTATTCAGCCTTCAGGATAGTCTTCTAACTTGTAATTATAAGCACTTAGTATTTTAGACCACCACTGAGTGTGGCCCAATACTGTGAGCAGCACTGACTTGTCATCTTTAAGCACAGCAAGTAGGATTCGTCGTCAGAATTATCAGAAATTTTTGTCTGTAAAAGTTTGATAGAATTTCCTGACTCCAAACATGACCACCAATCCTTCCTTCTTATCTGGGCACATGTATGCTCTGCATTAGCCAACGTCTTGGATGCAAACGCTACTGGGCATTCCTGCTGGGTCTATGGGCGAATACCATCCCGATGCCATGTGGGCAGGCAATACATGTCCATGTCAGGTCTTTCTTGGGATCATAGTGTGTCAACACCTAAGAGGAGGACAGCTGTTTCGTTGAAAGCTAGGGCTTGTCTATGTAACCAATTCCAAGGCTGATTCTTTTATAGGAGTTGATGTAAAGGTGCCAAGATCATTGCCAGGTTACATATGAACTTTTCATAATAATTTACCCGCCCAAGAAATAATCTAAGCTCCTGGACAGACATGGGCCCAGAACACCTTTAATCGCCCTCACTATATCCTCCAAAGGTGTGTGACCAGGGCTTGTCGACTCTGTAGCCCAAGTGGGTCACTTAGGGGCTAGAACTTACATTTTTTTCCTTCTTAGGCATACACATGCTTTGGAAAAAGATATTAGGACTATATCCAAGTTCTCGAAGTACTGCTCATGTAGGTAAATGGCAACCTGAGGTAGACCTTGCAAAATATTCCCCATCATTCGCTTAAAAATTGAACAGGCCAATGATACCACAAGTAGCAGTCTCATATATTGGTACAAGCACTTATGTGTATTAATTGTAGCATTCTTCTGGAAATCCTCATCTAAACGCAATTGTAAGTAATCACGGCTCATGTCCAGCTTCATAAAGGACATCCCCTCTGACGGCTTTGCGTATAAAGCCTCTAGCAAGGGATTGAGTATTTATCCAACTGTGAAAAGTGGTTTACAGGCTGTCAGAGGAATTAGCCATTGCTTTTCATCACACAGGTTCTGCCAACAGATGTTAATAATGCTGTCAATAGGATCAGTTGGAGGCTCTGTTTCTCTGCTATATCTCACTCTTCCCTCTACATGATTGGGATTTAATTTAAAGTAATTCTCAAACTCCCTTGCAATATTATCGAAGATATCTCTCCTTTTATACATTGTCATTTTAAAACCTGCAGGATCTTACAGAATAAAGAAACATGTTTACTTGCTTTCTCTGGAAGTTTTCTGTAGCCCTGAAATAATTCTATACTGTATAAAGTGAAATTTCCATAACATTCAGTGATTTGCTTTCTGAAGTATTTCTGATTGAAAATATAGTTGGAGATGAATCGCCCTTCTCCACTGCCATTGTATGTAACTATTTCTGTTTCTTTAATTCACTTGAAAGAACACAAGCAAGAAGAACAGGAGGAGACAATTCAGCCCCTTGATCCTGTTCCAGTGTTTAATACGATCACGGCTGTTCTCATTTCGGCCTTAACTCCACTTTTGCGTCTGTTCTCTGTCGCCATTACTAATTAACAATCAAAAATTAAAAATAACGCAAGTAGCAGAAGGAATCCAAATGCATATGATGACTAGTGAAGGTGAGGATGGAGTAGGTTCACCTGTAGCAGTGGTTCAAAAGGCAGCTCACCACCTTCTCAAGGACACCTGGGGACAGGCAATAAATGCAGCGGGCAGCATCGCCCAAGCCCCACATGAGTAAATAAAAAGGTTATGCCGGTTACTTGAAATTTTTTTTGTAGATGCAGTTTGTTTTGCTCTTCAGTCAGTTAAATTTTAGAATTAGTCAATGTATATTATAAAATCATGAGGGGCATGGATAGGATAAAATAGACAAAGTCTTTACCCTGGGGTGGGGGACTCCAGTACTAAAGACAATAGGTTTAGGGTGAGGGGGGAAAGGTATAAAGGAGACCTAAGGGGCAACTTTTTCACACAGAGGATGGTACTTGTATGGACTGAGCTGCCAGAGGAAGTGGTGGAGACTGGTACAATTGAAACATTTAAAAGGCTACTGCATGGGTATATGAATAGAAAGGGTTTGGAGGGATATGGGCTAGGTGGGGCTAGATTGGGTTCGAATTCAGGTCGGCATGGACGAGTTGGACCGAAGGGTCTGTTTCCGTGCTTTATATCCCGATGACTCAATGACTCTATGATAATTTTGAGTATTTTTAGAGCCATAGAGATATACAGCACAGAAACTGACCTTCGGTCCAACCCGTCAATGCCGACCAGATATCCCAACCCAATCTATTCCCACCTGCCAGCATCCTGCCCATATCTCTCCAAACCCTTCCTATTCATACACTCATCCGGATGCCTTTTAAGTGTTGCAATTGTACCTGCCTCCACCACTTCCTCTGGCAGCTCATTCCATAAATGTACTACCCTCTGCATGAAAAGGTTGCCCCTTAGACCCCTTTCAAAACTTTCCCCTCTCACCCTAAACCCATGCCCTCTCATTCTGGACTCCCCCACCCCAGGGAAAAGACCTTGTTTATTTACCCTATCCCCTCATGATTTAAAAAACCTCTATAAGGTCACCCCTCAGCCTCCAACGCTCCAGGGAAAACAGGCCCAGCCTGTTCAGCCTCTCCCCGTACCTCAAATCCTTCAAACCTGGCAACTCTACTTTCAAGGAGCTATGAACCTGCACTCCAAGGTCTCTTTGTTCAGCAACACATCCTCAGACCTTACCATTAAGTGCATAAGTCCTGCTAAGATTTGCTTTCCTGAAATTTTCTGCAAATTTCTATTTTATTTCCAACACTGTAATTACTTCCACTGATAAAACAGCTCATTTGAACAGCTAATAAAGCATACAGTATTATATTAATTGGGGTATAGAGTAAAACATAAGGAGGTTATGCTGAATTCATACATGACCTCAGCCAGTGTATTGTGTACAGTTCTGGGTGATACGTTATAGGAAGCATGTGGATGCAATGGGAGCATTTACAG
This sequence comes from Chiloscyllium punctatum, assembly GCF_047496795.1. Classification (NCBI taxonomy): domain Eukaryota; kingdom Metazoa; phylum Chordata; class Chondrichthyes; order Orectolobiformes; family Hemiscylliidae; genus Chiloscyllium; species Chiloscyllium punctatum. Next base: position 14,909,300 of record NC_092763.1, on the reverse strand, counting down.
GAATTGTTTCAGGGATCGGAATCCTCAGTCACAAGATGGATTGAAGAATTTGGAAAGAAGAAAGCTGAGGAGAAATGTGATAGAATATTTCAAACTTTAAAAGGGCTGAATGGAGGAGATAGTATGAGATGGTTTCCGTTTACGAGAAGATTGAATTCTAGAGGGAATAGATTTAAAGTGATTTGTAAATGTGATGTATGAAAATAAGTTTTTTGGGTCTCAGATAGACTGCTTGCAAGTCTGGTGGAGGCAGGTTCCATTGGGGTATTCAAGAGGTCATTCGATGATTATTTAAGTAGAATGGGAAGTAACAAATGTCTAGCATTAAGTCATCATGCTCATTTAGAGAGCAGTTGCAAATATGATGAGTCAAATGGCGACCTTCTGCACCTTTTCACTTCTGCGTTTCTGTGATGACTAGATGCAGAGAACTGTAGAATGTCACAGCACAGAAAGAAACCATTCAGGCAATTGTACCTTGAATAAACAGGCTGCCTATTCTTATTTCACTAAACGGCATGCAGTTCATGGCCTTGTAGGTTACAGAGTATTAGATACAGATCCAGATTCCTTTCAAAGGAGATCAAGAGACTCCACTAAGCTACAAACTGGCTTCAAATTCTAAACACCCACCACCCTCTGAGTGATCAGGTTGTTTCTTGTCTTCCCTCTAATCGTTAAATCAATCCCTTTAATCTGAGCAATTTATCGTTAGTCATTGACCCTTCCATTAGGGGAAGCAGCTCTCCCTTGTCAACTCAATCCAAACCCATCATTATTACCTACACCTTGATTGAGTCAGTTCTCAGTCTCTTCTGTTCGAAGGAAAACAATCCTATGCTCTCCAATCTTTCTCCAGAGCTGCAAATTTCAAGCCCTGGCAATATTCTTGTAAATCTCCACTGTACTTCCTCGACAGCAATTATGTCCTTTCTGTAATGTGTTGACCAGGACTGTAAACAAAACTCCAACTGTGACCCCACCAGTCTTAGATAGTTCAGGCATTACATTCCTGCTTTTGTATTCAGTACCTCACCCAATGAAGGAAAAGGACCCATATTCTTTCTTTAAAATCTTATCTACATATCCTTCCATCTTTAGGGATTTGTGAACATGCACTCCAAGGTATCTCATTTCCTCTCTTGCTCTCCATAGCCTGCAGTTTATTTTGTGTTCCCTTGCTTTGTTTTGACCTCACCAAATGCATGACCTCACACTTTGCTGTATTTTTCCACACACTCAACCCCATCAATTAAATTTTCCTGTGTTGACAGATTCATCATCAACTACCCAGTCAAACTTTTGTCTCATCTGCAAACTTCCTAATCATGCTTCCTAACATTTGAGTCTGAATTATTAATACATGCAACAAACATGATGGGACCTAACACTGAGCTCCGGGGAATACAACTGCAAACCACTTTCCATCAAAGAACCATCCATCCTTTCTAGTCATGTGCCAATTTTGGATAATTCTCGTCATATTCCCTTCGACTGCATGGGCTTTAAATTTTATGAACAGTCTGCCATGTGGAACCTTTTCAAGTGGGGAAATTAGTGGTGATATCTTGGGGACACTCCATATCACAGTAGAGGAGGTGTTGGACGTATTAGAATGTATGATGGTGGATAAATCTCCTGGTCCTGACCTGATATATCCAAGAACACTGCAAGAGGCTAGAGAAGAAATTGCGGGGGCCCTGGCTAATATTGGTTTGATGGTAGGAAGCAGAAGGTAATGACGGAAGGATGCTTGTCAGACTTGGAGGCCTGTGACTAGTGGAGTGCCTCAGGGGTTGGAGCTGGGCCCTTTGCTGTTTGTTTGTTATCTTTATCAATGATTTGGATGAGAATGTACAAAGCAAGATTAGTAAGTTTGCAAATGACACTACAACAGGCAGTATTATGGACAATGAGGAAGGCTATCAGAAATTGCCGCAGGACTTTGATCAGCTGGGAAAGTGTGCTGAGAAATGGCAAATGGAGATAAGTGCGAGGGCTTGAACTTGGGAAAGTCAAATGAAGGTTGAAGTTTCATGGTGAATGGTAGGGCTTTAAGGAGTGTAATGGAACAGAGGGACCTTGGAGCTCAGGTTCACAGTTCACTGAAAGTGGTGTCACAGGTAGACAGGGCAGTGAAGAAGGCTTTTGGCTTGTAACAGTCAGGACATTGAGTATAAAAGTTAGGAGGTTATGTTGCAGTTGTATAGGACATTGGTGAGGCCGTAGTTGGAGTATTGCCGGCCTTGAAGAAGTTTTCTTCCTCTCTCTACAAGAATCTCAGGGAGTCCCTCTCCCACTGCAACTCCCAGGTCATTTCCTCTGCTATGCTAATTTCTCCCCACCCCCTACCCTCCTCTCATTTATCTTTCCACCCTGCAGGCACTCTGCCTCTATTCCTGATGAAGGGCTTTTGCCCGAAACGTCGATTTTCCTGCTCCTCGGATGCTGCCTGAACTGCTGTGCTTTTCCAGCACCACTCTAGTCTAGACACTGCTTTCCAGCATCTGCAGCCCTTGTTTTTACCAATATGGAGTATTGTGTTCAGTTTTGGTCACCTTGCTGTAGGAAGGATAATAGTAAACTGGAAAGAGTGCAGAAGAAATCTACAATTATGTTGCCAGGATCAAGGGTCTGAACTATAGGGAAAGGTTGGACAGGCTAGAATCTTTTTTCTTTGGAGCGCAGGAGACTGAGGAGGGGAATCTTCTGGAAGTGAATAAGATCATGAGAGGCACTCAATCTTTTTCCCAGGGTTGGAGAATTCAGGGATAGAGAGAATTAGTTTAAGGTTGGAGGGGAAAGAATAAGGGAACCTGAGGGCAACTTTTTTACACAGAGGGTGGTACACATATGGAATGAGCTGCCAGCAGAAGTGGTTGAGGCGGGTGCATTAACAGCATTTAAAAGGCAATTGGACAAAACATGGATAGGAAAGGTTTAGAAGGATATGAACCAAGTGCAGGGAAATGGGGTTAGTGTAGATGGACATTTTGGTTGACATGGACCAGTTTGGGCCAAAGGGCCTGTCTCTGTGCTATCAGACTGTATGACTCTAGGATTCTAACTGCCTTACTAAAATCTATGTTGACAACACCCACTACACTACCCTCACTCATTCTCCTTGTAATTTAATCAAAATATTCAATAAAGTCAGTAAGAAATGACTTTCCCTAAAGAAATCATACCAACTATTCCTAATTAATCCATGCTTCCCCGTGTAGCAGTTAGTCAATATTAATTGCAGTACATTTCCCATCACTAAACTCAGATTATAATTATTTGTCACCAAATTATTTGAATGTGTCACCAAACTGACACATTCCTGAACACTATGGGCAATTGCAGGTTAGGTGAATCAGTTGTGCTAAATTGCCCATAGTGTTCAGGAATGTGTCAGTTTGGTGCATTAGTCAGAGGTATAGGTAGAGTAATAGAGTAGGGGAATGGGTCTGGGTGAGTTACTCTTCAGAGGGTCAGTGTGGACTTGTTGGGTCAAATGGCTTATTTCTACGCTGTAGGGATTCTATGATTTGCAGATCTCCACTTTTCTGGTATCTCATTTGTATCTGGTGAAGATTGGAAAATGATCCTCAGAGCATCCATTGTTTCCTCCCTGGCTTTCTTTAAAACCCAAGGATAAAATTAATCTAACCTTCGTGATTTATCAGTGCCTCCAGTACTTCGCTTCTTATTACCCTTATTTTATCTAACATTTCACTGTCTTCCTCTTTGACAAAAATGTCTGCATCCCTCTCTTTTGTGAAGACAGAACATAGAATCCTGCCCTTCACGTCTTCGGCATTCACGCACAAGTTATCATGTGCATTTCTAACACAACCAACCCCCACCTTTTCCTCAGTCACCTTCTTGCTGTTAATGTGCTGTCAAAGCATCTTGGATTCTCCTTGGAGTACATGGCACTCCACCCATGGACTTTCCATCTTTCTATAAGCTTCCTGAAGTGTAACTTCTTTTGAGATTTTCATAAGCCCGATTTTTCTTTTGTAATGTTTTACCCTAAATACTTCTCGGTAACCAGTGGTTCTAGCTCTGTCATTAATGAGCTTTGTTATTTGAATAAAGAATATTAATTTCAAACTTATATTCCTTTTCAGAACTTTTTCTTTAATTTCTGATCGTTGAAGTTGAAAACTTTCTAAATAATACAAATTGTCCTCCTATTTTTAACGTAAATATTGTTCTCAAGCACTTAAAACTTGGTGAAATGCTTTAAAATGAAGAATGTTATGTTATTTCTGTCTTCACAAGATGGAGGAAAGGTTGGTTTATTGGTTCATTGTGAGAAACTGGGGTCCTGTTTAAGCCTGTATTCACTCAGCATCTCATCTGATATTTCCTGTGTAGCATGACACCTCACTTAATTGTGTTCCAGAAGTAACTAGCTTTCCACAAGTACCGGTATACAAAAAAGGCATCAGCAGCCATATTACCATATTAGGAGGGCAGTGTTTTTGTAGATAAGAAGGCTTTGTTCTCAGAAGTAGTGAAAACTAACCTTCAAATGGAACCTTCAAATGACAATGGTCATCCTGGTATCATAAGTGGCTGTCCCATGGTCATTGGTCCAGAGAGTTTAGTCAGGTGATTGACACAGCATGGACAGCTTGCCTCCAAAATAATGTACATCAACAAGGATAGGGAGGAAGAGACAGGTACAAGTGAGAGGATCCAGGGAAAAGATCTTCCATCTCCTTTTGCGAAGACCAGGAGATCCCCTACATCAGCTTAAGGGAAGACCAAAAACAAAGACACCAATTCAAAACACCATCCTCAAATCCACTTCCTCCATTGGAGAGACCAACTCCAGGATCGGTGAAGCATTCTCATGTGTCATGGGCGTATACATTCTTTGCCTAATTAACTGCTGTTTCTTATCTCAACTGCTACTTCTTATCAAACACAAACTATCAAAAAGTTGCTGCAAGTCATTTATGAGGTAACTGTAATCAGGAATGCTCAAAATCAACTTCATTTTCTCTCTTTTATTTTAGTGATTTCTGGGCCTTTTTTTCACTACTTCTCCAACATGCACTGTGAGCTGTTTTTAATAGAAAATTGGCATTGTGCTGATACTGCATTATAAATATTTTCAGATGTACAGGAAAAATGCATGTTGCCACCAATCACCATTATTTTGTGTGTTACCTTACTCATAGTCAAATATGGTGCTGTTTTAATGCCTTTTTTTTTATCAAGAATCCTTTTGGTCTGCAGATATTTCTCCCAAATCTTTACCTGATGTTTTTGACCATTTGTAATGTTCTATTATTTAATGCAGTGATTTAAGACTTCTTTTATCCTCCAATTTTTCTGTTTAATGCAAAATATTTCCACTCCAGGAGTACTCAAAAAGCTTGACACCATTGAGGACAAAGGAGACCGCTTGATTGGCACCACATCCTTAAGCATCCACTCTCTCCACTACTGTCACCCTGTGTTGCTGAACAAAGAGACCTTCGAGTGTAGGTTCATAGCTCCTTGAAAGTGGAGTCGCAGGTAGATAGGATAGTGAAGAAGGTGTTTGGTATGCTTTTCTTCATTGGCCAGAGCATTGAGTATAGGAGTTGGGAGGTCATGTTGTGACTGTACAGGACATTGGTTAGGCCACTGTTGGAATATTGTGTGCAATTCTGGTCTCCTTCCTACCAGAAGGATGTTGTGAAGCTTAAAAAGGTTGAGAAAAGATTTACAAGGATGTTGCCAGGATTGGAGGATTTGAGCTATAGGGAGAGGCTGAACAGGGTGGGGCTGTTTTCCCTGGAGCATTGGAGGCTGAGGAGTGACCTTATTGAGGTTTACAAAATCATGAGGGGCATGGATAGGATAAATAGACAAGGTCTTTTCCCTGGGGTTGGGGAGTCCAGAACTAGAGGGCATAGGTTAGGGTAAGAGGGGAAAAATTTAAAAGGGACTTAAGGGGAAACATTTTCATGCAGAGGGTGGTGCATCTATGGAATGAGCTGCCAGAGGAAGTGGTGGAGGTTAGTACAATTGCACCATTTAAAAGGGATGGGTATATGCCTAGAAAGGATTAAGAGGCATTTGGGCTAAGTGCTGGCAAATGGGACTAGATGAGGTAAGGATATCGGGTCAGCACAGATGAGTTGGACCGAAGGGTTTGTTTCCAGACTGTGCATCTGTATGACTCTATGACTCTATAACAAGCCACCATCCTCACTTGGAACTATATCACCATTCCTTCAGTGTCACTGGGTAAACATCCTGGAACATAGTTGCACCAAATGGATTGTAGCAATTCAAGAAGGCAGATCATCACCAGCTTCCAAAGGCATCTCGCATTGAGCAATGAATGCTGGCAGAGTCGGTGATGCACGCGTGCCACTAATGATGTTTTAAAAAACATGAGCTTTTACATTTCATCTTAGTGCTGATATGGCTCCTGTTAGCTACTGCTATCACAGAAGTTTGACCAGTTCTGAGTGCTTTTAGGGTGCTGAATATTTGAAGTTACTCTCCTGATTGGAATTATTTTCTTCTGTCATTTCCTTGAATAGCTGCAGATTTTGTAGAAGTGAAGATTCCTTTTCAGGTCAGCATTGTCTGCCTGTAATCTGCATCACTGCTATTACATGATCTATGTTGTGCGGCTAAGTTCGATCATTAGATAACCGCCACTGCTACTATCTTCTGTCCTTCAGATCCCACAGTTGCCACCATTTTATATTTGTTGATTTCTGGCTTGACCATCTAGAATGTTCTGAAAAGAGTGCCTGCCACCATTCTTCTTTTTGGGTATTGATATATGTTATTGATATCCAGTAGGGAAGGATCCTCACAGGACTTAGACATAAAAAAGATTCATGGAATCACAGAGTTCTCTTTTGGAGACCAATCCAGTTCGCCTTAATTCCTCACTCTTTCCTCCTATCTCTGTACTTTTTCTCCTTTAACTAGTTATCCAATTCCTTTTGAAGGCTTCTGTCAATTCTCATAGACAATGCTTTCCAAATCCTCTCCAACAGTTTGAGAATGTTTTTCCTCCATATTGTACGGGTTCTTAGGTCAACCATCTTTAATTTGTAGCCTCAAGTTGTCAGTCCACAAACTATTGAAAATAAGTTGTGTCTATTTATCTACCCAGATCCCTCATAATTTCAACTCTCTCTTAAATCTTGCCTAGCTATCGCTGCACTAATTAGATTAAACTCTGCTCCTCCAGTCCATTCCTGTATCCAATGCCTCAGCCCTAAGTACAGTCGAGAAAATGTCTTCCAACTCTCCAAAGTCTTCACATCCTTCTTGAACTGTAGTACTGACAGGTGGTCATAATACTCCAGCTGGAGCTAAACTTTACGTTTTCTTTGATGTGGCATAACGTATTGGCTTTTGTATTCAATGCCTACACCTATAAAGCTCAGGATTCAAAATATTTTGTCGATTACTTCGTTAATTTATTCTGCCAACTTCAAAGATACAAACAGAAGGGCACACTGATCACTGTCTTCTTTCACCCCCCTTACAATTGTGCCTTTTAGCACATACTGTGTCTCTTCATTGTCCCCACCAAAACATCATTACTTCACAATTTTCTGCATTATTTTAATTGCTATGTGTCAGCCTGTGTGGCTGACATGGCTGCCTATTTCACCAGCCTGAGCCAGTTCTCTTCAGATCTATAAATGCTTCAGATCACAATTTGTTACACATCCAAGTTTCATCCCACTTCACTACCAAGGTCAAAAATACAAGTACCACCTTCAACACAAGGCGTATCACCCAACTCTCTGCTCTTTACAAACAATTCACGAGACTGATTTGTATGGCTCGCTTTTAACATTTTTCGGTACTCACTTTCTAATATCTGTGCATTTGAGTTGAGATTCAAGATTCAAACTGCCAGATTTCTCACCAACTCTGCTCCAATCAGCTGTATAGGAACAATAACTCTATGTTGACACATCACTAATTCCATAGGATATAGGAGCAGAATTAGGTTATTCAGCCCATCGAGTCTGTTCCAGCATTTGATCATAGCTGATATGTTTCTCAAACCCATTCTCTTGCCTTCTCCCTATAACCCTTGACCACCCCCCCCCCCCCCCCCCCTTAACAATCAAGAACCTATCTCCCTCTAATTTAAGTATACTCAATGATTTGGCCTCCACAGCAGCATTGAGTTCCATAGACTCACCCCCCGCTGGCTGAAGAAATTCTCCCTCCATTTCTCCATGTTGATAAAACCTGGCCATTCACGCCAAAGAACGTGCACAAATGTCATTATCATTCCGCTCACCATCTGCTAAACCCGACACTCAGCTCTTCCAAGGTGAGGAGGGTGGCATTGAATGGGATGAAGGTAGGTGGTATAGCCATTAGTGGTGGTGCAGCTGACTGAAAGGTGATAAAGTTTTCCCAGAGAGTGAGTAGGCAGCACAAGGGACAAAGCAGGCTTCATGGTGTTTGGAGGTTGAGGGTGGAAATGAGTGCATGTGAAGGAAAATGTTGCAGGCAATAGCAAGAGGGGAAGAACATGAATCTTTATGAGTGCGGTAGCAGAGATAGAATGAGTGCAAGGTAGCGAAGAGAAGAATGAGGCACTTATCCTAGTGGAACAGATGTCAATTTCTGGCTCCAATATCTGGCTGTGTTCTAAGGTTTGGAACACTTGAGATTAAATAAGAGAGGTGCATGAGAATTTTACTTTGGATAGGTGTGTCTTTGTCCACGCTTCTGCTTCAATGTATTAACATCGTGATTCCTTAAGTTAAGGTGCATTCATAGTTTCTTTATATATATATAAAATAAATTCTGTTCGAGTCATAATCTGCTCAAAGTTGTTTTTCTGAACACTAGCATCAAATTAAATACAAACAATTTCTCCTAAATTTCATCCATGGCTCATCCTTTCGATCTGTTGATGTTGCAAGAGAAACTGCAGACAGCAGAGCAATCTCCTTAGTCACCTGATCCACATTCTCCTGGCCTTCCATCCCCTCACTCCATTCTGTGCTCAACCATTGTCCACAATTTCACAGAAGCTGCACACAATGGGTAGGAGGATTTCATAACACAGTGTAGATGATGTTCACTCTTGTTTCAAAGTTAAACTGGCTTCCTGGAAAAATAAAACATCCATACACTGGTTTTGGGAAAGTACATGTTAATTGCCGCAATTACAGAATGGCAATTATATGACTAGCTCATTGATTTGGCAGCACAGATGTACCTTGTTGCATCAGCAGGGATTTCTTACCTCGACAATGTAAACTTCAACCTGGCAAGTCAAAAGATTGCCTGTAACATGTACCAACATGTCACATTGGCACAGACCCTCCAGTTGCATCATTGGTCAGAGATCTGATACAAGTTGAGCATTCAGACTCCACCAAAGTCCTGATACACTGGTGTTCATGAAAACCTCCCAGAAAGTTTGAGAATGCAATGAGAAATTCCCCTGTCGTCCAGGGGCCTGTGCAAAACACGTCCACTCTGAACACAAATTTGGAGACGTCACACAGTTCCTGGGTAGCTACCCAGGTATTATTAGACGGAAAGCCCTGGTCTAACTCTTGGATAATGTCACAACTGAACTCTTTCTTCCAAACCCCACAATCTTTCACATCCACCCCTGACACGCTGATTGACCCCATAACCTCCCCAACCATCCAATTGTGGTTGTACAATGCCATAAACAAACACATAGATCTAGATGCCATCTATCAACCCCTCAGAAAATGAACAGGAAATGACATCACCACAAACCCCAGGAACCCCATCCAGGACAAACATATAAATAGAAAGCAGGAGACAACAGCTTCGCTTCACTTGGAGGTCACCACTGATGATGTTACCTAGCCAGGTAATGAAATGCCTGGATATCAAACCTACAGCTCAGCAAACAAACCTACACCCCACAAGGAGCAGAACTTTGCTGTGGAGAGGTTTGCGCAGTGTGACTGTCCGATGATGGTGGCCATTCCGTGGAAATTCTGGGCCATTATCTCTCCACCAATGGTGCCAGCCCTGCTGAGCATTTTCACCAATTTCTGTTACTATTTCAGATTTGTAACATCTGCACTATTTTGCCTTTGTAGATGAATGTTAAATTAGTTTGGGCACGTAGCTTGCATATGTAAGAAGACTTATGCAGTTCATGCCTTCCATGTCCTGCAGCTTCTGTGATCCACCAAGCACACCAATGGTTCTCCCTGTAATCTGGCTGTAACATCTTTATTCGTGTTACTTTACTTTCCACTTTGTCCAGTTTGGATACTTAATTTGGGTTTTGATGCCCAATGGGAAACTCATTCATTCATTCATTCATTCGGCATATGATTGATACAAGTCAAGGTGATGTTTTCACTTTTAAAATGTTTGTTCATTGAATATACCTGACCTCTCATTGTCCAGCAAATTCTCTGATCTGGTACAAGCTCTGAACCTGTTCTGCCAGTTTAGATAGGTACTGCTTGTATTTATAGAGCACATTATTGAGCTTTCCATTGAAGCTTCTTTGCAATGCAAAATTACCAGCTTACTTTCACAAAGCACAATCTCAAAGGCAGCAATGCACTGTTTGCTCAGTACATCTATTTTTGGCCGTGTCAGCTGAGAGAAGAAACTGTAGCAGCCTCTTGGCTGTTAAAACACAGATAGATTGCTAACTTGGCCAAACTGCAAGGGATGCTGGGTGCATTGGCCAAGTAAAACTCTGAAATCAAAAAAACCAACACGCCAGACAGTGCAAACAAAGCAGCTTGGTGCTAAAAAACAGGTTATCCTGGACAGGCATACTGTCCACTAAACAAAGGAGAGCCCAAACAGAAAGGCACTGGGTCCTGCTACACAAAGGAACTAACAGGAGCATGCCATCCAAATGACTGACACTGCTTCCAGCTAATGATCTGGGAAACAAGGATTCAAATTGCCTCCATGGATGGGTGGCCAATGCAGGCTACCAGTATTGTCAATGTCCTGTGAAAGAATGGAAATGAAAACCCTACTCATCCAAAGGTGAAACCCTCTCGCCTCACTATGGTGTCATCTGAAACCTTTTATGGGAAGTCCTGGAGTGGAACTTGAACCCACAACTCCAGATTGACCAATGGTAAGTTAACACTGAACCAAGCTAACATTTGAGATTGATGCCCAAAACAGTAATTTCCATAGCATTTTAATGCAGAAAAGTAGATCCAATCAAAACAAGAGCATTTTATTTACATACTATCATTTATGAAATAATTCCCATTTTAACTATGGGTGATAATTGATCAGATTCTGATTATATGCCCTTGGGGGGCAAATAGGACGAAAGCAGTAAACAGGAGTGGAAATTATGGTGATTGATTAACAGAACCTTTGTCTGTTTGAACACATTGTGTGGAGGTGCTGGTGTCAGACTGGGGTGGACAAGGTCAGAAACATTCATGTTACCAACTAAATTGAAATGATAGAGAATATGTGTGAAGCAGTTCACCATCATCCCCTTCAGTCGGCACTGAAGATCTGGATGTGATGTTGAAGGATGTTCAATCACAAAGGTTGAGTAAACAAGGCAAGGGAGTGAATCTTCAAATGTCGTATCCTTACGAATGAATCATTAGCCTCACTGACTGCTCCTTACTAGCAACCCTTAGCAGTTCAGAATGACTCATTCTTCATATTCCTAACCCTGACACATTTAGCATCCTGCGAGCCTCACACCTTCATTTCACATCTTAGTGACACTGCCAGCTGCTATTCAACGATTTCAGCCGACACATGAGGACACACTCACTGACACAGTTCCGTTTCCTTGCAGGACATAGAATTATAGAACAACAGACAGTAGCACTGCTGATAAAAGGATGGGCATGGTGCTAAGTCCTCACCTAGCTGAGCAAATGTGACATAGGAGCTGAAACCATTGACAGCATGATCACACTTAGTCTTTTTTTTGCATATCCTATTTACGCATCAACCCACACTCTCTCCAAATCCCAAGGTATAAATGGTTTAAGAGTGCACTTCCTGTTTTTCCCCAACAGTATCCTCATGTCTTTCTTTATTTGACTGCTGCCTGACCATGCAATAGTACTGGCAACCCAAATTCAAGAACAACAAAAGACTGTTGATATAAAAACACTTGTCAATTGATATCAAACTCTCAGTCACCAACTCAAATCTTATAGAGTAGTATAGTGGTGCAACCTGCATTAAGTAGCTGGTATTCTGTCAGAGCAGCAGAGGCACTGATGACAGGCCCATAATTCAGGGGTAATCCCCAACTTGAGGGGAATGCCCAGTTGCATTTTCCATGATTTCTCTTATTGTCTTGTTGGACATGGGCATTGTTGGCTGGTCAGCATTTATTACCTACCCCTAGTTGAGGACGTGTATAGGGTATAAGCAGGCAGGAGAAGAGTTGAGTTCTGAGTTTTGCAAAACAAGAGGTTCAGCTGAGCATGATTCAGATCAGATAAGAACTTACAGTTAACAATGTGGTGCTGGAGGTAAGGGTAATGGGTTAACAAGGTAGAAAAGCATTCATTATGTAGAGCCATTTAACAAGATGAGGTAGCATTCAGTATGTAATGTTAGTTAACAAGGTGAAAAGTATTCATTATGAAGTCAGTTATTCATTATTTAATAGCAGATGGCTTAATCTTTACTATTGACACTCGCTGGTTGTAACGGTCAATATGTACATTGCCTTAGCTGGAGGCTCCTCCCTGTAAAATGACTATATAATTCATTAAGAAACTGCTGTTTGAGAGAAGACCATGAACTGATGCCTCTGTACACATGGGTGATCGTTCTCTCTCCCTCCAGACCCAGAATAAAGATGAAGGAAAGTAATACTATACTGTATCTCTGAGCGTTTTGCTTTGACTGAGGGGAGAAACAGAATGACATAGTTACCCTTGAGAAAGAGGTGGGGAGCTTCCTTCTTGAACCACTGCAGTCCATGTGCTGTAGCTATATAATGCCCTTAGGAAGGGAATTCCAGGATTTTGACCAAATGTCAGTGAAGGCACGATGACATTTTTCTAAGTCAAGTTGCTTATGGATGGGAAACTAATCAAACAGACTGCTGTTTCCTGGATGATGTCAAGCTTCTTGAGTGTTGTGGGAGTTGCAACCATCCAGGCAAGTAGGGATTATCTCAATACAACCCTTGTGCCTTGTAGCTGGTAGACAGTTCCCCACCTCAGTATTCCTAGCCTATGATCTGCTCTTGTAGCCATTGTGTTTATGTGGTGCGTCCAGTTGAGTTTCTGATCAATGATAATCCAAGGATGTTGACAGTGGGGGATTCAGTGATGATAACACCATTGAATATCAAGGGGCGATTGTTAGATTGTCTCTTATTGGAGATAGTAATTGTCTGCATTTGTGTAGTATGCATATTAGTTGCCACTTGTCAGCCCAAGTCTAGAAATTGTCCAGATCCTGTTTCATTTGAACATGGATTGCTTCAGTATCTGAGGAGTCATAAATGGCCCTAAGCATTGTGCAATTATAGGTGAACATCCACACTTCTGACCTTATGACGGAGGAAAATTCATTGATGAAGCAGCTGAAGATGGTTAAGACATTAACCGGAGGAACTCCTACAGTGATGTCCTGGAGCTGAGGTGACTGACCTCCAACAACCACAGCCATCTTCCTATGTTCCAGATAGGACTCCAACTACTGGAGAGTTTGCCCCCAATACCCAATGATTCCAGTTTTGCTAGGACTCCTTGATGCCACACTTGGTCAAATGCAGCCTTGATGTCACTCTCACCTCACCTCTGAAATTCGACCTTTGTCCATGTTTGAACACAGGCTGCAATGAGGTCAGGGGTTGAGTGGCCCTGGTGGAACCCAAACTGGGCGTCACTGAGCAGGTTATTGCTGAGCAGGTGGTGCTTGAGAGCACTGTTGGTGACACCTTCCATCACTTTACTGATGATTGAGAGTAAACTGATGGGGCGGTAATTGGTTGGGTTGGATTTGTCCGCTTTTTATGTACAGGACATACCTGGACAATTTTCCACATGGTCAGGTAGATGCCAGTGTTTTAACTATCTTGCAACAGCTTGGCTAGGGGAGTGGCAAGTTCTGGAGTACAAGTCTTTAGTACAAATGACAGAATGGTGTCAGGTCCCATCACTTTTGCAATTTCCAGTGTCTTCAAGTATTTCTTGGTAAAATGTGGAGTGAATCGAATTAGTTGAAGACTGATATCTATATTGCTGGAGGAGGACCACTGGAGGGGGCCAAGATGGATCATCCAATTGGCTCTCCTGGTTGAAGATTGCTGCGAGTGCTTCAGTCTTACCTTTTTTTCTATTACCATTGGGGTGCTCATCATTTTTAAGGATGGGTGGTGCTCTCAGAACAGCTGGCCAGTTGGGTGAGGGGCTATTGGGGGAGGCATTGAAGTGTAGTGGTCTCAGTATCACCACTCAGTGGCCACAGCTGGTACTACCCCCTGGCAGGGTGCACCCTTTGGGAGAAGGCTGCCTTCCCAAAATCGGGGGTTGTCATGGCCAGTCAGGTTGGGCCTGAGTGAGGTTCGGGGATTGTGGTCGTTGGAGACAGTGTGTTATCCTGAGCCTTGGGAAATCTTCCATGGTTGTCCTGAGCCTGAAGGGAGGCTGCTAAAGTTGACCACACAGTTTCCCATGGAAGCATCAGCAGAGGTGAAGTGACAATGAAAATGGAGAGGGGCCCTTAACTGCCCACTTCAGTGGCTTAATTAACCCAGAACAGGAAGCCCATCCTCACTTTTTCTATCGCTGAGAAGATACCATAGCAGCAAGAAGGAGAAAATGAGGACTGCAGATGCTGGAGAGTCAGAGTGGAAAAGTGAGGTACTGGAAAAGCACAGCAGGTCAGGCAGCATCCGAAGAGCAGGAGAATTGACATTTTGGACATAGCCTTTCATCACGAATGTGAGGTGGGGCTGGGGTGGGGGTGGGGGGGGGGAGGTGGAGAGGAAGGGAGATAAGAGATAAATAGAAGGTGGACGTGGAGCTGTGGTGGGAACTAGCTTGAAAGGCACAATAGGTAGATGCAAATGTAGACTGATGGTGATAGGTTGGAGGGGAGGGTGGAACGGATAGGTGGGAAGGAAGATGAAAATGTGGGACTGCTCAAGAGAGCGGTGCCAAGCTGGAGGGTTGGATCTGGGATGAGGTGGGGGAGGGGAGACGAGGAAACCGGTGAAGTTGATGTTAATGCTGTGTGGTCGAAGGGTCCCAAGGTGGAAGATGAGATGTTCATCCTCCAGGCGTCGAGTGGCTTGGATGTGATGGTGGAGGAGGGCCAGGATTTGCATGTCCTTGGAGGAGTGGGGGGAGGGGAGTTGAAGTGGTTGACCACGGGGCAGTGGGGTTGTTGGGTGCATGTGCCCCAGAGATGTTCCCTGAAATGCTCTCCAAGTTGGCGTTCTGTCTCCCCAATGTAGAGTAGACCACACTGACAGCAATGGACACAGAAGATGACGTAGGTCAATGTGCAGGAAAATCTTTGCCAAAGACTTGAAAAGAAAACAACAGGAACTTCCCACCCATACAGCACTGTGGCTCAGTAGTTAGCACTGCTGCCTCACTGCTGCAGGTACTGGAGAGTCAGAGTGGAAAAGTGAGGCGGTGGAAAACCACAGCAGGTCAGGCAACATCCGAGGAGCACCAGGGACCCAGGTTTGATTCCTGCCTCGGGCGAATGTCTGTGTGGAGTTTGAACGTTCTCCCTGTATCTGCGGGAGTTTCCTCCCATAATCCAAAGATGTGCAGGTCAGGTGAATTGGCCATGCTAAATTGCCTGTAGTGTTCATGAAAGCGTCAGCTAGGTGCATTAGTCAGGGGAAACGTAGAGTAATAGGATAGGGGAATGGGATACTTTTCAGACGGTTGGTGTGAACTTGTTGAGCCAAGTGGCCTGTTTTCACACTGTAGGGATTCTATGACATCAAGGAATTCAAAACCTCTACAATTGTGCTCCTTCACAGAATTTAATGTAATGCCAAAATACACCATGCATATAATCAGTCACAGTGTGCACCATGGGAAAGGTCTGTGAACTTAGCAAAGCTATGTACAGAGAGAATGCTGAGTATTCTCTTCTCTTGACATAACTGCATATCATTTCCTTTATACAGTGGTTGGCTACGTGCTTGGAGATATTGACAACATTGTCTGCTTCAGCTAAGAAAAACCCTAATGTCAATAAACGCCTGGCCATCGATGGCTTCACAGTCACTGGCATTTCTATCCTTGCCATGCTCGGAGACCGTCGATGGTAAATGTCAGTGAGTGCTTCCCTCCTAAAACAGAGACATTGCTCGAATGTAGTGAGGTTAAGAGAGACACTCCTGGAAGATTCCCCTGGGTATGGTCCTCCTGTTGAGACCTTCCCCCTTTAATGAGCAGCTTCTCCCCCTGAATCCCCTCTGTTTATTCTCCTTATCGTATTGTTCATCAAAGAAGTGCAAACTACACTACTAATCACTGGAAGGAAGTGAGTGGACTGCACCCTTGGAATCCAAACCAAAGCTTTAACCACATGTAACACCACTTTGCTACTTTAAATAACTCACAGCATTTTAACAAACTCAGGTAGAGTCCATGGAAATGATTCAGCAACCAGTTAATAAACCTTTTTAAATGGTGGAGGATTCTTTCTGTTACTGATGCATGTTCACATGATCAATGGAGGGTTTTAGTTAGATCACTGAGGTCAAAGTGCCACTAATGGTTTGATAAGTAGTTTGAGCATTTAGCCACTGTACAGGAGACAAGGGAAGTACAGCTGCTGAGATGTCAGCATCTATATGCAAAGTAGTGTAGTTCCTTCAGACGATATGAACAAGAGGCAGCATGTGTATCAGAAATAAATGGACGATCAACGAGAGGTCTCTGGGGGACATCAGAGGAGACAGTGCAGTAACTTAAGGAGAAGCACCTGTGGTGAATCTCTGGGTGTTATCTGATTGATAAGAATGAGAATAGGGAGTGCGTTCGACCCAGCTGGAAGGGAAAGAACATGCTATCGACGAAGATGAGTCATCCACCCACCAGCAGATAAGATCACAAAGTTTGATATTCCTGCCACAGTCAGTCATGAATGGATGGAGTACAATTTAACAATGATTGAAGGAAGGTCCTTGAACATTGCTATCCCCAATGATGGCAGAGTCAAACTTGTGAGTGCAAATGTCAAGGCTGAAATGTTTGCAACCAGCTTCAGCCAGAAGTGTCAAGTAAATGATTCATCTCAGCCTCCTACTGAGGTTCATTACCTCACAGAAACGAATCATCAGCATTTCATACACTGCACGTGATATCAAGAAACAACTAAAGGTACTAGAGTCATAGGGTCATAGAGGTGTGCAACACGGAAACAGATCCTTCGGTCCAAGTCGTTCATGATGTCCAGATATCCTAAATTAATCTAGTCTCATTTGCCAGCATTTAGCCCAGATCCATCCAAACTGTAATGGAAGATTAACAAATTTAACATTTACTGTGAAATCTGAAAGAAAATGTCTTTCTAAATTTATCGCGGTGCTGAGCTTTATAAACAATACTTCGCTGAGCTCTGCAGCCAGGAGATAGCTTGGCTTTGCTTGAATTCAACTTAGAATATAAAACATGGAACATAGAAAAGTACAGCACAGAACAGATTCTTTGGACCACGATGTTGTGCCGAGATTTAATCCTAATATAAAATATAGTAACAACCTACGCACCCCTCAACTCGCTACTATCCATGTGCATGACCAGCAGTCACTTAAATGTCCCCAATGACTCAGCTTCCACCACCACCGATGATAACGCATTCCATGCATTCACAACTCTCCGTGTTAAAAAAAAACCTACCTTTGACGTCTCCTTTATACCTTCCTCCTAATAGCTTCAAAGTATGACTTCTCGTACCAGTCAATCCTGCCCTGGGTAAAGGTTTCTGGTTATTGACTCTATCTATTCCTTTCATTATTTTGTACACCTAGATCAGGTCACCTCTCTTCCTCCATCTCTCCAGAGAGAAAAGTCCGAGCTTATTCAACCTTTTTTCATAAGGCAAGCCCTCCAGTCCAGGCAGCATCCTGGTAAACCTTCTTTGCATCCTCTCCAAAGCCTCTGTATCCTTCCTATAGTAGGGTGACCAGAACTGGACACAATATTCCAAGTGTGGTCTCACCATGGACTTGTAGAGCTGCAGCAAAACCTCATGGCTCTTAAATTCGATCCCCCTGTTAATGAAAGCCAAAATACCATATGCTTTCTTCACAACCCTATCCACTTGGGTGGCAATTTTGAGGGATCTATGTACTTGCACACCCAGATCCCTCTGTACCTCCACACTGCCAAGAATCTTGTCTTTAATCCTATATTCCACATTCGAGTCCGACCTTCCAAAATGCATCACTTCACATTTATCCAGGTTGAACTCCATCTACCATTTCTCAGCCTGCAGTAGCCCTCTATACTATTGACGACACCTCCAACCTTTGTGTCATCTGCAAATTTACTAACCCACCCCTCAACCTCCTCATCTAATTCATTTACAAAATCTACAAAGAGCAGAGGCCCAAGTACAGAGCCCTGCGGGACTCCACTCAACACTGACCTCCAGGCAGAATACTTTCCATCTACAACCACTCTCTGCCTTCTGTCAGCCAGCCAATTCTGAATCCAGATAGCTAAATCTCCCTGTATCCCATGCTTCCTGACTTTATGAATGAGCCTACCATGGGGAACCCTATCAAATGCCTTGCTGAAGTCCACATACACCACACCCACTGCTCAACCATCATTGATCTGTCTTGACACCTCCTCAAAGATCTCAATAAGATTTGTAAGGCATGACCTGCCCCTCACAAAGCCATGCTAACTGCTTTTAATCACACTATGCTTTGCCAAATAGTCATAAAACCTATCCCTCAGAATTCTTTCCATAACTTTGCTGACCACAGATGTAAGACTGACTGGTTTGTAATTACCAGCAATTTCCCTATTACCCTTCTTGAAAAGAGTAACAACATTCGCCTCCTTCCAATCCTCCGGAATGACTCCCGTGGAGAGTGGGGAGACAAAGATCCTCGCCAGCGGCTTAGCAACCTCTTCTCTCGCTTCCCAGAGCAGCCTAGGATAAATCTGGTCTGGCCCTGGGGCCTTATCAATCTTAATGTTTTCCAAACTTTCTAGCACATCAACTTCATCAATCTTGATCTGGTCAAGACTGTATCCCAGCTCCTCTAAGTTTTCATTTATAACAAGTTCCCTTTCCTTGGTGAAAACCGAAGCTTCCCCTATCTGCTCAGACTCCACACACAAGCTCCCTCCGCTATCCCTGATCGGCCCTACCTTCTCCCTAATCATTTTCTTATTCCTCACTTGACCTTGCAACGGTCGAATTCAGCAAAGGCATAAAAACAGTTATGTCCATGACCAGGGGATGAGAAAATAAACAACTTGAGTTTTCCCAGTCTTTGCCCTTGAGAGCATGATAAGAAACAGTATAAGAAGAGTATCTGAATTATGCTCAAGTATCCCTTACATGAGGCATCTGGCTGAACGTATTGGGTCAATTCTGCAGAATTTAAATAAAGCTCCTTTCTTTGCTTTTGCTAACAGTTGAGTCGAGTCAATTTAATTTCCATGCACAAACTATTCCTATTCATATATCCATCCAGATGCCTTTGAAATGTTGCAATTGTTGCAGTCTCACTCACTTTCTCTGACAACTCACTCCCTACATGCACCACCCTCTGCATAAAGATGTTGCCCCCTTAGGACCCTTTTAAATTTTTCCCCTCCCACCTTAAACCTATGCCCTCTAGTTTTGGACTTCCCTTGCCTATTCACCCTATCCATGTTCCTCCTGATTTTATAAACCTCTGAGGTCACCCCTCAGCCTCCGATGCTCCAGGGAAAACAGCCCCAGCCTGTTCAACCTCTCCCTATAGCTCAAACCCTCCAACCCTGACAACATCCGTGTAAATCTTTTCTAAATCCTTCCAAGTTTAACAATATCTTTCCTATAGGAGGGAGACCAGAATTGCAGGCGATATTCGAAATGTGGCCTGACCAATGTCCTGTACAACCACTAAAGGACTTGCCAACTCTTATACCCAATGCATTGACCAATAAAGGAAAGTATACCAAATGCCTTCTTCACAATGCTGTCTACCTGTGACTCCACTATGAACCTGCATGCCAAGGTCTCTTTGTTTGGCAACACTCCTTACCGCTCAGTGTATATTAGATCAGATTACATTACAGCGTGGAAACAGGCCCTTCGGCCCAACAAGTCCACACCGACCCGCCGAAGCGCAACCCACCCATACCCCTACATTTACCCCTTACCTAACACTATGGGCAATTTAGCATGGCCAATTCACCTGACCTGCACATCTTTGGACTGTGGGAGGAAACCGGAGCACCCAGAGGAAACCCACGCAGACACAGTCAGTCGCCTGAGGCAGGAATTGAACCCAGGTCTCTGACGCTGTGAGGCAGCAGTGCTAACCACTGTGCCACCGTGCCACCCACTGTCCTGTCCTAATTTACCCTACTAAAAGGCTTCACCCCAGCTATAGTACTGGTGATTTGTGCTCCAGGACTGGCCACACCACTTGCCTTGCTAGTCTTTGCAATTCATTGTCTGAAAAGGCAGAGGATGAAGAATCTTTGGAGAGTTTGATGACAGTGGGAGATAGATTCTTGATTAACTGAGAGGAAATAAGACTATCTGGGATATTCAGGGATATAGAGCTAAAGTTAAAATCTGATCAGCCATGATCTTATTGAACAGCAGAGCAAGCTCATGGGACCAAGTGGCCTATCGTTATCCATTGTTAGTATGTCCCAGTATAGCTACAGTACTGGCATCTTCCTGACAATGTGGAAAATTGTCCAGGCTTTTTGCTTTGTCCACATTAAGCCAGATAAATTCAAAGTGGCTAAATATCATTCTTTCATTAGACAATAAAGCTGTCTAAACCTACAATGTAGCAAGAACATAGATAACATTGAAAGTTAAACAAGTACATGGAAGTTGAAAATGTGATGCTAAAGTGCCAGCAAATGATCACCTCAAATAGACAGTCTAACCATCTTTTGACATTGAATGACTTAACCATTGCTGATCCATTGCTTTATCCATTTCAATATACTACACCAACACTATAGGGTGTTACATTTTCCTCTATCTATCCTGTTTGTTACCTCCTCAAATAATTCAAATAACTTTGTCAAGCATCTTTTCCCCTTCATATTTTGTGTTGTCAAATGTTCTGCTATTAGATCATTTATAATACACTCTAAACTTTTCGCATGACTGATGTTAAGTGAACTGGTCTATTATCAGCTGGCTTTTGTTTCCTTTCCATTTTGATGAAGGGTGTCAAGGGCAGTTTTCCAATCATCTGAGACTTTTGCATAGAAACACCACAATCTTCAAAGCCCCCTCCAAGACACACACCCTTCTGACTTTAAACTATATTATTTTCTTTCATTGTTGCTAAGGTCAAAATCTTGGAACTTGCTTCCTAACAGCATTCTGGGAGTAGATTTACCAGTGGGACTGCAGCTGTTTAATAAAGCAATTAACCACCACCTTCTGAAGGACGACTAAGGACAGTCAAAAAATGCTGGCCTTGCTAGCAACTTGCACATCTCATGAATGAATTTTTGAAAAGCACAGAAAATATGTAACATTTGGCAAAAATAAATATTTGATTGATAAACAAGATGTCTGTCTTCAGATATCAGCAAGCAACAAAGCAATGCTTATCTGTTTCCTTTTCCATGACAAGGTTAGGTAGCAAAACGTTAATGTAGAGAGTGCCTGATAAAATCACCAACCTAGTACAACTGTTCTTATAAACCTTGGTGCAGATAGAGAGATTAAGGGTGAAACTTCAATTGTACAGCTAGTTTCAAGAAGGTTTCTAAAGAAGGGGAGAAGGGAAAGATAAAGTGGGGCGGGGAGTAGCAGAAAAAGAGGTCTCACACCAACTGGAGGCATTCAGAGTTAGAATAGTGCAGAATATTTGAGTAGTAGTAATAGTGGAGCTTAGTGCTGTAACGAGACCATCTCAGATAGGCCATTGTAGTGAGCCATTGATGAGGTTAATAATAATCTGAGAATCATGATGTTAGAAGATGATGCTATCATGCATTAATCAGATGACACTAATTTCTTCACTAGCAAATTGGGGAACGGAAAACTATCAAGTTTAGTTTTACGATTTTGCAATCACTCGTGAAATTTCACAGATGCCATATTAGTTGTAGCAAGAAGATAGCTCTCGTAGACTTCGTCACAGCGTGGTAAAATGCGAATGATACCAACCATACACATATGAAAACAGCTAAATGGCTCATTCAAGCTCAAGTTTCACTCCACACTATTTTCCTTCCATTCATCTCATATAAGTTTCCATTTATTTTCTCTCAGCTGTTCATGTCAACTCTTCCTGGAAACAACCAATCTATTTACCTTTAGCTCTTTCTGTGATTGTCAGTTCCAGATTGTGCTCACTCTATGTGTAAATTAATCTCACCATCTCTCCAGATTGTACCTATTGATAACTACCAGGTCTTCACGGGCTAGAACGTCTGACCTGCCCCAGCATCAGAGGGCACTTATTCGGACAGGAAGATAATGGGTCGGGGAAGCCCCAGTTTTCTGTCTCTGCCTCAATTCAGTCCATGGCAGGAAAGCCCATTGACTTCATTTCCAACCCACACCCTCAACCCCATGCCACTTAATTCCTATTTGAGGGGGTCTCATCATAGTACTGCTGGTATGAACCCAATGGTGGGCAGGGAAGAGCACTTGAGGAGCTGAGAAGCAAACTGTGCCATCATCGTGTTCAAAGTCATTTTGATGCCAGAGCGGGGAACCCGGAATTGGGAAGAGAGAGAAGTGTGAATGTTGCATTCTGGATCTTCCAACAGCCCGGGATTTGGCTGCTTCAGTATTGGCTTTCTGCAGTGGCAGAGAGTGTGGTGCCTAATTTCCTCCACATTGGGAACCTGTGAGCCATGAACGGAACAAAGATGGACTTCGTCTTAATTTTTTTAACATTGCATGTTATTTATGTAGGTGCCAGAGTATGGCAGCTTAAACACTTTTCACTGTATTTTTTTGTAAAAATACAAATGACAATAAATTACTGCTCTGTTCTATTCTCTACAGATAGTGACAGTAGTGGGTCCAGCTTTATTTTCATCGATGACTGAACAGAGATCTCTTCTGCTCTAATCACCTGCCATTGGTCTAGGCCAGAGGGATTTTGCAGATCTGCAAACACCTGTAAACACTGCATGACAACAAGGAGAATCTAAAGAAGCAAGTCAGTAAAAGTAGTGACACATGTTAGTCAGGTCATCAACAAAGCAAACCAGGAGCAAGGAATTTGTATAAAAAAGTACAACAAAACTTAAATCTTGACCAGACCACACTGGGAGTACTGTTTGGAGTTGCTGATGTCACATTATAAAAGCAATATCAGGGCGCTTGTGACAAGCAGAAAGGATTTGGACACTCACAGTGTGAATAAAATACAGACTACCAATTTTAAGTTTCCATGATCTGATTTTAAAAGTTGGGAGCTTCCTGCATAACATTTTCACCTAGTAGTTCTTCTCAATGTCAATCTTTCTTCTGTCTTGCATTATTGCCTCCTTTCATCTCCTGCAAACATCACCTTTTTTGCCTATGATCATTTCCTGATTCCCACCTTATCACCTAAATCTCATTTTCTATCCCTGAAGAGAACTCTGGTCAGAGCAGGAAAGTACCAATTCAGTTTGTTCTTGTCCTGGATTCTTCCTCTCTTACCTTCACCTGATGGGAAAGCCATAGTTGCACACCAATGATATCATCAGGGCTGATGAATAAAGGCAGACCCTGAGGGCTTTGGGAAGCTGTTGATGCCTGCCTAGATACAGCAGATCCTGGCAGTACCAAGGTATTTCAGTGCCCAAGCACAACTGTTGGATGAACCACTGATTCCCATCTTTTGTCCAATAAGCTCTGCTGTGGCGTTTATGGATATAGTTTGCCTTTGTATTAGTGCCTTATCCTCAACACATGTCCCAATGCATTTCATCATCAACAAACCTGAGATTAATGATGATCATTTTTGATTCAGCCAACAGTCTCAAATGATTTAGAGCTCCATCAGCAATACACTGCTGGAAGTCTCAGCTTCAAAGATGTGCTCATGTCCTTGAATTGAGGCATAATTCCATAAATTTCTTTTTCACAAATGTAAGTGCTAACAAGTGAGGCAAACTGACAATGCAACTTAAGTGGGCACTCTTCTTCAAATGATAGCATTTGGATTCTACTGTTCACGATGGCTCACTGGTTAGCACTGCTGCGTCACAGCACCAGAGGCCTGCATTCAATTCCTGCCTCAGGCAACTGTCTGTCTGGAGGTTGCACATTCTCCCCGTGTCTACGTGGGTTTCCTCTGACTACTCCAGTTTCCTCCCACAGTCCAAAGATGTACAGGTCAGGTGAATTGGCCATGCTAAATTGCCCATTGTGTCAGGTGCATTGGTCAGAAGGAAATGGGTCTGGGTGCATTGCTCTTCGGAGGGTCAGTTTGGGCTGTAGGACCTGTTTCCACACTGTAGGTAATCTAATCTATATTTTCACACATTTTTTGTTTTACCCTGAAGTACCGCTGATAGATGCTATAGTTAGCTTCTCAGATGGTGAAAGAAATCATCTCCATATCTGGAGAAATATATAATCAATTAGAAGGAAGTTTTTCTTTCACTTGAAAAAGTATCTTTTATTTCAGATGTAACTGGTTTTAATTTATGTAATTCATTGAGGAGGGACATTGCAGTCTTGCTATTTTGTATGGCAGGTTGACCTCATAGAGAATCACAGAGATTATACAGCACGGAAATAAACCCTTCGACCAACTCATCCATGCCGACCAGATATCCCAAGTTAATCTAGTCCTATTTGCCAGCACCCAGCCCATATCCCTCTATTCATATACCCATCCAGATGCCTTTTAAATGCTGTAATTGTACCAGCCTCCACCACTTACTCTGGCAGCTCATTACATGCACGCACCACCCTCTGAGTGAAAAAGTTGCACAGACGTGGGGGGAATGTGCTAACTCCACACAGACAGTCACCCAAGCCTGAGATGTACAGCACGGAAACAGGCCCTTTGGTCTAACTCATCAATGCTGAGCAAATATCCTAACCTAATCTAGTCCCATTTCCCAGCACTGCACCCATATCCCTCCAAACCTTTCCAATTACGTACCCATCCAGATGCCTTTTAAATGCTGCAATCGTACCAGCCTCCACCACTTCCTCATTCCATACACACACCCTCTGAGTGAAAAAGTTGCCCCTTAGGTCTCTTTTATATCTTTCCCCTCTCACCCTCTAGTTTTGGACTTGCCACCCCAGGGAAACACTCTTTAAAATGTGATATTCTGGTGTCACCCTCGATGATATTATCAAACCTATTGCATTAAAATATCATCAACAGTAACTCACCAAAGCTCTTTCACAACATCTTCAAAGTCAGGATCTTTGATGCCTAGAAAACTAAAGTCAGCTAATGCATATGAACAACACCACCTACAAATTTTCCTGGATGCCACTCACATTGGAAATATATCACTGTTCCTTCATTGTCATTGGGTCAAAATCCTGGGATCCCATTCTAACCATCTCTGTGGCTATACTTTTATAGATAGATGAATTAGAATTACTAGAGTGTGGAAACAGGCCTTTTAGCCCAGCAAGTCCACACCAACTCTCTGAAGAGTATCCCAACCAGACCGACTCCCCTATATTTACTCCTGACTAATGCACCTAACCTACACATCCCCGAACACTACGGGCAATTTAGCATGGCCAATTCACCTGACTTGCGCATCTTTGGATTGTAGGAGGAAATCCCACACAGAAACTGGGAGAATGTGCAAACTCAACACAGACAGTCGCCTGAGGCTGTAATCGAACCCGGGTCCTGCTGCTGTGAGGCCATTGTGCCACCACAAGAGGAAGGTAAATTGTGAAGAGGTCATAAAGAAGGTATATATAGGTTAAGTGAGTGGTCACAAAATTTGGCAAGTGGAGTATAATGCAGGAAAATGTGAAATTGACCGTTTTGACTGGAAGAATAAAAAGTAAATGTCGTATGTAAATGAAGAGAGATTGCACTGCTTTGAGATGAAGAGGGATCTGGGTGTATAGTACATGATTTATAGAAGGTTAGTATGTGAGAACAGCAGGTAGTTAGGAAAGCTAGTAGAGTGTTATCATTTATTGCAAGGGCAACTGAATACAAAAGTAGTTAGGTTATACTTCAGTTTTAGAGGACACTCAGAGATTACAACTGGAGTACTGTGTATAGTGTTCACATTATTTAGGGAAATATAGATGCAAGGATCGACTGGAAGAAGCTAGGGGAGAGGATTTACTGGATTGAAGGCAGCGACCAAGCAGATAAAATTGCTCAGGGGACATCAATTTGAAACCCATCATGGCAGTTGGTAAAATCTGGATCCAACAAGTCTGGTAATAGAAGCTAGCCAAATGGCAACCACCATCAATCACCATAAAAAACGTATTTGGGTCATTAATGTAACGTAAACAAGGCAGTCTGCAATGCTTACCCAGTCTGGACTACATGTGACTCCAAACTTACAGCAATATGGATGATTAGGCATGGATAATATATGTCAGACTGGTCAGTGACTCCCACATCTAATGAACAAATGGAAAAGGAAGTTGATTATTAGACACAGCCATAGTAGCTTTGGGCTGTAATATTATTTCCAGATGAAATGAAGTTTTGCTTGCTTATATTTGAACCATCTTCTAGATTAGATTCACTACAGTGTGGAACCAGGCCCTTTGGCCCAACAAGCCCACACCAACCCTCTGACGAATGAGCCACACAGACCCAATTCCCTCTGACTAATGCATCTAACATTTTGGTCAATTTCGCATGGCAATTCACCTGACCTGCACATCTTTGGACTGTGGGAGGGAACTGGAGCACCTGGAGGAAACTCATGCAGACACGGGGAGAAAATGTAAACTCCACATAGACAGTCACCCAAGGTGGGGATTGAACCCAGATCCCTCAAGCTATGAGACAGCAGGGCTAACCACCGAGCCACCATATCATGTTTTGATTTGCCTGTTGAGAAGAAATATATCCATATATTAATCAAAATTCTCACATTTTTTAATGTAGTTCACTGTTTACTCATTTTAATGTGTTTTGAAGAGATTTTAATACAGTCTGATGTTTTTCAGAGAGATTTATTTAGTAATATATTAATGGTCCAATAGATAGGGAACTCAGCTCAATTGAGTGGAAACTCTATTTGGAAAACAAACCTTTAGGTAATAGTGTTAGATGTTTATTTTAAAAATGTTTTCAAAAAAGAGCTGCAATCTTAGTGCAGAGATCAACTTGCGAGATTAAGTGTACATTTTTAAAACTCATTTTCAAGTACATAAAATTCTATTACTATCAACAGAGTTTGGTTTTAGAAGTGCTGCACAGTAAAAAGCTTGAATCAGTAATGTTTATGTTAAGTGGTGTGATCTTATCTTTTTGCAGAATTTTTCAGCTAAAACTGAGCACACCTTTTCATTGCATTTCATCATAGAGTCATAGAGATGTACAGCATGGAAACAGACCCTTCGGTCCTACCCGTCCATGCCGACCAGATATCCCAATCCAATCTAGGCCCACCTGCCAGCACCCGGCCTATATCCCTCCAAACCCTTCCTATTCATATACCCATCCAAATGCCTCTTAAATGTTACAATTGTACCAGCCTCCACCACATCCTCTGGCAGCTCATTCCATACACGTACCACCCTCTATGTGAAAACGTTGCCCCTTAGGTTTCTTTTATATCTTTCCCCTCTCACCCTAAACCTATGCCCTCTAGTTCTGGACTCCCCGATCCCAGGGAAAAGACTTTGTCTATTTATTCTATCCATGCCCCTCATAATTTTGTAAACATCTATAAGGTCACCCCTCAGCCTCCGACGCTCCAGAGAAAACAGCACCAGCCTGTTCAGCCTCTCCCTGTAGCACAGATCCTCCAACCCTGGCAACATCCTTGGAAATCTTTTCTGAACCCTTTCAAGTTTCACAACATCTTTCCAATAGGAAGGAGACCAGAATTGCATGCAATATTCCAACAGTCGCCTAACCAATGTCCTGTACAACCGCAATATGACCTCCCAACTCCTGTACTCAATACTCTGACCAATAAAGGAAAGCATACCAAACGCCTTCTTCACTATCCTATCTACCTGCGACTCCACTTTCAAGGAGCTATGAACCTGCACTCCAAGTTTTCTTTGTTCAGCAACACTCCCTAGGACCTTACCATTAAGTGTATAAGTCCTGCTAAGATTTGCTTTCCCAAAATGCAGCACCTCGCATTTATCTGAATTAAACTCCACCTGCCACTTCTCAGCCCATTGGCCCATCTGGTCCAGATCCTGGTGTAATCTGAGGTAACCGTCTTCGCTGTCCACTACAATTCCAAATTTGGTGTCATCTGCAAACTTACTAACTGTACCTCTTATGCTCACATCCAAATCATTTATGTAAATGACAAAAAGTAGAGGGCCGATCCTTGTGGCACTCCACTGGTCACAGGCTTCCAGTCTGAAAAACTACCCTCCACCTCCACCCTCTGTCTTCTACCTTTGAGCAGTTCTGTATCCAAATGGCTAGTTCTCCCTGTATTCCATGATATCTAACCTTGCTAATCAGTCTCCCATGGGGAAACTTGTCGGACGCCTTACTGAAGTCCATATACATCACATCTACTGCTCTGCCCTCATCAATCTTCTTTGTTACTTCTTCAATCAAGTTTGTGAGACATGATTTCCCCATGCACAAAGCCATGTTGACTATTTCGAATCAGTCCTTGCCTTTCCAAATACATGTACATCCTGTCCCTCAGGATTCCCTCCAACAACTTGCCCACCAGTGAGGTCAGGCTCACTGGTCTACAGTTCCCTGGCTTGTTTTTACCGCCCTACTTAAACAGTGGCACCACGTTTGCCAACCTCCAGTCTTCCCGCACTTCACCTGTGACTATCGATGATACAAATATCTCAGCAAGAGGCCCAGCAATCACTTCTCTAGCTTCCCATAGAGTTCTCGGGTACACCTGATCAGGTCCTGGGGATTCATCCACTTTTAACCATTCAAGACATCCAGCACTTCCTCCTATGTAATCTGGACATTTTGCAAAATGTCACCATCTATTTCCCTACAGTCTATATCTTCCATATCCTTTTCCACAGTAAATACTGATGCAAAATGTTCATTTAGTATCTCCCCCATTTTATGTGGCTCCACACAAAGGCCGCCTTGCTGATCTTTGAGGGGTCCTATTCTCTCCCAAGTAACCCTTTTGTCCATAATATATTTGTAAAAACCCTTTGGACTCTCCGTAATTCTACTTGCCAATGCTATCTCATGTCCCCTTTTTGCCCTCCTGATTTCCCTCTTAAGTATACTCCTACTTCCTTTATACTCTTCTAAGGATTCACTTGATCTATCCTGTCTATACCTTACATATGCTTCCTTCTTTTTCTTAACCAAACCCTCAATTTCTTTAGTCATCCAGCATTCCCTATACCTACCAGCCTTTCCTTTCACCCTGACAGGAATATACTTTCTCTGGATTCTTGTTATCTCATTTCTGAAGGCTTCCCATTTTCCAGCCGTCCCTTTACCTGCGAACATCTGCCTCCAATCAGCTTTCGAAAGTTCTTGCCTAATACCGTCAAAATTAGCCTTTCTCCAATTTAGAACTTCAACTTTTAAATCTGGTCTATCCTTTTGCTTCACTATTTAAAACGAATAGAATTATGGTCGCTGGCCCCAAAGTGCTCCCCCACTGACACCTCAGTCACCTGCCCTGCCTTATTGCCCAAGAGTAAGTCAGTTTTGCACCTTCTCTAGTAGGTACATCCACATACTGAATCAGAAAATTGTCTTGTACATACTTAAGAAATTCCTCTCCATCTAAACCTTTACCACTATGGCAGTCCCAGTCGATGTAAAAATCAATGAGGTAAAAACAATGACTGCAGATGCTGCAAACCAGATTCTGGATTAGTGGTGCTGGAAGAGCACAGCAGTTCAGGCAGCATCCTGAAGCTCCTTGGATGCTGCCTGAACTGCTGTGCTCTTCCAGCACCACTAATCCAGTCCCAGTTGATGTTTGGAAAGTTAAAATCCCCTACCATAACTACCCTATTAGTCTTACAGATAGCTGAGATCTCCTTACAAGTTTGTTTCTCAATTTCCCTCTGACTATTGGGGTGGGTCTATAATACAATCCCAATAAGCTTATCATCCCTTTCTTATTTCTCAGTTCCACCCAAATAACTTGCCTGGATGTATTTCCGGGAATGTCCTCCCTCAGCACAGCTGTAATGCTATCCCTTATCAAAATTCCACTCCCCCGCCTTTCTTGCCTCCCTTTCTATCCTTCCTGTAGCATTTGTATCCTGGAACATTAAGCTGCCAGTCCTGCCCATCCCTGAGCCATGTTTCCGTAATTGCTATGATATCCCAGTCCCATGTTCCTAACCATACCCTGAGTTCATCTGCCTTCCCTGTTAGGCCCCTTGCATTGAAATAAATGCAGTTTAATTTATTAGTCCTACCTTGTCCCTGCCTGCTCTGACTGTTTGACTCACTTCTGTTCTCAGCTGTACCCGTCTCAGATCGATCTCTTTCCTCACTATCCCCCTGGGTCCCCCCCCCCCCCCCCCCCCCCCCCCAACCTTACTAGTTTAAATCCTCCCAAGCAGTTCTAGCAAATCTCCCTGCCAGTATATTAGTCCCCTTCCAATTTAGGTGCAATCCGTCCTTCTTGTACAGGTCACTTCTACCCCAAAAGAAATTCCAATGATTCAAAAATGTGAATCCTTCTCCCATACACCAGCTCCTCAGCCATGCATTCATCTGTTCTATCCTCCTAATCCTGCCCTCACTAGCTCGTAGCACTGGGAGTAATCCAGTAACCCTTGAGGACCTCCTTTTTAAATTTCTGCCGAACTCTCTGTAATCTCCCTTCATAGTCTCAATCTTTTCTCTTCCAATGTCACTGGTTCCAATGTGGACAATGACCTCCTGTTGGCCCCTCTCCCCCGTGAGAACATTCTGCACCCTCTCTGAAACATCCTTGATCTGGCACCAGGGAAACACCACACCATTCTGCTTTTTCTCTGCTGGCCACAGAAATGTCTGTCTGTACCTCTGACTACAGAATCCCCTAACACAATTGATCTCTTGGAAGCCGACGTACCCCTCATTGCATTAGAGCCAGTCTCAATACCAGAAACTTGGCTGTATGTGCTATGTTCCCCTGAGAATCTATCACCCCCTACATTTTCCAAAACAACATACCTGTTTGAAATGGGTATATCCACAAAAGACTCCTGCACTAGCTGCCAACCTCTTTCACCCTTCCTGCAGTTAACGCATCTATGTGACTGTATCTGAGACTTTCCCCCCTTCCTATAACTGCCATCCATCACATACTGTTGCTGTTGCAAATTCCTCATCGCCTCTATCTGTCTCTCCAACTGATCCACTCGATCTGATAAGATTCGCATCCAACAGCATTTATGGCAGATATAATCCGCAGTAACCCTTAAACTCTTTTTAAACTCCCACATCTGACAAGAAGTACATATCACTGCAAAGGCCATTGTTGCTCCTTCACAATCTACAAACCCAGAAAATAACACTGTCTTATTCCTCTACAAACACTGCCCTAGGTTAAATTGAGAGCTATGGCTTATATGTTGAGGAAGGAAAGGTTTGCATTTGTTCAGTCGCTAAATCAGCCTCAGAGCATCCGAGAATGCATTATTGCCAACACAATGCCATGTTCTAAGGTAGGAATCACGGAAGCCAATTTGTCCCCATGAAGCTCACAATTAGCAAATTATCAATCACTCTTTATCTGGAGTGGTGGTAGTAGAGATAAACATCGGTTGGATGACATACCTGTTCTTTGAATGTTAGTGCCACTTAGTATTTTTCTCATTCACCTGGGAGGGTAGAAGTGACCTCAGTTTAACATCAGATCCAAAGGAGGCACTTCTGACAGTGCAGCACTCCTTTATTACTGCTTCAAGAAACTTGAAAACGTAACATTGTGACTCAGACCATCAGACGGTAAGACATAGGAGCAGAAATTAGGCCAATCGGCCCATCGAGTCTGCTCCGCCATTTGATCGTGGCTGATAGGCTTTTCAACTCCATTTGCCCGCTTTCTCCCCATAACCTTTGATCTCATTGGCAATCGTGAACTCATCTATCGCTGTTTTAAATATGACCTGGCCTCCACAGCCTTTTGTGGCAATGATTTCCACAGATTCACCACTCTCTGGCTAAAGAGTGTGATGTGAGAATGCTTCCAACTGAACAAAAACAATTCAAGTAAATAACATAAGAGTTTAATTTTGGAGGATGAATTCCAAAGCAATGGTTAAGAGACAAAAGGGCACAATTTTGTGGGTCTTGGTCACTGATTGGAGAGTTAGTGAAAGCATTTATCTCAACGTGTCTGAAAGGCCCACTGTACCCTGTTTTACTCAAGTGTATGAAAGGTCAGCAGGGGGCCTTTCCTCATGATCTATATCTCAAGGAGTGGACATCCTGTCTCCTGGGTGTTTCTGGCCAATCAGTGACTGTGACTCCATGATTTGAGGAGCCAGTGTTGACTGGGGTGGACAAATTTAGAAATCACACAGCACCAGGTTCTCGTCCAACTGGTTTATTTGGAAGCACTAGATTTCAAAGCCCTGCTCCTTTATCAGTTGGTTGTGAAGCAGGACCATAGGACAGAGAATTTAGAGCAAAAGATTATAGTGTCATGCAACTGAAATGATATATTGAGCAAACTTAGACATATATCAGATCATTTCAGCGCTTTAAAAGCTAGTACCTCCAAATAAGCCTGTTGGATGAGAACCTGGTGTTGTGTGATTTTTAACTGTGGATCCAGACAGACCAATGACTGTTATTTAGATGACAATTGCTTGAGGCCTATAGAGTCATCCAATAGAAGCCAGTGATGTATGATGGGATTGAGATTGCAGGGGAGGGCCTTGGCTCTCTATCATTCTCACCCTTTAACTAAACCTAGTTAACCCAGGTCAAAATGAAGGAGTGCCAAGTCTTGAGTGAAAGGGAATGGAGTTTTATTACCTGACAAAATAATTAAAGCTGACAAACTGGAAAAGCCAGTTTACAAAGAAGGTGGCCGTGGGGGATGGTAGGACATAGGAAGATGAAGGGGCAGTTTGCAATTTTTTGCAGTCAGAATTGCAAGAATGTAAAGGCATGAGTCTGAATGTTTACCTACTGTCTCATTTCCTGAAATGCCGATATTGCAGATGACCTGGATTTCTCAGTGAATTGCCATTGTGTTCCAAGTCGCTTTCCATCAAATTGTTCTGCATTTGAGGGAAATTGAGAGAGACAGGCAGAGACTGTCTCCCAGTTAATGTTCACAAATCCATTTCTGATCATCTCTCCTCTGCTGCATAGAAGAAACTGTTGCTGAAGGTCTGTTCGTATATTTCAAGCCAGCTACGATATCTTTTCCAGGGTGAACACACCACAAGTAACCTTTCATGTCCAATATGTGAAGTTATCCTTCACGTTGGAGTGGAACAAGAGATGTAAATTTCTGGACCTTTCGCTGATCATTTAACAACCATTTTGGACTGTTTTTATTAAAAACATTTTCAGACCACCAAAGTCTCAGGCATTAGAGTCAAATGCTGCAGGTTCAATATTGATTGGCTATTTTCACCAATATTTCCACTGGTACTTGATAAACGTGGGTATCCAGTGTTCCAAGACTACCTTCCACTTCCTTCAGAAATTGTTCCCTCTACTCTTCATCACCAGAGACTCTATTGGGAGTGCCAGGTCTGATTCTAAAGATATGAGTACCTACTGCTTTATTCCTGATGAAGGGCTTTTGCCCGAAACGTCGATTTCGCTGCTCGTTGGATGCTGCCTGAACTGCTGTGCTCTTCCGGCACCACTAATCCAGTATTTGCTTTCCAGCATCTGCAGTCATTGTTTTTACCTACTGTCCAGCCTACCTTCACAATGAGACTCATAGAAACACCTACAGACAGACTGCTGCAGGCAATAGAATCACTGGTGCAGAGGAAAGGAAGGGGTTAAGTTGGTTCTTGCATGAGAAAAGGCTGGTGTTGGTGCAGCTACAAAATTACAGCTTGGAAGCAGAATTGCTGTGGTCATGGACAACCTCAACAACTGTACACAACTTTGTGTGTGAAATAAATCAATTGAAAAATAGTTAGAAAGAAGTAAAATAAATATAATAAGAAAAAGAGCCAAAATAAACACCAAGAGCTGATACAAATGACATCACTGTTGTTTATCTAGTTATTGTATTTTTTCCGGGTACGTGGATGCCGCTGCCTGGGCTACATTTATTGCCCGTCCATAGTTGCACTTAACAAGGTGGTGGTGAGCTGCCTTCTTGAACCGCTGCAGACCATATGCTTTGGTAGACCACAATGCCCATTGGGAACAAGCTCCAGAATTTTGACCCAGTGACAGTGAAAGAATAGTGGCATGTATCCAAGTCAGTATGGTAAGTAGCTTGGAGGGGAACTTGCGGTTGATGGTATTCCAATGTATCTGCTCCCCTGTCCTTCTGGATGGAATTGGTCATGGGTTTGGGAGATGGCGCCTATGGATCTTTGGTGAATTTCTGCAGTGCATCTTGTACACAGTACACACTGCTGATACTGACTAGGTTGTGGAGGGAGTGGATATAATGCCAATAAAGCGGGCTGCTTTGTTCTGATGGTGTGAAGTTTCTTGAATGTTGTTGGAGCTGCAATCATCTAGCAATTGGGGAGTATTCCATCACATTCCTGACTTGTGCCTTGTAAATGGTGGACAAGCTTTGGGAGTCAGGAGGTGAGTTACCCACTGCAATATTCCCAGATTCAGATCTACTCTTGTAGCTACTGCATTTACATGGCTAGTCCAGATGAGTTTTTAGTTGATGATGGCGATTCAGTGATGGTATTGCATTGAATGTCAAGTGTTGAAGATTAAATTGTCCCTTCTTGGAGATAGTCATAGCCTGGCATTTGTATGGTGTGAATGTTACTTGCCACTTAGATGAATGTTACTTGCCACTTAGATGAATGTTACTTGCCACTTAGATGAATGTTACTTGCCACTTGCCTGGCCCAGCCTGAATATTATCCAGGTCTTTTGAACATAGACTGCTTTAATACCTGTGGCATTACAAATGGTGCTGAACATTGTGCAATCATAGCGAACATCCCTACTTCTGACTTTATGATGGAGGGAAAGTCATTGATGAAGCAGTTGAAGATGGTTAGGCCTAGAGTTATAGAGTCATACAAACACAGAAACAGACCCTTCAGTCCAACGCAACCAATTTTTGCAAACTAAACTAGTCCAACTTGTCTGCCTCTACATCTTTTATAGTCATGAATGTGCCCAAATATCTTTCAAATGTTGTAACTGTACCTGCATCTACCACTTCCTCTGGCAGTTCATTCCACATATGAACCACTCTTTGTGTGAAAAAGTTGCCCCTCAGGTCCCTTTTAAATCTTTTTCCTCATACTTTTAAAAATGCCCCCTAGTTTTAAACTCCTCCGGTGAAAGTGAGGATTGCAGTTGCTGGAGATTAGTGTCAAGGTTAGAGTGGTGCTGGAAAAGCAAGTCAGGCAGCATCCGAGGTGCAGAAGAGTCAATGTTTCGGGAAGGGGGCTGATTTACCTGCTCCTCGAATGCTGCCTGAATTGCTGTGCTTTTCCAGCATCACTCTAATCTTTGAACTCCTGCACCCTAGGGGCAAGACCTTTGCTATACACCTTATCTATGCCCTTCATAAGTTTATAAACCTCTATAAGGTTATCCCTCAACATCCTACACTCTGGCGAAAAAAAGTTCCTAACTATCCTTATAACCCAAGCCCTCCAGTGCCAGTAGCATCCCGGTAATTCATTGCTGAAGCCTCTAAAACTTAATAATATTTTTCCGGTAGCAGGGCAACCAGAACTGTACAGAGTATTCCAAAAGTGGCCTCACCAGCATCCTGTAAAACCCCAACTTGACGACCAACCCCCATACTCAACAATCTGCACAAGGAAGGCAAGTGTGTTGAAGGCCTTCTCAACCACCTTTATGTTTTTTTAAGATCTCCAGCAGCTCCTCTTCTGTATTGTGTTTTCAAGACATCAATATGTATTTCCTGAGTTCCTTAGCCTCCATGTCTTCCAGCACAATAAGAACTGAAGTGAAATTCTTGTTTAATATCTTTCCCATCTCCAGTAGTTCCACATTCAAACAACCTCATTGATCTTTGAGGGTCCCTATTCTCTCCCTCGTTGCTCTATTGCATGCATCTGTGGAATCTGTTTGGATTATCCCTAACCTTTTGAGTTTTTGAAAAGATTTGTAGCTTGGGTTGTGGATGAGTTCATAGATTTGTTCGCCGAGCCAAGTGTTTTTCTGCAGACATTTCATCGCCTTGTTAGGTGACATCGTTGGTGCATCATTAATAAAGTGTTGATGGTCTGCCCCACCTGGTATTGATGTGTTTCTGCTTTGTTAGTACTTCCAGTTCTGTGCCTGAGTGGTTTGTATATGGAGTCCAGTTCAATGTGTTTATTGACTCAGTGCCAGTTGGCATGCCAGGCTTCAAGGAGTTCTCTTGTGTGTTTCTGTGTTGCCTGCGTTAGGATGGTTACATTGTCCCAGTTGAATTTATGCCTTTCATTGTCAGAGTGGTTGAAAATAAGAGAGTGTTGGTCATGTCTGGCAGTGGCGAGCTGATGCTTGTGCACTCGTATAGTCAGTTTGCTTCCTGTTGGTGCAGATAACGTTCATCCTGTTGGATGTGGGTGTCGGGTCTTTAACCTTTGTGAGGAGCTGGTGAAAGCTGTTCACTGGTTTGTGGGCCACTAAGATTCCTAAGGGTCTGAGTAGCCAGGTAGCCATTTCTGATTTGTCTTTGATGTATGGTATGGTCATTATTGTGTCTGGTCATGTAGTCAATCTTCTTTTGGTTTGTTGCGTAAGTACCGGAGGATAGTGCTGTAGGGATTTTGTTTAAATCCCTTGAATAGGTGTGCCTGTTCTGCCTTCTGGAGTTCTGGATTTCTGCAGTGAGTCCTTGCTCTTTTAAATAATGCAGCTTTGTTTGTAGGTGTTGGGGTGTTTGCTGCTATAGTTCAGCATCTGGTCAGTATGGGTGTTCTTCCTGTACACAGTACACTGGTCTGGAGTTCACCGGTAAGTGTAGATTCCACTAATATGTCCAGGAAGGGGAGTCGCTGTTGATTTTCTCTTCCTCCCTGAAGGGGTTTCACATTCTGGATAATGTATCTGCTGTGGTC
The DNA here is from genome assembly GCF_047496795.1 of Chiloscyllium punctatum. Classification (NCBI taxonomy): domain Eukaryota; kingdom Metazoa; phylum Chordata; class Chondrichthyes; order Orectolobiformes; family Hemiscylliidae; genus Chiloscyllium; species Chiloscyllium punctatum. The sequence continues at coordinate 14,871,842 of NC_092763.1, read as the reverse complement.
TTATTTTCAGATATTTTGCATAGATACACACCCTGAAACATGTACTGCAGCATTAAAAGAATTAAAAGTTTCCGATTAATAATTTGACCATATTAAACTCTTCCACAACTTTCTCAACAAAATATATTTCTTAGAAATACAGAATTCTGTTATTTCTGTGCACCCAGTCACCTGCTCCAAATAAAAATAACCTCAAACTAGGATTAAAAAAAACATTTGTAAACAAATCTTTACTTACATCAGAAAAATTCATTTCATTTGGTTTCTCTGTAAATTCCTCTGTGAGTACTTAAAGTTATGTTGAGCTGAACAGTGTCCAGAGTCAATGCTCCAATTACAGTCACAGAATTCTTCCTGTGATTTTAAGTCAAATTAATACTCCAGCATTTCAGCTTTGATAAAGTCATTTTCAAGTCATGAACAAGAAATACTATCCCACACACTTGCCTTCAGATCTATTTCGCTACTTGCAACTACAGTTGCTTGTTTTATCACAGTCACTTTACTCACATCTACTTCTTCAGATTGGAAGAGAGACCTGATTCAAGCAGCTGATCAGAATTTGAATGAAACAGTAGGACTTCCCTGAACATCTATTTTTTGAACCATCAAATTAGACTTAAAGTTTATTTCTACGGGTCCTCTTCCAAGCTATGTTCACTGTGTCTGAAGTAACAGCATTCAAGTCTTCTAATTCTTCTTTTTCATCCGAATCCTTAAGCTTTTTTTGTGCTCATCAAGCTTAGTGTTGATGCAGTAATCAGTGTGAGGCATTTGGATCTTCAGGTTGTTGGACCATATTCGATTATTCTAATTGAATGTTGATTTCCTGAAATTCAAACTCAATACACTTCCTACATTCTCCGAGGACCAAATTACTGCAGATGCTGGAATCTGTACTGAAAACAACAAATGCTAGAGATCACAGCAGGTCAGGCAGCATCCGTGGAGAGAAAGCAAGCTAATGTTTTGAGTCTAGATGAGTCTTCATCACGAATGCTCCCTGACTCTGTGATCTCCAGCATATTTTTGTTTGGAATGCAGGTCCCCCTCCTCTTCAAAAAAAAGCACATGCCAGGATTTTGATTTCACAACAGTGATAGAAGAGTGACAGATTTCTAAGTCAGGGTGGTGTGTGCTTTAGAATGGAACAGGTAGGTACCCATGCAGTTGCCGCCTGTCCTCACAGGTGGTACAGGTCATGGGCTTGGACAGTGCTGTTCAAAGAATGCATTGCTACAATACATCTTTTAGATGGTGCACATTGTTGATATGCTGTGCCAGTGTCGGAGAGAATAAATGTTTAAAGTATTCCGTGGGATGTGAATCAAGCATACTACATTGTCCTGGATGGTATCAAGCCTCCTGAGTTTCTTGGACCTACCCTCGTCCAGGCACTCATCCATCAAATATACATTTGCCTTGTAAACAGTTGATGTATTTTTAGGGGTTTGAAGGGGTTTGCTACAGAAACCCAAGCCTTGACCTGCTCCTGCTCTTGGTAAAAACAATGACTACAGATGCTGGAAACCAGATTCTGGATTAGTGGTGCTGGAAGAGCACAGCAGTTCAGGCAGCATCCAAGTAGCTTCGAAATCGACGTTTCAGGCAAAAGTCCTTCATCAGGAATAAAGGGGCTCCTGCTCTTGCATATTTGGCTGCTCCAGTTTAGTTTTTTGGTGAATGGATGTTAATATTGGGGGATTCGGTGATGGTGTTGCCGCACAGTTGTTACTTGTCACTTATCAGTCCAAATCTGAATATTTTCCAGATTGTGTTGCATTTGGGCATGGACTGCTTCAATATCTGAGCATTGAAAAATTTTGCTGAACATTGTGCAATCATCAATGAACATTTCCAATTCTGACCTTGTGATGGAAGGAAGGTCAATCACGAGGCAGTGAAAGATGGTTGTGCCAAAGCACAGAGTTGATAAAATGTGGAGCTGCCAAAGCACAACAGGCCAAGCAGTCTCAGAAGACCAGGTGAGTCGATGTTTCAGGCAGGATCTTTCATATGGACTCAGCCATTGTATCTACGCACAACCCTGTGGAACTCTTACAGTGACAGCCTGGTGAGATGATTGACAGTGTACAAAGACAACCTCCCTTGTATCAGGTGTGGCTGCCCAATTGCTATTCTCATATTTAGTTAGGACCCTTTGATGCCATGAACAATTAAATGAATTAGTTCTGATTTTGAAACCATGTCTTAGTTCTACAGCAAGGAAAAACAGCCTCCCAATATTTAGTCTGTCAAGCCCTTTAAGAGTCTTTCTTATAGCTATAATGGCTGAGTCTCAAGTACTGTTCCTTACAGCATTCATTAAAGCATCTCAACAGTCAAATCATTCTGATTAATGTAACAGTCAATTTACCTTTTTCGGACAAAGCGCCATAATCAATCACTGAGGTAAAAAAAGAGTCTAACTTTAAAAGGTTGCATCTAACTATTGAAACTGAAAGAATTTGTTTTGGGACCAAGAAACCCAATGTATCACAATGCCTTTGTGGTGCCATGATCATATTTATGTGTCTAACAAGAACGCCTCATCTTCCGCCTCGGAACACTTCAACCCCAGGGCATCAATGTGGACTTCAACAGCTTCCTCATTTCCCCTTCCCCCACCTCATCCTAGTTTCAAACTTCCAGCTCAGTTACTGTCTCCTTGACTTGTCCGACCTGCCTATCTTCTTTTCCACCTATCCACTCCACCCTCTCCTCCTTGACCTATCACCTTCATCTCCTCCCCCACTCACCCATTGTACTCTATGCTACTCTCTCCCCACCCCCACCCTCCTCTAGCTTATCTCTCCATGCTTCAGGCTCACTGCCTTTATTCCTGATGAAGGGCTTTTGCCCGAAACGTTGATTTCGCTGCTCGTTGGATGCTGCCTGAACTGCTGTGCTCTTCCAGCACCACTAATCCAGTATTTGGTTTTCAGCATCTGCAGTCATTGTTTTTACCTTCATAAATATTGTGGCAGTTTGGTGACAACAAAGGAGGGAATGCAATCTGGCTGTTTATAGAATTATCCCATGCTGGCAAAACATTCCTGGAAGTGGTAATGGGCCTGAAATCCCAGAATTATATCCTGCTGCTCACCAGTCAACCCAATTCAGTGAAAATCTGGACCCTAATCTGTAGTTTTGTCATACTCTGACCACTTACCCACAATGGATCCTTTTCTGAAATACATTATATTTATGAACCACTGAACCACTACATAATATTAAATTGGAAACAACTTGTTTCCTAGTTATGTTCAATACATTGTGTTCAAAACTGCATCAAATGAAGTCTCCTTAATAACAATTTATTTCGCTCAGTCTATAAGATAAAATTTATCACTAATATTGCATGACTCAAGTCTCGTGCTTCTCTAATTTCCAGGTTAATACTCTGCCAAAAGTACAGTAACTGTTAAGGAGCCATTAAACTGATACCATCAGTGTTTTTGCCTTTTGCTATTGTTTAGCTCTGCCCATACTCTTTCCACATCTTGCTTTTCTTAAGCATTACCTTTTTGCTCTGCTTCGCAATTATCACTATGACTGCACTACAGCCTTCTTTATTTTGCCTATTTATTCTGTCCGTTAATATTTGCAATAGGTAGCTTACTACTGTGTGTCAGCCTACCTCTGATTGAGAGAGTATAGGTTCAAATCTACCTGAGGACTTGAGCTAATTGTTGGTTGGCACTCCACTGTAGTGTTAGGAGAATTAAATTAAAACCACCTCACCCTCTGAAATGGATAGTAAAGATCCCCTGGTATTACTTTACATAGCTTGGTGGCTGTTGGATGGCAGAGACATGGTGGACCGAAGGGTTTGATTCTGTGCTGTATGACTCTATGACTCTAAGAGTTCGTATTGGACAACATATAATCCTTCAATCAATATCACAGGAACAGATTTTCTTTATCACATTGCTATTCGTGTGACCTTGCTGCTTTAAACTGACTGGTTTTGTTCCCCACACCACAACGGCCATCACACTTCAAACATGCTTAGTTGGCAAATTGGAATGTCCTATAGTTGTGAAAGGTGCTACATAAATGCAAGGTTTTCTTGTATCTTTTTCCAACCTTGGTCACACCACAGTGGTAAGTTTATCAATCCAATTTATGTCTATTTATGTCATTAATGTACCTAACTTCTGACGATGTTTTGTATCTTCAGACATAGTACCATTTATTTAACATTTTATTTGTTTCTCCCTGGAGTGGATTAATTCCGAATGTTGCATTACCATTAAGGGAAAAGGTTTTGAGATGCGGTCCACAGCATTGCTGCTTCTAAGAGACAAGCTCCAGGTACAAATCCTTCCTGATATGTGACGATCAAAAAAAAAGTGTGCTTACTGTGGCCAAACAAAGTTAAAAATCACACAACATCAGGTTATAGTCCAACAGGTTTATTTGGAAGCACTAGCTTCTGGAGTGCTGCTCCTTCATCAGGTGGTTGTGGAGTATAAGATCATAAAACACAGCATTTATAGCAAAAGTTTACAGAGTGATGTAACTGAAATTATATATTGAAAAAGACCTGGATTGATTGTTAAGTCTCTCATCTTTTAGAATGACCATGTTGGTTTCAGTTCTTTTATATGTAAATCACAGAACTTTTTTAAAAATTACATTCTCAAGTGAACTTTAACAATTGGTGTCATGTCGGCCCAGATAATGCATTGGAGATGTAAGCTGCCCTGTGTGAGACTGTCTGTGCCACAATGGTCAGACTGATTCTAATCTAAAAAACGGATTTACAGATCCTTACATGGATTCATGCGGTTTTTGAGCAAAATAAAATGTAATTCTGCAAGTACAAATTCACCTCACAAACCTATATGTGTATGTGTGCATGGGGTGTGCGTGTGGGGGGTCGGGGCCGCAGGGGTTATGAGTGTCTGTGAGAGAGTGTGTGTATGTTTGTGAGTGTGAGAGTAAAGGGGTATAAGTCTGTGATAGGGTGCATGTGTGAGTGTGAGAGTGTATGAGAGAGAGTCTGTAGGAGTGTGTGTGCACGTGCGCGCGCGCATGTGTGTGTGTGTAGTGCAATGGGGTCACCTACAGTATGACAAAAACCCAAGGTCCCGGTTGAGGCCATCCCCATGGGAACCGAACTTGACTATCAGCCTCTGCTCGGCCACTTTGTATTGTTGCCTGTCCCGAAGTCCGCCTTGGAGGACAGTCACCCAAAGATCCGAGGTCAAATGTCCCAGAACACTGAAGTGTTCTCCGGCTGGGATGGAACACTCCTGTCTGTTGATTGTTGGTGTGGTGTCCATTCATCCGTTGCCGTACTCTCTGCTCAGTCTCGCCAATGTACCATGCCTCAGGGCATCCTTGCCTGCAGTGCATGAGATAGACAACATTGGCTGAATCACATGAGTACCTGCCACGTACATGGTGGGAGGTGTCCCACACATAATGGCAGTATCCATGTCAACACTCTGACACATCTTGCAGTGTCTACCATGACAAGGTTGTATGCTGTTGTCCTGAAAGCTGGGCAGTTTGCTACGAACAATGATCTATTTGAGGTTTGGTGGTTGTTTAAAGGCGAGAAGTGGAGGTGTGGGAAGGTCTTGGTGAGGTGCTCATCCTCATTGATAATGTGTTGCAGGCTGTGAAGAACATGGCATAGTTTTTCAGCTCCTAGGAAGTACTGGACACCAAAAGGTTATCCTGTTGGTTGCAACTTGTGTCTGTCTCCTGATGAGGTCAATACGGTTGTACTTCCTGTGGCAATAAATTCCACAGGCTCACCACTCTGGATGAAGAAATGTCTCCTTGTCTCCCTCCTGAATGGTCCACCCCGAATCCTCAGACTGTGACCCATGGGTCTGGATGCACTCACATTAGGAATATCCTCCTTGCGTCTACCCTGTCTAGTCCTGTTTGAATTTTATAAGTCTCTGTGAGATTGCCCCCTCACTTGTCTGAACTCCAGTGAAAACAATCCTAACCTCAACAATCTCTCCTCATACGTCAGTCCCGCCATCTCCAGGATTAGCCTGGCAAACCTTCATTGCACTCCCTCGAGAGCAAGAGCATCCTTCCTCTGAAAAGGAGACCAACACTGTACCCAATACATTGCATCCTTTCAAATGGGAAAATAGGCTGCACTCCATTTGCAAAACACTGACCAGTCAGAGTCTACAGGTTTGCTCTGAGAACTATGGCTGACAGTTAACTGTTTCTGCGGCATCTCCATGACAACACTGGTGTAGACAATCAGCAGCCTCTTCTCATGTTGTGTAAACTGATGCCTCCTTTTCAAGTCTGTTTTGTTGCAAATTATTTCTGATGAGTGAAAAACGAAAAGCTTCATGTCTCCTTTCAGCAATGTTTCAGTTTAATACTAGCAAGCAATTACATATTGTTGGTAGCACACTGAATTTTCTACATGGGCCTGAGGGGAGGCCTAATATTGTCCATTCCAAGTGCTGCTTAAAGCGGAGGTACACTGTCGTTGCTTCTTCAAATTGTTCTCACGCCTTCTACATTTTCAGCAATGCCTGAACATGCAAGAAAGCAAGCAACGAGGTTTTCAGTTAACGCACTGGAAGCTGTGATGGAAGAAGAGAAATGAGAGATGGCCAACCTGGTCTGGTTTTTTTTTAAAGCAAAGGTGCATCTTCCTAACGCAAATTAATATTTTCCATGAAGTAATGAAGAGGATTGCTGAGGATTGTGGATTCTATGTAGTTGACCACTTGGAGTTTAGTAAGGCATTTGACAAGGTCTCAAATGGCAGACCACTAAACAAAAAGTAAAGCCAAAATCATGAATAGGTCTTTTTCCTGGAATGGGGGAATCCAGAACTAGAGGGCATAGGTTTAGGGTGAGAGGGGAAAGATTTAAAAGGGACATACGGGGCAACTTTTTAACGCAGAGGGTGGTGCATGCATGGAATGAGCTGCCAGAGGAAGTGGTGGAGGCTGGTACAATTACAACATTTAAAAGGCATCTGGATGGGTATATGAATAGGAAGCGTTTACAGGGATATGGGCCAAGTGCTGGAAAGTGGGACTATATTAGTTTTTCCTGATTCCTGATGAAGGGCTTTTGCCCGGAACATCAATTCTCCTGTTCCTCGGATGCTGCCTGACCTGCTGAGCTTTTCCAGCACCACACTCTCAACTCTAACCTCCAGTGTCCGCAGTCCTCACTTTCGTCTAGATTAGTTTAGGATACCTGGTGAGACACTCACACACGCACATACACTTTCTCACAGACACTCACAATCCTCCCCCCCCCCAACACACAAACACACACACACACACACTCACACTCACACTCACACACACACACACACACACACACACACACACACACGTTTGTGGGGTGAATTTGTACTTGCAGAGTTACATTGTACTTTGCTCAAAAACTCCATGAATCCATGTAAGATTCTGTTAATTCATTTTTTTTGTATTTGTATCAGTCTAAACATGGCACAGACAGCAGCACTGAGGGGTGTTAATACACAATACGTTGTCTGGGCTCTCACCAATGGTTAAATTCACTTGAGAATGTAACTTTTTAAAAAACTTTTAAAAATAAGTTTTGCAATTTACATATGAAAGAAGTGAAACTAACACGGTCTTCTAACAGATGAGAGACTTAACAAATAATCAAATTACTTTTCAATGTATAATTTCAGTTGCATCACACTGTAAACCTTTGCTATAAATTCTGTGTCTTACAATCTTATACTCCACAAACACCTGATGAAGGAGCAGCGCTCCGAAAGCTAGTGCTTCCAATTAAACTTGTTGGACTACAACCTGGTGTTGTGTGATTTTTAACCTCATTAACAAGGGCATCTTTGTTCTTTTGGATATCAACACTTCTCAGTCTCTCAGCTTTTAAGAAATACTCTGCACTTCCAACCTGACCACCAGATGAACTGTAGTGGTTGGAATAAAGTCAGCCAAGTGGTCCTCATAGAATATGAGTTCCCTGATTGTGGCTGTTAATCTGATTCAATCAGGGAGCTCTGGCTGACAGATATAGACAGGCATGTCAGGGGTTCTGTTCACCCTCAGAGTTGATTTTGAGGGAGCTGGATCAGTGTCCAGGACTCTCCACATATAAATAAAGGGGGACTTGGTGATGGGATAGAGACGTCTTTGGAGTTATTCTGCTGGCTATGAATTCCTGAAGAAATTCACTCATACCAATCGTCTTTGAGTTGATGTCAGCATTTCTGGGAAGCTTGACTCTTTCAATCCTGCCATTGAAGACTTATGTGAAATGAATATGTTACTTTTTTCGTGCAAATGATATTGCGGCAGATGAAAAGCAACAAGTAATTCTCCTGATCACTTGTGAACCTCTAACTTTGCCTGAGGCACCAGATGCTAAAACCTTTCAAGAGTTGACAGATTTAGTTAAGGAATATTATGACTCCAAGCCTCCTCTAATTCTGAGACACTATCAGTTTTATTTGGCACTTCCAGAACCAGAGGAATCTGTATTAAGATTTTTGATGAGGTTAAGATGAGTAACAGAGGCATGTGACTTGGTTTAAGTCTTAGTGAGATGCTAAGAGACTGGTGGTGTGTGGGATTAATAATGTAACTATGCAAACTGGCCTATACTAGCTGAAGCCCAACTGGGCTTCAGGCGCTACTACTGAGCTTTGTCATTGAAAAATGCAACAAGTGGAACAAGCAGAGTTTTCTGATGAAAGTGGACATCCTCACCAATCAATTGAGCTTGGAGAACACAACTTGAGTTGAAGGCAATTGTGTAGTCTCACTCAGGGCATATCCTGAAGACAGGGTCTCTAGGATACAGAGAGAGACAGGGTCTCTCTCAGCCCACAACAAAATCCCAAAACAAAGCCAAGCCTCAGCCAAACAATTAAAAGTTTCTTTAGGATCTGGCCAGCAAGCCATTGTTGCTGCTGGCATGAGGACTCAAGACAGCAAAAGTCCCACTAGACTTAAATGGAGCAGGAGAACTCATAGACTGGTATCTAGGAGAGTGCACACACACTGGACTGTCCACTTACATATGGTTTGGAACACTTAAATTGCTTAGCAACATCCAAATCAAAACCAATCAAAGTAAACATCTGGTTAAATGGTCACAGATAAAGGGCCATTGCTTATCAGCAGGCAATTTGAGTATTTCTTAAAGTCAAATGGTATTTGTTCTATAAGGACAGCTCCATGTCCACCATCATCCAATTAACCTGCAGAAAAAAGCAGTCCAAACTTTGACGGGATGCTTAAAGAAACAGCCTCCTACTTCACTAGATACAAATTTGATTATAAGCCCACCCCTCATGCAACTACAGGGATAGTTCTTGCAGAGTTGTTAATGGGGAGAAGTCTCCACATCAGGTTAAATCTGATCATCTGGGATCTGGGGGGTTAGGGTAAAGTGACATCAAACAAGACAATGCCAGACACAACACTCCACTAAGTGTTTGTGTGTGTGAGAGAGAGAGAGACAGCTTACTTCAGGTGACAGCGTTTGGTGTGGGAACCACAAAAATGGCCGTGCATGGTTGAGGTGAGGTCAGGTGCAGTGATGTATAAAGTTCGGTTTCGTGCGACAATCCTGAACAAGCACTGGGACTGAATGAAAGCTGCAAACTCGTAAATGGTACAGGAGCAAACTGTATCTGGCTCCTCAACAGCCTTTCCAACTGTTCGGGATCCTGTGGTTTCTCCCTCGCTGTCAAACATTGAAGATGTATCAGAATCTGAAATTGTCAAGGCAGATGCTGATGCCTCAACACTTTTGCCGCCTGAAGGAGAGAATGAATTTCTTCCAAGGTGCTTCTGGTGCAAAAGGTGATCTCCTGTGCATTATATGTTGTCCGGATCCGACACAGAGTTGGAAGCACCTGACCCAGTGCTAAAACACTCCTGGAGGTGCTACGAGAAAAGAACTAGTTTATGCCCTCAAACCCAGGAGGGAGGGATGTTGTGATTGTAACGCTGTCAGCCAGGTGGACCTCATAGAATATGAGTTCCCTGATTGGGGCGGTTAACCTGATCCAAGCAAGGAGCCCTGGCCGACAGATTTAACAGGAGTGTGAAGGATTCTGTTCATGCTGAGAGCTGGCTCTGAGGGAACTGGATCAGCGTCAAGGACTCTCCACACATAAATAAGGGGTGACTTACCCGCTGTTTGCAATCTGTCGAAAGCCCCTTAAAGCCCCTTAAAGCTTCTGTGCATAATCCTCACAACACGTTTTTCCTACCTAGATTTTTATCAACTACGATGTAGGAACTATTACATTTGGTCACCAATTTCAAATATTGGTGCAGATTTTAACAGCTGGGGCCCAAGCACTGATTCTTGCAGTATCTCCTAGCCATAGCCTGCAAACCTGAGAATGACCTGTATATTCTGCTCTCTGTTTATATTCCATTCTCCAGTCCTCAATTCATCCTATTATATTGCCCCCTATTTCATGTGCTCTAACTTTACCAAAAGCCTTCTGAAAATCCCGATATACCACGTCCACTTAATTACAGAGCTAATAGCATCCTCAAAAAAAAACTCTTGCCAGGTTGTGTCAAACAAAATTTCCTTTCCATGTAGACTCTGTCCAATCAAATAATTATTTTGAGTTTCCAATTATCACACCCATTTCTAGCATCTTGCCTGCTTTGACAACAGACAAATCACATTATAGTTCATCACTTTTTCCTCTGTCCTTTCTGAAATAGTGTGGTTACATTTGTAATGTTCTGAACTGCAAGCACCATTCCAGAAACTATTACATTCTGACAGACGATTACCAATGTATTCACAATCATTTTGCCATGTCTCTGAATACTCTGGGATTTAGATCATAGGGTCCTAGGGATTTACGAACTTTCTATTGCTAATGTATATCTCTCACTCCATTTCTGAGTATTAAAAGATCGCATAAAAGGTTTGTACACAGCCAATGTCAACTCATCAGAATAATGCAAGTGCGAAAGTTATTTGATTTTTCACTTTAGATCAAATCAACAAAATGGGCGGAAATTTCATCCAGAACTGCACCAATTTTGAAGCCTGTATTGATATTTTGTTCTCCATTCATACTCGTTTTCATCACAATAAGTGCAAAATCTACCTCAATCAAGCTTTCTGAAATATGGATTATAAAAATGACATTTTAGAAAACATTCTTGAACACTTGTTAAAAACGGTACTTGGTGTAGTTTGATAAATGCAATTGAAAATGGGTTAATCGTGAAAAAAGTCAGTGTCAATCCACCAGCTGTGAGCAACCCTAAAAAAACTGAAATGACTATTTTACAAAATAGACTATTGCTAGTTTAGATTAGATTAGATTACTTACAGTGTGGAAACAGGCCCTTCGGCCCAACAAGTCCACACCACCCCGCCGAAGCGCAACCCACCCATACCCCTACATCTACATCTACATCTACATCTACCCCTTACCTAACACTACGGGCAATTTAGCATGGCCAATTCACCTGACCTGCACATCTTTGGACTGTGGGAGGAAACCGGAGCACCCGGAGGAAACCCACGCAGACACGGGGAGAATGTGCAAACTCCACACAGAGAGTTAAATTGCATAAAAGAGTATCTTAGCATATGAAAAACATTTGCAATTTTAAACAAATGTTTAAGGGAGGATAGTTTTCATTGTAAATCCATTTAATTCTCTCATGATTTCAGATGGTGTTAGCATTTGTTTGAAGTCAGCAAGGCCAATCTGTAAACTTTTCTCATGCATAATTTTTTTAATTGTGTGCTTTAGCTCACAGTCAATGATTGGCGAATAATTTAATGAATTAACTATCTTCAGTGTTCTTTTTGAATAGAATCACACTTGGAATATTTGACAAATAGAATCCCATAAATACTGTCTCATTAAGAGCCAATGTTTCATTAGCTCACACCCCTTTTTATCATCCACCCTTCCCAGGCACCATGGCAAAATACTAGCACTCAAATATCCATCAAAGGTTAACATGCAAAGTATTATCATGGTCTCTGGATCATGTGATGGTTGGAAATAAGTTGCCCCCAATTTATTTTTTCAATGTTTGATTTTCCTTTAAGACAGTAATGCTTTTAGAATGTTTCATCATCATAATGAACTCCAACATATTTGCTGTGTAGGGCTTCAAGGACTGAGGAGTAACCTTGTAATGATGACATATAGATGTTCTTCACTGTCCAAAGGAAAAGAAGCAAATACCAAAATTAGCAATATTTGGAAATGTATGTACTCTTAGTACTGGGCTTCTATTTTGAAGTATACAACACATGTCTGGCCAGTATGTCTTATTTGCAAATTTTATTGGTTCACCTTCTGGTTGGATATAAATGGCAATGTGGGTGGAATTGAAGAGAAGTGAGAAACTGAATAAGTTAGAAACACTAGCAGAGAAGCATGTGGTATATACTGAATAACATTAGGTGGTAGGGTTCTTGGAGTAATCTTTAAATAATGTAACAGTCAGAGCCTGGTGTCTCTCTGAATATCACGTATTGCTGTATTTAATCTTAACATGTTGTGAAGTCTGTCATAAAGAAGTCCTAAATTCAAGACAGTTCTTAATTTTGTGTCATCTCAAACAGCAGGGCTTGAACCAAAACTCTTGGGCATTAAGCAACTCAACAAAAGAACAGCAAAAATAGCATCCAGTCTAGACTGAGTGCATAAGAATTTCAAGTAATCAATTAAGCATGAAGATATCTGAACATTTTCCTTAATTCTACCAATAAAACATTACAGGATCCACTTTTAGTTAAACACAATCTATTTTCAGCAAAACAGATCACATCAATAAAAACACACCCTGGTAAAATCACTGGCAAGTTTAGTTTCCATAGCTCCCATATTATATCTCTTGCACTTTTGAGCAATTTCAGAAATGTTTCTGTCCGAAACGTATCCCCATTTTAGAGTGCAACTTTTAAAGAAGAACACAACAAACAGCATCAAAAGTACCATATGACCCTCTTTTGAACTTTTTGAATCCTTTATTTGCATGTTTTCCACTGTTCAGTTACACTGTACATTTCAGTCAATTGATCAAATTAAAAGTTATTCTCTTTTCATACTAATGTAATTGACTTGGTTGATTAACTTTAGGATTGCCATTTGCATAGAGATGTACAGCACAGAAGCAGGCCCTTCCATCCAACTCGCCCATGCCAATCAGCTAAGCTAAATTAATCAAGTACCATTTTCCAGCATTTGACCAATATCCCTCTAAACCCATCTTATTCATATACCCATCCAGATGTCTTTTAAATATTGTAATCGTTTCAGCCTCCACCACTTCCTCTGTCAACTCATTCCATATTCCATGTGAAAAAGTTACCCCTTAGGTACCTTTAAAATCCATTCTCTCTCACTTTCAACCTATGCCCTTTAGTTTTAGACTCCCCCACCCAGAGGGAAGGACCTAGTCTATTTATCCTATCCATGCCCCTCATGATTTTATAAACCTCTATAAGGTCACCCCTCAGCCTCCAACGTTTCAGGAAAATAGCCCCAGCACATCACTATAGCTCAACCCTCCCCACCTTGACAACATCCCTGTAAATATTTTGTTAACCCATTGAAGTTTCACAACATCTTTCCTATACTGCTGTAACATGACCTCTCAGAGTATCACTTTCAATCTTAGCATGAAATTCAATAGTATTATCTTTACTTCCCAGAATAACTTTTATTGCAACATGGCACATTAAGCCTGCTATATTCAGGGCACTAACCAATAAAGACAAACATATCAAATGCCTTCTTCACTACCCTGTCAACCTGCAACTCCACTATGAATCTGCACTCCAAGGTCTCTTTATTCAGCAATACTACCCAGGACCTTACCATAAAGTGTATAAGTCCTGCCCTGATTTGCTTTTCCAAAAATGCAGCACCTTGCGTTTATCTAAATTAAACTCCACCTGCCACTCCTTGGACCATGGGCCCATCTGACCAAGATTCCGTAGTATGCTGAGATAGCCCTCTTCATTATCCACTACACCACCGATTTTGGTGTAATCTACAAACTTACTGACCATACCTCCTACATTCACATCCAAATCATATTTTTTAAAATTACAAATAACAATGGACCCAACACTGGTGCTACAGCACACTGCTGGTCACAGGCCTCCAGTCCAAAAACCAACCCTCCATCACCACCCTCTGTCTTCTAACTTCCAGCCAATTTTGCATCCACCAGTCTACCATGAAGAACCTTGTCAAAGGTCTTGCTGTCATCTATATAGACAATGTCCACCGCTCTGCTTTCATTAATTTTCTTTGTCACTTCTTCAAAAAGCTCAAACAAGTTAATGAGACACAATTTCCCATGCACAAATCCATGTTGATTATCCATAATCAGTCCTTGCCTTTCCAAACATGTGTAAATCTTTTCCCTCAGAATTACCTCCAACAACTTACCCATCACTGATATTAGTCTCACCGGTCTATAGTTTCTTGGCTTTTTCTTACCACCTTTCTGAACTAATGGTACCAGTCTTCTGGCACCTCACCTGTGACTATTGATGATACAAATATCTCAGCAAGGAGTCCAGCAACCACTTCCCTAGCTTCTCACAGAGTTCTAGGTTACACCTGATCAGGGTCTGGAGATTTATCCACCTTTACGCATTTTAAGATGTCTAGCACCTCCTATTCTATAATATGGACACTTTTCAAGATACCACTGTTTATTTCTCCAAGTTCTCCAGTTTCTGTATCTTTCTGGACAGAAAAAACTAATGTGAAATACTCATTTAGTATCTCACCTATTTGTAATGGTTCCACACAGAAATGGTCTTGTTGATCGTTAAGGGGTCCTATTCTTTCTCTGTTATCCTTAATGAATTTGTAGAATTTCTTTGGATTCTCCTCAATCTTATTTGCCAAAGCTATCTCATGTCCACTTTTTTGCCCTCGTGATTTCCCTCTTGAGTACAGAGGAACCTTAAATACCCAAACAACATGGGCAGAGAGTATTTTGTTCAGATAATTGAATGTTTGGATAATCGAATGCCGGATAATCGAGGTTCCTGTCCTTGTACTCCTGTAGAGGTTCACTAGAGTCACTTTACCTAATATATGCCTCTTTATTTTTCTTGACCAGAGCGTCAATTTCTTTAGTCATCCAGAATTCCCTGCACCTCCCAGGCTTGCCCTTCACATTAACAGGAATATATAGTCTCTGGACTCTAGTTATCTCATTTTTAAAAGCCTCCCACCTTCCAGCTATTCCTTTACCTGTGAATAGCCTCCCCCAGTTAAGTTTTGAAAGTTGTTGCCTAATATCATCAAAATTGGCCTTGCTTCAATTTAGAACTTCAACTCTTGGAACAGGTCTACCCTTTTTCAGAGTATCGCTTCCAAACTTAGCATGAAATTCAATGCTATTATCATTACTTCCCAGAATAACTTTGATTGCAACATGACACATTAAGCCTGCTTCAAAATCAGTTCCATGATGCATTACTCAAAGAAACTATTACAAAACAATCTATAAATCAGCTTCCATAGCATCTTGCCACTTTGAAAACTTTATGAAGATTAAAAGCCCCCACAATCATTACATTGTTTCTGTCACAAACTACAAGAATTTCTCTGTCCAAAGTTATGATTACATTCAGATGCCTATAAACAACCCATGCTAGTCTTTTGTTACTTGTATTATTCATAATTTTCACCCATTCTCATTGCACTGCATAACCCTCTGAGGCCAGATCTTTTCTCAATCATTCCTTTTATGTTATCTACTACTAGGGCGGCACGGTGGCACAGTGGTTAGCAATGCTGCCTCACAGCGCCAGAGACCGGGGTTCATTTCCCACCTCAGGCGACTGACTGTGTGGAGTTTGCACATTCTCCCTGTGTCTGCGTGGGTTTCCTCCGGGTGCTCCGGTTTCCTCCCACAGTCCAAAGATGTGCAGGTCAGGTGAATTGGCCATGCTAAATTGCCCATAGTGTTAGGTAAGGGGTAGATGTAGATGTAGATGTAGGGGTATGGGTGGGTTACGCTTCGGCGGGGCGGTGTGGACTTGTTGGGCCGAAGGGCCTGTTTCCACACAGTAATGTAATGTATGTAATCAATCAAAGCTCCCTCTAATCCTATGCCATTCTGCCAAGATCTTGAAAATACTACGTACTCTAGAATATTTATTCCCAGTTTTGATAACTTTTGCAACATTGCTTCTGTAATGGTAATTCGAGATATAAATCATTTAATTCAATTTTTGCCACAAGTCCATCCATCTTAATATTGCATTTTAGCATTTGGAGTACTGCGTACCGTTTTGGTCTCTTACTTAAGGAAGGATGTAACTGCATGCGAGGCAGTTCAGAGAAGGTTCATTTGATTAACTCCAGAAATGAAAGGCTTGAACAGTTCAAGCATAGAGTCGTTAGTATTTAGAAGGGTGGGAGGAGATTTACTTGAAGTTTATAAGATGCAAAAGGGGATTGACAAAATACACATAGAGTCATAGAGATGTACAGCACGGAAACAGACCCTTCGGTCCAAATTGTCCATACCAAGCAGATATCCCAACCTAAACTAGTCCCACCTGCCAGCCCATATCCCTCCAAACTCTTCCTATTCATATACCCATCCAAATGCCTTTTAAATGTTGCAATTGTACTAGCCTCCATCACTTCCTCTGGCAGCTCATTCCATACACGTATTACCCTCTGCATGAAAAAGTTACCCCTGAGGTCTCTTTTATATCTTTCCCCCTCACCTTAAACCTATGCCCTCTAGTTTTGGACTCCCCCACCCCAGGGAAAAGACTCTGTGTACTTATCCTATCTATACCTTTCATGATTTTATAAACCTCTATAACAGACCTGGGCATTTTACGGCTTGCGGGCCATATCCGGCCCTTTGGTCATTCCTGTCTGGCCCGCATGAGGTCAATCTTAAATGAGAACATAAATGAAAAAGTACTTACGCGATGCATGCAATACAACTGTGTTGCTTTTGTTTTGAAAAGGTTGCTTTTTTTTATTTATGTATGGACGCATATGCACGTGTATGTGCTTGCGTGCGTGCGTGAACAGCTAAAAGTGATGCTTGCTGGCTAGCTCTCAAAATGTCAGCTCACACTAAGACAAGTTATGTCATATCCCACAAAATCGCCAGAAATAGTAAATCATTTTCTGATGGAGGGTTTATTAAAGAGTGCTTGTTGGACTCTGCAGAACTAATATGCCCAGAGAAAAAGGAGGCATTTGAGAGTGTGCCCCTCTCCTGACACACTGTAACGAGAAGGATTGGGGACATCGCAAGAAATCTGGAGCTTCAGCTGCAGCACAGAGCGGTCAACTTTGACTTTTTTTCCTTGGCTTTGGATGATAGCTGCGACATACGTGACACAGCCCAGCTACTCATCTTCGTACGTGAGATAACTACGGACTTTAAAATCACGGAGGAGCTGGCCACCATGCAGTCAATGAAAGGAACAACAACTGGTAATGATTTGTTCACGGAGGTAAACTCATGTTTGGACACGTTGGGACTAAAATGGGACAAGCTGGCGGGTGTGACAACGGATGGTTGTCCAAATCTAACAGGAAGAAATGTTGGACTCTTAAAGAGAATGCAGGATAAAGTGACAGAAATTGACCCTGAACAGAAATTGGTATTTTTGCATTGTATTATACATCAGGAAGTGTTGTGTAAGTCAGTGTTAAAAATTAACCATGTGGTTGATGTTGTAACTAAAATCGTTAACTTCATCAGGGCAAGAGCTTTGAATCACAGGCAGTTTGTTGCACTTTTGGAGAAAAATGAGACTGAACATCGGGACATAGGCTACCACACAGCTGTCAGGTGGCTCAGCCTGGGCAAAATGCTGAAAAGTGTGTGGGACCTGAGAGAAGGGATTCAAGCTTTCTGTGTGAAGAAAGGGAATGGCATTCCACAGCTTTCAGATGCAGACTGGATTACAGACCTTGGTTTTGCTGTTGATGTGACTGCACTTATGAATGAACTAAATGTGAAACTGCAGTGCAAGGGCCTTTTTGTGCATGAAATGTACAACTTGGTGAAGGCTTTTATGAGAAAGTTGCAGCTTCTCTCAAGCCAAATGGAGGACAACATTCTCATCCACTTGCCAACACTGAAGGAAGCCGCACCTTCAGCTGATCACCTCCCACAGGTACTCATCGATGTTAGAAGCACTGCATGGTGAATTTTCAAGGTGATTTCAAGACTTTAAAATGGTTGAGAATGAAATGCACATGATTTTTTTCCCCCATTTACATGCAATGTGGGGAATGCACCTAGTGATGTTCAGCTTGAACTCATTGACCTGCAGTCTCACACACTTCTGGCAGAGTACTTTAGGTCAGTCTCACTGCTTGATTTTTACTCTTCCCTCAAAGAGGAGAACTTTCTCCACATGAGGAGGCATGCTCAGAAGATTCTAGTCCTCTATGGATCTACCTATATATGCGAACAGGCATTCTCAGTGATGAAGTTCAACAAATCCAAATCCCGATCCTCTGTCACTGATGATCACCTCTCAGCTGTCCTTCACATATCCACCTCAGACGTTCACCCAGATTTCAGTCACTTGTTCAAGCCCAAAACAAACTGGATCTTTCTCACTAAACAAGTAAAATGAACTGAAAAACATCAAAAGCACTTATTGCTTTTTGTATAGAGTTGTTTGTTGTTTGTAATACTGAACAATAATGAAACATATTTTCATTATTGGTTTGGGAGATTAACATGTTAAAAATAAAATGAAATACTGAAATTATTGTTTTTACTGCTTATTTCTTCTATATTTAACCTACTCCACAATTTCATATCGTTATTGTCACAGAATATCCTTATTCTTTTGATTATAAGTTTCAGTGCAAAACTATATACTTTAGTACTTTTTACAATGGGAGAAAATTAATACTGAGCAGAATTATGTTCAACTTATTGTTGGTTCGGCCCTCCAACACAACTCAGGTTTCTCATATGGCCCCTTGGAAGAATTAATTGCCCGTCCTTGCTCTATAGAGTCACCCCTCAGCCTCTGATGCTCCAGGGAAAACAGCTCCAGCCTATTCAACTTCTCCCGATAGCTTAAGTCCTCCAACCCTGGCAACATCCTTGTAAATCTTTTCTGAACCCTTTCAAGTTTCACAACATCCTTCCAATAAGAAGGAGTCCAGAATTGCATGCAATATTCCAATAGTGGTCTAACCAATGTCCTGTATGGCCACAACATGACCTCCCAACTCCTGTACTCAATACTCTGACCAATAAAGGAAAGCATATTGAAGCAGATGGTTCCACTCGTGGGGCAATCTAGAACAAAAGATCATTGTTTTAGGCAAGAGCGTGGCAGATTTCAAACAAAGATGAGGAGACATTACTTCTCTCAAATGGTCACGAATCTGCGGAATTCTCTATCCTAGAGTGCAGTGGATGCCGAGATCCTTAAGGAAAAGTAAACTTGAGTAAATGTAAGGAGGAGATAGGCAGATTTTGAATGAGTAAAGGGTTGTAGGGTTGTGGGAAGTGGGCAGGAAAGAGGAGTTGAGGCTGAAGTGAGATTAGCTGCGATTGTATTAAATGCTGGACCAGGCTCAAGGAGCTGAATTGTCTACCCCTGCTCTTTGATTTTATGTTTTTCGGTATATTGTTATTACAGATGTTTCGTAGACTCAGATAAATAAAAGTTAACCTTTTTCTAACCTCTCTTCCTTGCAATGGTCTGATGTAAAATTTACATTGAATCATCGACTTTCCCATGAAAGTGGTGAAAAGAGCTAAAAAGATTTAAAATTATTTTTCCAACTGTGATACTGCCCACTTTAATATTTGCATCAATAACTGGGAAGTGAATGGCTTTCAGTGTAAATCTATTTACATAACAAATTGATTTGTCCTTTCACTACTTCTCAGAATAAGCTGCAGTTTCTACCTAACCACTGTTATTGGAGCAGCATTCTGTCATGTCTAACCATGCTAAGTTTATCTTTGTAACAAAATTGACTTTTTTAATTATTTCTGTTTACAAACTTTGGTATTTGTTATGGGAATAGTTGATGTTACCGCTGGAAAGTCAGATCCCAGAAGAGAGTTTGGCTCAAGCAATCATCATTTTTTTTTTGTTTTCAGTTGCCATAGCAATCTTTCACCGAAGCAGTAACACACAGGGCTGTACATTTGGGTTTGACAATAGCACAGAAGTTTATCATGTAAGAGAAATAAATGAAATAAAATAAACCAAATTATCTCAATACAATATAGTTTAAAATCAAAAACTTATCTACTCCCCAACACCATCATATTACAGGGAGAAAGCGAGGACTGCAGATGCTGCAGATCAGAGTCAAAGAGTGTGGTGCTGGAAAAGCACAGCCAGTCAGGCAGCATCCAAGGAGCAGGAGAATCGACGTTTCAGGCAACAGACCTTCATCAGGAATGAGATTCTCATTCCTGATGAAGGGCTTTTGCCCGAAATGTCAATTTTCCTGCTCCTTGGATGCTGCCTGACTGGCTGTGCTTTTCCAGCACCACACTCCTCAACACCATCACATTGCAGTTAATCAAGATCCAGAGACATTTTGCAACCAACCAATGTATTGACTTAATTGCTTCTTTACAATTGCAGTTGATTGAATTGCATCTGACCTCAATCAGGTCTTCTTCAATCTGGTTAAAAGCTTTCCTATCCTTTCAAAGCTGAATCCAATTCTTGACTACTCCAAACTCATGTATTTCAATGTTTGCTCTCTCCTGTTGTAAAATCTCAGAATATAAGCAACATCGAAAGCTCTTCACTTGCTGCTGCAACATTTGTTATTGCTGCAAGCATTAACTGTCCAAGCAGCTTTCAGTCATCTGCTCTCTGACACATACTGGTTTAAAATCCTGGTTTCACAAAAGACTGATCTAATTAATCATTTAAACCCCTTCCCAAAAGTAAGACTGAATCCAATTCCCATTAGTGTGAAATCCACACTCTTAAACAAAAAAATTATGTATGTCACATAACATCTACCATACACTGCACCCCTGTCTCTATCTATTGCATTCCTTTTCTTTGCTTCTAAGAGTATCATCAGTTTCAATGGCTGCTACCAAAACTTCAGTGTCATGAGGACTTTTATTTCTATTTCTGATAAGTGAGTGTTTTGCAACCTTCATTTCATTATGTAATCTTTTCAAGCAACTGTCAGAACCTCTACCGGGAGATCTCCACCTTTCTCTGTCCCCTTTACTATGGGATTGATTTTTTTTATGCAAGAACCATTTCAGAAATCCTTATGGTCAGGACTTGCACTGTGCTTTCCTGCTCTCCACAGTCTCACTCCCCTCTGCCAGACCATGGACCCAAATTCTTGGCCATCAGCCTTAACACTGAACCATTATTTGTCAGAAGTTACACAACGCTTCCCCAGGTTATTGTCAAACAGGTTTATTTGAAATCACACAAGCTTTCAGAGTGCAGCCCCCTTCATCAGGTGACTTCTGACTTTTCTCCCCAGTCCAACACTGCACCTTCACACCAATATTTGTCATTTGCTTTTCTTGCAAGTCTCACATTTGTCTTAACCCTCCTCTCTGAAATACTTGTGACCTGAGTCATTGTGAATATTAGTCTTTGGATATAAATACTCTATGGTGAGTCCTGATCACTTACTCACATTGGGGAATGACCATATTTTATTCCATTGGACTTCACTTATATCTGAAATATTTTTCTGTTTTCTAAGGGACCTTGTTTACTTCTACGCACTGTAACAATGTAGAACAAAGAGCAGTCTTTACTCAGTCTTATACTTACATACAAAGTGAAATATCACAAGTTTACACATCTCTGTTTCAATAAGTACAGCAAACCTTGTTTTAACTGGCACCTTATGAACCAGCACTCTCCATAAACCGGCAATAATTGAATTCCCGAAATATCAGACATTTACTGCATTATTGCGATCTCCAGGATATTCGAGTTGAGGGTGCGAGTGAGAAAGCTCTCTACTGGTAAGTTTTATTTAAAGCAAAGTTGCATTCTATTTAAGTGATTTATAAATAGAATATAATGGTGATGTGTATATCCCCTGCTTTACGTTTCTATTACTTAGTGTGTGTTTTTACATTGGTTGTGTGGACTCTTAATCAAACTGGCACACTCCTGGTCCAACAGATGCCAGTTAATAAAAAGTTTGCTGTATCTGTTTGTGCTCAAGTAGAACACTAATATTGTTGGTGACCAGTAGAGGATTAAAGAAAATTGATATTTGTTTAGAACATGGCAGTAGTTGAAGAGGAGAAAAGGAGTTCTCCCAGCACCAACGTTAATATTTATCCTTCAGTCAACATCACTGGAAAAAAAAGTATCACCTTGCAACTTCTTTAAAAATTATATTTTCATTGAATGTGGGAATGACTGGCAAAGATAAAATCTGTTGCCCATCTTAATGCTGTGTCTCCTTCTTAATGTTTTGTAGTCTATTGTGTTTAGGGACATCCACAGTGGTGTAAGTTCCAGGTTTTTGACTTGATGATAGTGAAGCTACAGTGATATAGCTCCAAATCAGGCTGATGTGTGATTTGAAGAGGAACTCGGAGGTGGTGGTATTTCCACGCTGCCTTTTGCCTTTTAATGTGGTGACGATCATTGGTTTGGAAGGTGCTAACAAAGGTGTTTTGCTGAGTTGCAATGGTTCAAGAAGGGAGATCCCCATCTTTTTAGGAGCAATTGGTATAAGCCTATATGAATTCGGCCTATTCTGTCTCGAATTTAGAAGGTTAAGGGGTGATCTGAATGAAGTCTTCAAGGTATTAACAGGAAAAGATACGTGAGATACAAATACACTACTGGTTGGGCATTCTGGAACGAGGGAGCATAGATTGAGAATGAGAGCTAGATTGTTAGGAAGTACTTCTACACACAAAGAGTGCTTTGTTTTGGAACATTATTCCACAAATGGCAGTGGATGCTGAATTAGTTGTTAATTTTGAAATCGCAGATAGACACATTTTTGTTAAGCAGAGGTATTAAGGGATTTGGGCAAGGGCAGGTTAATGGAGTTAGGCCACATATGGTGGGATTGAGTGGTGGAACAGGCTTGAGGGGCTGAATGGCCGACTCCTGTTTCCACATGCCTGGGTCTCGAGGGCAAGTGTGCAGACTGAAATGTATGACATCACAGGTGACTCAGGCATACATGGAAGTGGGAACAAAATTGGGGGCTAGTAATGGTGGAATAGTCTCCTTTTTGAGGGAATGTACAAGGATCTCTGGATCCACAGACATGATTCCAGATGGGATGTCACCTCTTTGGTTCCAAAAAGATGGAAGTCATCACAGAGCTACACAGCACACTGATGATGAGGATGGACTGCCAGAGACTGTAGTCAATATCAATAGTGGTAACATAAGTAAAGCAGGACTGAGTCCCACAGACAGATATTAAGGACCAAGGAAAGACACTAGAGCCTGAATCTTTTGGATAAAATGAGTGTTGCATCAAGTTTTTGGGTGTTTCTTGCTGCCAGGTCAAGTGAGATATTTTGCCACATCTGACCAAACTCATCTCATTAACTTTCTACCCTTCCCCTACGGAATCCATCTCATCCAATTCTAGCCCCATCTTACCATGCACCATTCCCAGCACAACTCTCCAGTCGTAGAGTCATATAGTTGTAGAGATGTACAGCACGGAAACAGACCCTTCAGTCCAAGCCGACCAGATACCCTAAATTAATCTGGTCCGTTGACCAGCATTTGGCCCATCTCCCACTAAACCCTTCTGAGTCATATACCCATCCAAATGTCTTTTAAATGTTGCAATTGTACCAGCCTCCACCACTTCCTCTGACAGCTTGTTCCATACACGTACTACCCTCTGTGTGAAAACGTTGCCCCTTAAGTCCCTTTTAAATCTTTCCCTTCTCAACTTAAACCTATGCCCTCCAGTTTGGACTCCCCCATCCCTATTTACTCTATCCATGCCCCTCATGATTTTATAAACCTCTAAAAGATAACCCCTCTGCATCTGACACTTCTGGGAAAACAGCCCCAGCCTATTCAGCCTCTCCCTATAGCTCACATCCTCCAACCCTGGCAACATCTTTGTAAATTTTTCACATTTCACAACATCCTTCCTATTTTCAGGGAGTATTCCAAAAGTGGCCAAACCAACGTCCAGTACAGCCACAACATGACCTCCCAACTCTTATTCTTAATGCACTGACTAAGAAAGGCAAGCTTACCAAATGTCTTCTTCACTATCCTATCTACTTACCACTCCATGTACAAGGAACAATGAACCTTGTGAGCAGATGTCCACCAAAAGACCAGCATCCCTTGCAGCCACATCATCTTTGAAAGGGTGCTGTGCATATGAACAAAAGTGGAAAATCTGGCAGTGCAATCCACTGACAATGTAATTGTACAATGACCACAAACCCAGACTGCACACAGTGCATAGCCAGCATAGCTGACACTCACTCACTCACATGTACAATGCCTTCTTCTCACCCTCTCACTGCTTCACCGCCAGGCCACATAGTTTACCTATCCTTAGTTACATCCTGACTAAACACCCTCTCTAAGTCTGTCCCCAATGCCCACTCTAGACCTGCATCTTGTCATTTTCTCCTGTAAAAGGAGAAAGTGAGGAGTGCAGATGCTGGAGGTCAGAGTTGAAAACTGTGGTGCTGGAAAAGCACAGCCAGTCAGGCAGCATCCAAGGTGCAATTCGCGGATTGTTTCAGGGAACATCTCTGAGATTTGCATCAAATAACCCCACCACCCTGTGGCCGATCATTTCAACTCCCCCTCCCACTCTGCCAAGGACATGCAAGTCCTGGGCCTCCTCCACTGCTTAGTCCAATCCACTCAACACCTGGAGGAAGAATGCTTCATCTTCCACCTTGGGACCTTTCAACCACATGGCATTAACATTGATTCCACCAGTTTCCTCAATTCCCCTCCCCTCACCTAATTTCCCCTCCTCTCACTAATTTGAAGGGTTGGATATGGGATGAGGTGAGGGGAGGGAAAATGAGGAAACTAGTGGAATCAACATAAATGCCGTATGGTTGGAGGGTCCCAAAGTGGAAGATACCATCTTGACCTGTCCTGCCTGTCCATCTTCCTTTGCACCTATCCCCTCCACCCTCCCCTCCTAACACCATCACCCCCCCCCCCCACACCTGCATCTACCTATCGCCTTCCCAGCTACCTTCCCCACAGCCCCATCCCCACCCCCACCCTCCTATTTATCTCTCAGCCCCCCCCTCCCCCTCCCCCTCCCCCTCCCCCTCCCTCTCCCCCTCCCCCAAATTCCTGATGAAGGGCTTATGCCCCAAACGTTGACTCTCCTGCTCCTTGGAGGCTGCCTGACCTCCTGTGCTTTTCCAGTGCTACACTTTTCAACATTGTCCTATAAGAGTCTCATGCTGACAAGAAATCTGACAATTCCAAGTACAATCATATACTTACAGCTACCTAAAGCAAGCACAAACTAAAGGAAATGAGATAAACCAAAAGCCACCTGATGTTTAGTGACTATTAAGTGCTCCACAACAGTCTTCCATATCTAGCTCACATCTACTGGAACTGAGTGTAAAATCAGTTTCTGCCTGGCTTGTAGCACCCACTACTGCTGTACTCTATCAGGAAACCTTCTTCTTCCCCAATGTCCTCACCCTCTTCCTCAGGCGACTGCTCCCATTGCCCTAGTTCCTTAACATCCAGGATATCACCTCCAATCCTTGAGTACCCATTGCACCAGGATAATACAGCAGACTCTGTCCAGGCTGTACTGGATGGACCCCCAAATTGGTTCAAGCAGCATCTTCAGCAGTCCTGTACTCTGCTCCAACATGGGCCTAGTCAGAGTGTGGACAGCATTGACTATGTGTTTTGCATCAGGTGCTGTGCAATGCTGTCATGAGCCATGGTCGCAGCAAGTAGTCTTTGTCCTCAGTAACCAGCCTTGGAGGTACCTGGACTCTCAAACACACATGAGCATGTTCCAGGATGTAGCAGTGATGGCAGCGGCCAGGTTAGCCGGCACGCACCTCCAAGAAGTGGCAAAGGTGATCACAGACCCGCTAAGCATTGAAGAAATAGATCTGTTGATGAATTTCTCATAGTTGCGATCTAGTTCTTTAAGTGCTATTCATGTGCAGTCGATGGTACCCGATATGTGGGAGGATCAGCAGAGGTCTTGAATCCAATGCCCAGGAAATGGTGTGGTGGATAGGCCTCATGTGGACCAACACATCCTGAGAGGCCCTACAACTGGGATCTCTCCTTGAGCTGACTGCTCCTCATTCTCTGTGAAAGCATGTTGCTGCTCCTGGGCTTGTTGTGATCCTCATCCCCATCCCACCAGCAGCAGGGCACAGGACTCTTGTTGGAAATAACCAGCTTTGGTAACCTAAGGAATAGATTAGATTAGATTAGATTCCCTACAGAGTGGAAACAGGCCCTTCAGCCCAACCAGTCCACACCGACCCTCCAAAGAGTAACCCACCCAGACCCATTTCCCTTTGACTAATGCACCTAACACTATGGGCAAGTTAGCATGGCCAATCCACCTGACCTGCACATCTTTTGACTGTAGGAAGAAACCGGAGCACCCGGAGGAAACCCATGCAGACATGGGGTGAATGTGCAAACTCCACACTGGCTGGAATCGAACCTGGGACCGTGAGGCAGCAGTGCTAACCACTGAGCCACCGTGCCACCCCAATAAAAAAAGGATGTTAGGCCTCAGAAAGGTCACTGATGTATACCCTGCATGGGAGGGCTGCACACACTCTTCCACACAGTGAGACACACTGCAACCGATAACAAAGGGCTGTCTCCATCGTTCCTTCAGCTTTAGCCTCAGCATGTGTGCCAACTTGCTAAAGGTACAACACTGGCTAAGTGACCAACACGTTACTGCAAAATGGAGTGCCTGCTGCACTCTGAAACCCTTCCCAGCCCATACCAACATCTATCATTTCACTTCTTACAGTCTTTAATTCAGCACAGACCATCATTAATCTTATATGACATGATGTTGAAGTGATGGTTTGCACCTCCCACAGCTCCTTTGGAAGTTGCACACCTAACAATTCACCTTTTGGCCAGTATTAGCCTCTTTTTAAGACATTACTGCTAAGTTCAGCATCATTGAGGCATCAACATCTAGCTTGCAAGGAGCAGTGACAAACTGCCCTTGACTGCTATTTGAATCCGAAACACTTTGTCTCTGCATACATCGCAAATGGATGGTGATTAAAATTAAATGTAGTTGCAGTTTGCCAATGCATGTTTCATGTATTTGCTTTTTCACTGTCTTAAAATTTGGCAGATGTGGATCCTGTGCTTTTGCCTGTTAAACTGACACTGCCCATACTATATGACCCGATGTGAGCATTGCTGGCTAGGCCAGCATTTATTGCCTCTCCCTAGTTGCCCTTGAGAAGGTGGGGTGAGCTGCCTTCTTGAACTGCTGCAGTCCATGTGCTGTAGGTTAACTCACAATGCCCTTAGGGAGGGAATTCCAGGGTTTTGACCCAATGGCACTGAAGGAACGCCGATATAATTCAAAGTCAGGATAGTGAGTGGTTTGAAGGAGAATTTGAAGGTGATAGCATTCCCATGTATCTGCTGCCCTCGTCCTTCAAGGTGGAAGTAGTTGTGGATTTAGAAAGGGCTGTTTAAGGATCTTTGGTGAATTGCTGCAATGAATCTTGTAGATAGTCCACACTGCTGCTACTGGGCGTCGGCGGTATAGAGATGCTTGTGGACATGTGCTAATCAAGCAGGATGCTTTATCCTGGATGGTGTCAAGCTTCTTAAATGATGCTCAAGCCAGGCAAATCTTCCAGCCTTGTATCACCACTCATGAATTCTGTATTTTAAATCTGAATATGAGCTCTTGTGTGGTGAACCATGCTGGTGTGCTACCTATAGCTGTTCTTTTTCTCGCAAACACAGCAGACTAACTATGCCTGTGAACTTTCATGGATATTTTAGACCATTCCCATCTCAAAGCCCATCTCAATGTGTACATGAATCACAAATTCTGTATCCAGGTACAAATGTTGATTATTTGTTCTTGAGATCACAATTCTCTTCTTAGCTTTAAAGTAAATGGACAGTTAAGAACATAACTATTAAAACCTGACGATCTCAATATTTTTCTGTCACATTGGAGACTCACAGTACATCCACGCTGGCAGGTGCCATTACCTCCAATGTCAACACCTTGCATTTTCTTCCAGCAAAATAATCAGGGTCCCCTTTAAACTCGAATAATTAAACCAGCTAGAATTGTTATGAGGTGGATTTCAGAACAGGTTACATGATCCTTTACATTTATGTTCACTTAAAAACATGGTCCCAAAACATCATAACCTTGTATATCCCATAACTATAACACAGAAGGCTGAAGATCCTAGGATTGTATTCATTAGAGTTTAGAAGGTTGAGACGAGGTCTAATAGAAACTTACAAGATAATGCATGGCTGAGAAAGGGTGGACGCTGGGAAATTGTTTCTGTCAGGCGGGGTTAATAGGACTCATGGGCACAGCCTTAGAATTAGAGGGGGTTAAATTAGAATGGAAATGAGACATTTCTTCAGCCAGAGAGTGGTGGGCCTGTGGAATACATTGCCACGGAGTGCAATGGAAGCCAGGACATTAAATGTGTTCAAGGCAGAATCTTGCAAGAAATTAAGGGATACGGGGAGACTGTGGGTAAGTGGCATTGAAATGCCCATCAGCCATGATTGAATGGTGGAGTGAGCTCGTGGGGCTGAGTGGCCTTACTTCCACTCCTATTTCTTATGGTCTTGTGGTCTTAACACAGAAACACAGCAGTGGTGAACGGCTGCTTTTCAGGTTGTTGGTAAGAATTTTGTGTGGTTTCGCAAGGGTGGTGTGTGAACCACTGCTTTTCTTGACCTATATTGCTACTGTTGGTTAGCTGTATGGAACATGATTTCAAAACTTGCAGTTTTCGCAAAATTTGAATATATTGTGAACTGTGGAGAGGCTCATGATGGACATCAAATGGACACAGCTAGACTGGTGAAACAAATGGCAGTGAAGTATGTTTTCCTAGGCAGAATGAAGAGAAGAAATATAAAATGAAAAGCCTAGTCCTGAAGGAGATGCAGGAGCATGTATGTATCTACACATCATTGAAGGTTGTATGGGAGGTTAAGAAAGTGGTTGAAATAGCATGTTGCATCTATAGCTTTAAAGAAGGACTGAGAGTACAAAAAACAATGAGGTTCAAACAGAGCTTTAGTCTCAGCTGGGGTATTATGTGCAATTCTGGGCAACGCACATTAGGAAGGAGGTGGTTGCTTTCCTGATGGTGCAGAAAAGATTAATGAGAATGGACCCAGGGATGGAGAACTTCAGTCATATTGGAGAAGCTGTGGCTGTTCCTTAGAGAAGAGGTATAAAGAGGTCAAAATCACAAGGGAACTGAACTCTTGGAATAACATTTCCCATCAAACACGGCCTTACAGCTTACAGCTCGCCAATTTCTGATCCAAACCACTAAATCACCCTCAATCCCATGGCCTCCATAATTTGTGCAATAGCGTACTGTGGGGAGCCTTATCAAACGCTTTACTGAAATTCATATACACCACATCAACTGCTTTATCCTCATCCACCTGTTTGGTCACCTTCTTAATGAATTCCATAATGTTTGTGAGGCATGCCCTACCCTTCACAAAACTGTGTTGATGGTCCCTAATCAAATTATTCCTTTCGAGATGATTATAAATCCTATTTCTTATAATCCTTTCCAAAACTTTACCCACAATCAAAGTAAGGCTCACTGGCCTATAATTACCAGGGTTGTCTCTATTCCTCTTCTTGAACAAGGGCACAACATTTGCTATCTTCCAGTCTTCTGGCACTTATTCCTGTAGACAATGGTGACATAAAAATCAAAGCCAAAGGCTCTGCAACCTTCTCCATAGCTTCCCAGGGAATCCTAGGATAAATCCCATCTGACCCAGAGGGCTTACCTATTTTCACATTTTCCAGAATTGCTAACAATTCTTCCTTATGAACCTCAATCCCATCTAATCTAATATCCTGTAACTCAGTGTTCTCCTCGACAACATTGTCTTTTTCCTATGTGAATACTGATGAAAGATATTCATTTAGCGCCTCTCCTCACTCTTCGGACTCCACTCATAACTTCTTACTACCGTCCTTGACTGGCCCTAATCTTACCCTAATTTGCAAATGCATTTTTTAAACATTGTGGCCTCCCAGCATGACAGAGTACCACTCTGCACAAATGTGTCGAAGCACGGAAACAGGATTTCCTTGTACTCGGTGTGGTTAGAACTGCATGGTGAATCAAGTGAAATTAGCCCATCATGGTAAAGAAAGGAAATGCACTGGATTACACTTACTTGGTCAACTGCTTCATGATTCTGAATCAGCTTAACAACAGCACAAAAGTAGTTTGAATTTGTTTGTGTTTACTCAAATTAATTTGCATCCATTCTGATGTAAAATATGATAAGTATACTTTCACAGCCTCCAACAGTTTTCAAACATAACAAGCACGTTGTCACTTTTAACCTCTGAGCTTTAAATGCTGTGTGCACTGTTTCAGTGCCAGATAATGTTAAAACTAGGATTGGTCTCTTCAGGAATATGACCTCAATAAGGAGCTCATTCTGTCGCTTAACGTCTTTGCATGGTATTTACTAGAGGAATCCAGAAAAAAGTCATTTTCATTTACTATCCTCTGTGTCATTTGCTCAATGTTCTCACAACTTCTATAGAAGTCCCACAGTATAGAAGCAGACTGTTCAGCCCATTGAGTCCACACTGATCTGCCAAAGAGCATCACACCCTCTACCCTATCCCTGTATTTCCCCTGGCCAATCCACTTAGCCTTCACATCCCCAGGCAATTTAGCATGGCCAATTCACCTATCCTGCACATCTTTGGATTGTGGGAGAAAACCATAGCACTTGAAGGAAACCCTTCAGTTCCCATTAACTGAACTGAGAATGTGCAACCCCCACACAGTCGCCCAAGGCTAGAATTGAACCCAGATCCCTGGTGCGGTGAGGCAGCAGTGCTAACCACTGAGCCACAGTGCTGCCCTACATAAAGAATGTTTCCCTTAATCCTCTTTTCAGTCTTGTCATGGAAATTTCAAACCACTATCTCCTCCTTACTGATTCCTAACCAAAGGAGGTAGTGTATCCATTGGCTCTATCAAAGCTAATAATGCCTCATACAACCAATGAGCTTATTGTGGAAACTGACGATGATATCATGGTCTCGAATGAGTCATGGTGAAAGAGCAATGACAGCTTTTCTACTTAGTGAACTTTTCTCACCTGGCTAGACTTTTTGCATGTACACACTCATGGACTGTAGCATTTCCTCGAGGCAGCTCACCAATACCTTCTCAAGGCCAGTTAGAGGTGGACAATAAAAGGATGCCCACATCCCCAGGACTAAATATACAAATATTCATCTCAGCTGGTGGCTGGGAGTTTTGGTAAAAGGTTGAAGGGGCTGGAAAAGCCCTTCTCCATTAAATCACACTTTGGTTTGTTGCCCTACTCCTTTGGCAACGTCTCTTTTGAGCAGATGCCTTTATCCTGCTCTTCACAACTCTCATTTAAAATCCAATCAATGTGAATATATCACATGGCACTCCATGGGAAGAATGAGAATGCATCGAAGAGGGTGCAGAAGAGATTTACTAAAGCTCCAAGATGAGAACTTCAGTAATGAGGAGAGACTGAAAACGTCGATACTGTCATCTTTGGGCAGAAGAAAATTCAGAGAAAATCTGACAGAAGTTCTCAAATTGTTAATGGGAACTGAATTGAGTAGATAGGGAGAACATGTTCCCATTCATAAAAACAATAAGTATGAGAGGGTACAGACTTAAATTATTCATCAAAGAAGCAAATGTGGTGTGAGAAAAGCTTTTTCAGACAAGTGTTTTAGGTCTGGAATGCAGTTGCTGGAAGTGTGGGGGAGGTAGGTCAAACTGAGATGTTCAAGAGAACATGAGATTGTCTCTATTTAAAGAACTATGTGCAAGAACTCAGAGAAATGGAGGGTGAAAGGCATTAAGTCATGATGCTCTTTTGTCGAACTGGTTGCGACACATTGAGCTAAATGGCCTCCTTCTGCACTCTACTACTTCTTTGATTCTGTGATTACATTTCTGCAAATATTGGATAACACCTTTACCTTCTAATGTCCGTTGTCCCCATGTGTATTATAACACAATGACAAACTATTCTCTTCTCATCCATTTTAACCTGTCTCCAGTTTTCAGGCCTTGATCACATCACCTCCATGAATGCAATAGCTCAATGGTCCAGAAAGATGGAATTGACCTAACTTATCAATTCACTCATAACCAAAGAATTGCTAGAAAATGATTTGTTTTTCCATTTTCATACTGAGACTGGAAGCCCCCGTAGACTTACCTTTGACTGTTTTCAACTTCTTAACCATTGCTAAAAAGAGAGGTGAGGTTAAATCTCTTACCATAAGTGAAATGCTGGTGACAGTAGTGGCAAGGCAAGTGCATTCTCGAAGCTACATGGAACTTACACACGAGACACCCTTCAGGCAATTATGGATTGCATTAGGTGTGATCAACAGTCTGAGTCACCCTGAGGTAATGTGTAGCTGGGGAGCAAGCAGACACCAGAAGCTGTGTGAGGAAGGGTGAAGTCTAAGAGAAGAAAGTAAGGAGTGTATTGAGATGGCAACAAAAGCATGAGAATAGGGTGGCACAGTGGCTCAGTGGTTAGCACTGCTGCCTCACAGCACCAGGGTCCCAGGTTCAATTCCAGCCTTGGGCAACTGTCTGTGTGGAGTTTGCACATTCTCAGTATCTGCATGGGTTTCCTCCAGGTGCTCTGGTTTCCTCCCACAGTCCAAAGATGTGCAGGTTAGGTGAATTGGCCATGTTAAATTGCCCATTGCGTTAGGTGCATTAGTCAGATGGAAATGGGTCTAGGTAGGATACTCTTTGGAGGGTGGGTGTGGACTGGTTGGACAGAAGGGCCTGTTTTCACTCTGTAGGGAATCTAATCTGAAACTGTGGTGAAGAGGAAGAATTTGTTACAGTCACAAAACATGGGATTCTTTCAGTGAAGCTGTTAAAGAGAATGGGAAGTTTCATTACAACCACAGGGCAACGTGGGTTATTAGCAGTGCAGGGGACAGCATGAATTCTGCATGGAATTAACTTTAAAGCTGCAGATAGTGAGATTAATTTAGGAAAGCCATTAAAGAAGACAGATTTATTAGCCCACAAAGGCAGGAATCATCCATATTATTAGCAGGAGGCAGGAAGTCTCTATCTCCAACACAAATGCGAGGGAAAATCTTCAATACAGAAGCACAGGAAAGCTAGCTCACAATGCAGAGCGATGACAGCAACGTAAGGGGAGGTGATGGACTCATGGGATCACTGCCAAACAATCAATCCAGAGACGTGAGTTCAAATTTCTGCCAAAGAAGAAGGTGGAATTTGAATCCAAAATCGGTCTGGATTTCAGAATCTAACGATGATGATGACCACAAAATTGCTGTGAACAGCTGTCTGATTCACTAACCCCCTTCTGGGAAGAAGACCTGCTGTCCTTACCCAGCCAGGCCTACATGTGACTCCAGATGTGGTTGACTCTTAACTGCTGGCCTAGCCAGTGACTCCTGCATCCTGTGAATGAATTTAAAAACAATGTTCA
The DNA here is from genome assembly GCF_047496795.1 of Chiloscyllium punctatum. Taxonomy (NCBI): domain Eukaryota; kingdom Metazoa; phylum Chordata; class Chondrichthyes; order Orectolobiformes; family Hemiscylliidae; genus Chiloscyllium; species Chiloscyllium punctatum. Next base: position 14,838,119 of record NC_092763.1, on the reverse strand, counting down.
CTCAATTCCCACACCAGCTGAGGTTGCCATGGTGACCCTCCTTTGCCCCTCGCCTGAGATGTGGTGCTTCTCAGATTAAACCGTCACCAGTCATCTCTCTCCAATGAGACAGCAGCCTAGAGTCTGGCAGGACAGTTGCAAAGTTAAAGAACTCCATGTACAGAGGTTATTGTTGGGTCTGCCTGGCAACTCCTAGAAACATGCAGAGAGCAGCAGCAAGGTCTACACAAAGCCATGTTTGTTGTCATAAGCCTGAAATTCTATCAACTGAGAGGAACTATGGAGCAGTGTTCTCAAATTTGATTGCTTGCAGAAGTTGATCACCATCCTCTCTACCTGCCGCATGATGGCATGCGAGCTGTGATCTTTACCAATGGATCCACCATAGACAAAACATGAGTGCAAGCTGGTGTCAAGCAAGGCTGCTTCATTACTCCAATGGTCCTTTCCACCTTCCTCACAACAAACCTCCACCCTATGTTCATGGAGCTAGCTGCTGGAGTGTAACAGCACTATAGGATAAGCAGGAAGCTGTTCAACCTGCGTCATCTCCAGTCCAGAACCAAGACCACCCTGATTTTTATTATCATGCTGTAGTGTGTTGATGGTGAGCATACACTCAGAGGCCAAGACAACATCCTGCTCCTACTTCACATCTTTGTCCCTGAAGATCAGGATCCAATGTGAGCCATCCTTTTTACACATTATGAGCTTCCTCTCACTGAGGGCAAACAGTGAAACTCAACATTGCCTCCAGGTCACCAGCATGGACTTTAGCTTTCTGAGGACAAAAATCTCCAAACCAGCACCTGGTTCATGAATCTGCCAAGCTCCTAGTACCCCCCTGTATGCCTCAGAGACATGAACAATGTACAGCAGCTACCTCAAGTCCTTGGAAAAATATCATCAGTGACATTACTGCAGTGTCCAGCATGTCCACTGACAGGGACAAGCGTTCCAATATCAGTGTCTTCTCTCAGGCCAACATCTCCACCATCCAGACATTGGGTACTGTCCATCAACTCTGTCGGCCCAAGCCACTCTGAGTGAAACAGGACTCCCAAAGCAAGCTCTCCCACTTTGACATTTACCCCGAGAGCAGCGGAAACACTTCCAAGACATCCTCAAAGCCATGGATAAAATGCCACACCTCTACCACCTTGTGGGAATGCCTTGTCCAAGACCACCCAAACTGGAGAAGAAGGTGACAAACATTTTGACGACCTATGACAGGCCCAGGGGGAGTCCAAGGCAAAACAACAGAAGGCCCATGTTAAAAGCTGAGTATCCCACCTATTTGACTCACCAAACACCAACTACCCTGCCTGTGGCAGAAGGTACAAATCCAGTATCAGACTGTTTAATCACCTTAAAGGGTGCTGGAAGCAGAAATCCAAAGAAGACCAGGACATCCTTCGCACAGAGGAGCCATTTAGAATCCATTTAGCTGATAATACAAAAGCCATAAGACCATAGAAAATAGGAACAGGAGTAGGCCATTTGGCCCATCAAGCCTGCTCCACCATTCAGATCATGGCGGATCTAACATTCCATTTTCCTGCCCTTTCCCCAAAACCCTTGTTTCCCCGACTAATCAGGAATCTATCTATCTCAGTCTTAAATAATCACAAGGACTCTGCTGCATAGCTCCCTATGGCATGAAGTTCCAAAGACTCTCAACCCTCTGACAGAAGGAATTCCTCCTAATCTCTGTCTTAAATTGCCACTTCTTAATTCTGAGACTATGCCCTCTGGTCATAGACTCTCCCACGAGGGGAAACATTCTCTCAGCATTTACCCAGTCAAGGCCCTTCAGAATGTGATATGTTTGAACTCGATCACCTCTCATTCTTCCACATTCCAGTGTGTAGAGTCCCAACCTGTTTAGCCTTTGCTCATAAGAAAATCCCTCCATATCAGGGACCAGCCGAGTGAGCCTTTTCTGAACTGTCTCCAAATTAAATGGTATACGTTCTTAAATAAGGGGACCAAAACTGCTCACAATACTCCAGCTGTGGTCTCCCCAACACCTTGTATAGTTGCAGTAAGGCTTCCCTACTCTCATACTCCAAACCTTGAAATAGGGGCCAACTTTCATGAGGCAAGGTGAGAGTGGTGCTGGAAAAGCACAGCAGGTCAAGCAGCATCCGAGGAGCAGGAAGATCGAGGTTTCAGGCAAAAGCCCTTCATCAGGAGGGCTGATAAAGGGCTTTTGCCCAATACATCAATTTTCCTGCTCCTCAGATGCTGCCTGACCTGCTGTGCTTTTCCAGTACCACTCTCATCTTGTCTCTGATCTCCAGTATCTGCCGTCCTCACTTTCACCAAATTTCTATGAGCCTTCCTGATTACCTGCAGTACCCATGTGTTAGAGGTTGGGGCACAAGGCCTCCCATAAGTCCATGGGTGTTGCTGCTGATAGTGTTCAACTGATATTCAGTTCTTTTCTTCTACATTCCAAGATGTACAGTGATCTTTCAAGAGCAAGCGGATGAGTGTTGGAAATTAGTATAATTTTTCTTCCTGGGCATTATCAGGCAGGGAGACATGTTGTATCATTTTAGAGCAGGAATCTGCCTCAGTCACATGGGAGTGCAAGAGGTTTTCAGACAACATCCTTCAAACCTTCAATGAAGGCACCCACAGAGACAGACTATAAGTCATTGCCTTCCTATAGATAAGCAGCATTTGGCAATGATATTTCCATGGATACACTGACTCTGATTGCACCTTCTGCAGTTCACATTTGAGACAAGACGTATGCAAGGGAATTGACAAACAATGGTGCACGCATTCTGTAGAGCAAAGATTATAAAACATGATGAGTAATTTGTTAATGAAAGTGAGTCATATACACAGTGGTGCAGTAACCACATGCCAGAATAGCCTCAAAGAACTATGTTAAAAATCGCACAACACCAGGTTATAGTCCAACAGGTTTAATTGGAAGCACAAGCTTTCAGAGCACTGCTCCTTCATCAGATGAAGGAGCAATGCTATGAAAGCTAGTGCTTCCAATTAACCCTATTGGACTATAACCTGGTATTGTGTGAGTTTTAACTTTGTACGCCCCAGTCTAATACCGGCATCTTCATATCAGTGGAAATAGTGTGTCTCATACCTGACTGTGACACTATTCACAGGCCTAGCAGTGAGAACTTGCTCATACCCACCAGACCAAGGGAATGGGTAGGATCAGAATGATTTAAATTTGACTTACTGGTGTCAACTACTTATTACAGTGCATAGAGGTATAAATTTATATACCACTGCCAGTTATCAGGGTCTTAAATGAAGTATTCATTACACATGGGATCCCTGATGTGGTCATGTCAGATAATTGATTACAGTTTGCCAACAACCCCTTGCGCCAATTTACAGCTAATTCTGGATTCGAACATATAACAAATCAACCGATATACCCACTGGTGAATGGGCGAGACAAACATAGAATCCAGATGTACAAGTCACTTTTGGAGAAAAGCACTGACTTCAATACAGCATTATTAAATTAAAGGACCACACCATTCCAGTGTGAATTAACAGCATCAAAATGGAGGATGGAGTGAAAACTGAAGAGTCAACTCCCTAAACTACCAAAGAGGTTGACTCAACAGTTACATCCATGGGACTATAACGTATGTGAGAGAAAAAAAAACTGTCTTACTGGGATCACTACAGTAATATATATGACACCGCGCATGAAGAAAACTTTAAGTCAGCCAGCAGCTTTAGTGAGTCAATAACTGTCATTGAGTTGAGAAACTCTGTGTTTATCGGATGACCATAGCGTCAAACAAATATTGTAATACTTCACAGATGGTCAGTGATAATCAGGACTCAAATTAAACAGTCAGTTAGAATGAAGAACAGAAGCAAACTAAACAATTATAATGAAGCAGAGTTTTTTTAAAAGTTAGAATGAAGCAAAGGTCTGTATTTTATGGGCCACTTGCAGATGACAAACTTGGCAGAAAGACTTATAGTTTGCCTGCTGTTGGTCCACCTGAGCCTGAGCTGAAGAGCAGGAGAAGCCTACAGTCTCTGTGTAGCCAGTAGATAAACCACAGCAGGCGGCTGGTCAATGTGCTTTCTTCCTTGCCCCCACTATGCCAGAGGAGTTATCCCCCAGTGCTTCATTCCTGCCTCCGTTAAAAAGGACCTTCAAGATGAAGGCTTCTCTCTGAAGAAATTATGAAATGATAAATGTTAACTGTGGCCCCAGCTGCAAACCATCCTTAAGCAGAGTGAATCTCACCTCAGGATGGTCAGCAGCCACAGTTTTCACCCATTTAAAGAAGGTATTGATGTCTCTTCAGCTGACAGATACAAGGCTCTGAAGATCTTGAACAAACAGAGTTGACTCACCTGGTTTAAATTTAAACAAAGCCTCAGCAGTAGCTACTCCATTGCACATTGTCCATGGCAACGCTCCTACCAATCAAAGTCTAACCAATCCATACACTTCTCTCATGCAGTATAACTTTAATAAGTACTTAGATGTTCACTTGTGTTGCCAAGATTTATAATGCAATGGATCAAGAGCTGGAAAGTATTAGATAAGTTAGATGGTTGGTTTTGATTAGTGTGGATATGGTGGACTAAAGGGTCTTTTTCTGTGCTGCAATTCACTATCACTCTATAACTCTAAGTAGATGTTCCCTTCAAGATATGGCATTCTTGTGAATCTACCCTGATGTGTGCAAGATGAAAACTTTGACAGACTCTATCTCTGTTCAGCAATACTCAAGTAAACATTGGTTAATGTTTCGAGTCCAGTGACCATTCCTCAGGACTGAAGTACTGAAAAACAGTCACTGGACCTGAAATGTTAACTCTATTTCCCTCTCCACAGACACTGCCAACCCACTGAGTTTCTCCAGAAATTTCTGTTTTTGTTTCACATCTTCAACATCCGTAATGCTTAGTTTTGTTTTACTTAAAGAGACATTATTTACTGTGGTAGAAAAAATACTTGCTTGATCCTCAAGTACAACTAGTTTGTTAAAGTGTAATCAGTGTCATATTAAACAAAGTTTGATTTGGTTTTCGAGATTTCCTTGAGCACTTAAAATGCAGGGATTGGCATGATCACAATTTACTTTAGTAGGATATTGTGTTAACTTCCCATCTTATTTCTTATTATTAATAAATACACTACATTTTACTGGGCACTTGGACAAAATAATTAATCTGTCTGCTTCAGGGATTGAAATGGAGACACTAACCAGTTTCCAGCTCAAAGCTTGGCGACTCACATGATCTCAGTTCCTCCTGATTATTGAAAGGTTTAATTTTAATACTTTGCACTTGTGGCCTGTTTATTCTTGTTTCAAGATGGCGGCGGCAGCGGCAGGGTAGCAAGTGTTTGGTCTCCGTGCCCATACATTCCTGCTCACCTGGCCGGCCGTGTTCTTCTTTGTGTTGTTTTCTGTTTCTTATCTTCATTTCTCTTTCGTAGCTGAGTTCACCTTTCCTTCTCTTCCGCAGCTGCGGGTAGGGAAAACTGACGTGGCAAGAGGACTGGCCTCCTTTCTGAATAAGCAGCACTACAGACCCTCCTATTGAACTTGCCACATCCCTGGGCCACCCATTTTGTCCTTCATCTGACTGGACTCCCAGAAGTGTCTTCTTAATTGGTAGGTTCCAGGGGGTGGTGACCAACACCTGGACATAGTCACGTCCGGGTTTCCTGACACAGAGTCAAGGCCAATGGGGGGTTGGAAGCCTAATCCAGAAAATGCTGCCCCCTCCCCACACCCCCCCCCCCCCCCCCCCAACTCCCCTCTAATCAGTGAAACTTTGCAGCCTGAATCATTTTTTCACGTTGCGAATCAGAGATGTCATTCTCTGGAAGATGATGCCCTGATTTAATAGATCATTCAATTCATAGGTCGCATCACCTTTGTTGGTTTTACGTAAATTATTGACAGCACATTGAAATAGAGTACAGGAAAAGATGGGCAGCAAGGTCAGCAGCCTGCCCTTACCTCAGGAGGCTGGAACCTTACAGGAGCACTCATAAGAAGTCAAGAAGAGAGCCAACATGGGATTCACCAGTGATGTAAAAATCTAAACATTACAATCAAAAACAAAATTTGGTGGAAAAACTCAGCAGATCTGGCAACATCTGTGGAGAGAAAGCAGAGTTGATGTGACCTGCTTTCAAAACTCCCAGCATTCATAGCCCTTTGGATTTTTTTAAAATTGAAATATTACATTTCCTTTCGCTACCTCAATTAATCTCTTTAGTTCAATATTCCTGCTTCTCTTTCCAATTTTTACTTCATTGTGAGAATTCAGCTATTCCCTTCATTTCTCAAGCTACAGCAAACAATGGATTAAGGCACAGCTGTTCATTTCCTCAGCTTTGCCAAAGTGTCCCGTGCATCTGGACACTAGGATTGAGCAAAAGTCCCCATTGTCTAAAATACTGGACAAGATCCTGCACTTTTCCAATGTCTAAAATACTGTACTGGACAAAATGCTGAGCTCAGGCTGCAACTGACACGCAACAAATCTAGACTGATTTCTGTCAGTGACTATTGTTCATCCACAACCACCTGATGAAGGAGCGTCGCTCCGAAAGCTAGTGCTTCCAAGTAAACCTGTTGGACTATAACCTGGTGCTGTGTGATTTTTAACTTTGTACACCCCAGTCCAACACTCTCATCTCCAAATCATTGTTCAGCCTGGAATTCCAATTTACACTTCCAGTGTAAGAGAACAACCAACCAAGCCTGACACTCTGCACTGAAACTAATTTGTACACCTCAGGCAACTCAGCACAGACAGCATGGGGCCTACAGAGATACTGAGCATTCAAGTACAATCAAATCCATTCACATATATTGTTAACTATCAGAAAACCAATTGACTTCGAAAGGAACACCAGAAACACAAAAGAAGGTACAGATTTGGTGCAGAGATAAGGTTGCCTACAATCAGTATAATTGCAGGCCTGACCTCGCCCAAGGCAGCTATCCCCATGAACATTCCAGAGAGCTACCTCCAGAAGATGAATTCCAACAATTTAATTCTAGCGGCTACTGTACAACAGCAATTTTTCCAGCCGCTATTTCCAACAGCTATCTCCAGAAGGGGGGTCCCAACAGGAATTCCAAGAGCAGCTGACACAGGCCTGTTCTGAAGCAGGAAAACCGACCATGTCCAGCAGACCTAAGAACCGACAAACTCTGAAAACCCACTGACCCGACTGACACCACAAGGCCTCAGACACATCCTGAGCAGAAAGTAAGGAAATGCAGGTACTCACCTGACAGATTCGCCATGTGCCCAACTAGATGAGCGAACTCAACTCAAACTGAAAGGCCAATGCAGTCTGATGTCTTCAGCCAGGCTCTGGGTATGGCGGGGGGAACAGCCAGATGTACTTCCAAATTGCATTTTCCTCATTGATGAGCTTAAATTCCAGAGACCCCAAGGTTTCTGATCTAGCTAGCAGGGAGGGGAAGGTGAGTGGTGACAGTGCATGGGACTCCACGATTAGGAAACCTGAGTAAAGTCACAGAAAGTTGAGGGTGCATACATGAGGATCAGTGGTCGGCACAACATCGTGGGCTGAAGGGCCTGTTCTGTGCTGTACTGTTCTATGTTTAAAACTGTTGTCTTTAGGTTCTAATAGTATTAAGTCCTCTGCATAGTTAGATTAGATTCCCTACAGTGTGGAAACGGGCCCTTCTATCCAACCAGTCCACATCGACCCTCTGAAGAGTAACCCACCCAGACCCATTTCCCCCTGACTAATGCACCTAACACGATAGGCAATTTAGCATGGCCAATTCACATGACCTGCACATCTTTGGACTGTGGGGGGAAACCAGAGCACCCAGAGGAAACCCACGCAGACATGGGAAATATGTGCAAACAACACACAGACAGTCACCCAAGGCTGGAATTGAACCTTGGACCCTGGTGCAGTGAGGCAGCAGTGCTAACCACTGAGCCACCATGCTGGTCTTGTGTTACACTCACCTTTTGTATTGTGAATCACCTGTCTACTGTCTTCTTCATTTCACATTCCCTAAATAAGTCCAGTGTCTCGAGCCAGGGATCTGGTGGTGATTCAAACCACTTAAAATCATAAAATTACTGATTGCAAACCAGAACCCGACAATGCTGGGATGTGGAATGCTGAGACATAGTGGACCAAATTAACAGCAACATTTTATGGAAATATTTCCAAAAGCAAATAAAGGCTGACAAGAAAAGATTTTCTTTTGGTATCTCAAGCCTCCCTTCCTCTTTTTTTCATTGTACCATGCCTGTGAACAATGGGGTTCCTTGTCTTAAATTGCCTGAACAGTATGCTTCTCTGCATGGTCATTCTCAAGGAGGCTACACAATTATAGAGTCATAGAGATGTACAGCATGGAAACAGACCCTTCGGTCCAACCTGTCCACGCCGACCAGACATCCCAACCCAATCTAGTCCCACCTGCCAGCACCCGGCCCATATCCCTCCAAACCCTTCCTATTCATATACCCATCCAAATGCCTCTTAAATGTTGCAACTGTACCAGCCTCCACCACATCCTCTGGCAGCTCATTCCAGAGCTCCAGAGAACCCAAGGAGCGTGAAAATGTTGCCTCTTCGGTCTCTATTATATCTTTCCCTTCTCACTTTAAACCTATGCCCTCTAGTTCTGGACTCCCTGACCCCAGGGAAAAGACTTTGCCTATTTACCCTTTCCATGTCCCTCATAATTTTGTAAACCTCTATGAGGTCACCCCTCAGCCTCCGCGCTCCAGGGAAAACAGCCCCAGCCTGTTGAGCCTCTCCCTGTAGCTCAAATCCTCCAACCCTGGCAACATCCTTGTAAATCTTTTCTGAACCCTTTCAAGTTTCACAACATTCCTCCTTTGGGAATTGAATGCAATATTGCACAAAGTGGCCTAACCAATGTCCTGTACAGCTGCAACATGACCTCCCAACTCCTGTACTCAATACTCTGACCAATAAAGGAAAGCATACCAAACGCCTTCTTCACTATCCTATCTACCTGCGACTCCACTTTCAAGGAGCTATGAACCAGTGATGTCCTTATTGTCTATTGTGTTATGGACTAGACTAAATCCCTTCAAAGTATTCGGAAGATAGTCCAGAGGGAGAAAGTGCAGACTGCAGATGCTGGATTTTTGAATCGAGAGTGTGGTGCTGGAAAAGCACAGCAGGTCAGGCAGCATCCAAGGAGCACGAGAATCAATGTTTTGAACATAAACCCTTCATCAGGAACGAGGCTTGTGGCCTTAGGGGACTGAGAGATAATTGGGTGAGGGGTGGGGCTGGGGGGGGGGAGGTTTGATATGTTTTGGCACAGCCTTTTGGGCGCCATCCTATTTGGCGCCAGCCCATTTGGTGGCGGATGTTTCGGTGCTAAAAACACTTCTTTCTTTGTAAACCTCTTTGGACAGCTTTAGTGTAACAAAATTACAACATATCTGTTATATAACCATCTGTTATGTTGAATAACAATGCATGTTTATTGAATGGTGTAGATATGTTTAATAGGAGAAAGTGAGGACTGCAGATGCTGGAGATCAGAGCAGAAAAATGTGTTGCTGGAAAAGCGCAGCAGGTCAGGCAGCATCCAAGGAGTAGGAGATTCTCCTGCTCCTTGGATGCTGCCTGACCTGCTGCGCTTTTCCAGCAACACATTTTTCAGCTCTAGATAAGTTTAATTTCAACATAAATATACTACTTGTCCATATGAACATACAATTGCATGCATTTTTTTGTACTGTGTTTTTGTATATAGTAGTTCAGCATGTAGCCTCGAAAAGACAAATAGCTATGTTGCTGTTTGCACTTCCTTTGTATTCCTTTGTATAAATTGAGGTCGTACATATTTGGAAACAGGAAAACTAGCTCTCTCCTCGTTTCGCTGTTTGCTCAGGCTACCAATAGTCCTTAGCCTCAGTTGAGTTAACTGCGGGTGCGCTGCCACAAGTGTTCCCTTCTTTTGATTTTTTTAAATATATTTTTCAATCATTTTATCAATATGATGGCTGAGGAGGTATTAACAAAATGTGGTAAAGAAAAATTTACGCAGAATGGATTCCTCTACGTCTTTGACAAAACAAGCAAAGTTGACAGCGACTTGAAATTTTGGCGTTGTGAGCAAAGAAATCGTGCAAAGCACAGCTCCATACTAAAGATGGAGAGGTGGTGAGGGAGCTGAACAGCCATTCGCATGAAGCTTCTGCTGCACAATTAGAGGTTACACTTGTGAAAACTAAAATAAAAATGAGAGCAGAGGAGACTCTTGAGTCACCGACTGTAGTTGTTAATGAGTGTTTGACAGACGTATCCTAAGCTAGTCTAGCCGTCATTCCTAATATATCTGCTTTGAGGAAAATAATATGCAGAAAGCGTAATTCAGTGATGAACGCCCCACCAATCCAACTGATTTGCAACAACTATTTGTGCCAGAATGCTACAGAATATATGTCCCTCAACCAGGTGTGGAAGAAAATTTTTTACTGTGTGATAGCGGACCAGGTCCCAACTGGATATTAATCTTTGGAAGACAGAGCTGGCTGCAACACTTAGTGACATCTGATATGTGGTTTGCCAATGGCAGATTCAGTATTGCTCCCAGCCTCTTTTCTCAGATTTATGTAATTCTGGCAAAAAAACACAGAGGAGCTCCCCCTATAGTGTATGCTTTTTTGCCCAACAAACAATGCACCACATACGTGAGAACTTTTGAGTTATGGAACCCAATTTGAAACCCACTTCAGTCGTCTGCGATTTTGAACAAGCTGCACACAATGCTAGGAAGGACATATTCCTTGATGTTCAAATAAAAGGATGTCTTTTTTCATTTAGTTCAAACTATGCAAAAACATTTAGCTAGATTGGGGTTCACTAGTTTGTACAACGCTGATCCTGATTTCGGGTTAAAAGCTAGAACGATTATTGCCCTTGCCTTTCTACCTTTGAACAAGATCGATGAGTATCTGGATGCTCTAGCGACCGAACTGCCACAAGAACTTCAAGATTTACTCAACTGGTTTGAAGATACATATGTTGGTCATCAGAACAGATGAGGAAATAGGGTGTAGGTTTGCTCACTGAGCTGTAGGTTTGACATCCAGACTTTTCATTACCTGGCTCGGTAACATCATCAGTGGCGACCTCCAAGTGAAGCGAAGCTGTTGTCTCCTGCTTTCTATTTATATCTTTCTCCTGGATGCGGTTCCTGAGGTTTGTGGTGATTCATTTCCTGTTTTCTGTTTTCTGTTTTCTGAGGGGTTGATAAATGGCATCTAGATCTATGTGTTTGTTTATGGCATTGTGGTTGGAGTGCCAGGCCTCTAGAAATTCTCTGGTATGTCTTTGCTTAGCCTGTCCCAGGATAGACGTGTTATCCCAGTCGAAATGGTGTTTTTTTTCATCCATGTGTAGGGCTATGAGGGAGAGAGGGTCGTATCTTTTTGTGGCTCGCTGGTGTTCATGTATCCTGGTGGCTAACTTTCTTCCTGTTTGTCCTACGTAGTGTTTGTGGCAGTCCTTGCATGGAATTTTGTAGATGACGTTGGTTTTGTCCATGGGTTGTACTGGGTCTTTTAAGTTTGTTAGTTTTTGTTTGAGAGTGTTAGTGGGTTTGTGTGCTACTAGGATTCTGAGGGGTCTTAGTAGTCTGGCTGTCATTTCTGAAACTTCTTTGATGTATGGTAAGGTGGTTAGGGTTTCTAGCTGTGCGTGGTCTGCTTGTCGTGGTTTGTACTTGAGTTCTCTAGCTCCTGATGGCTTTTGTGATTATATCTAGCGAGTAGACTTGTACCTATTGCTAATATGCAATAAATTATGACTCGCTCTAAGTGTCTCTTCTCATTCAGCCTCAGTAGTGATTTATACCACTGCTTACTAGATAGGCCCCTGAATTCATCAGAGAAAGAAAGATCCTTTGATGATTTGGAGGGTTGTGGAGGACTGAAGTACATCATCACCAATCAAAATTATATTGTAATTTAAACTGGTAAATTTCCTTTGAAATGTTGATTCTCTGTTATCCTTTAGGAACTGAGGACTCGAAGTTGGTTTATTTAAAACCATGGTGCAGTGACAATGTCCATACCCCTGGGGCTGGTGGTCCAGGATCAAGTCCCAGCTGCTCTGGATGTAACAACACTTCTGAGCAGGTTGATGAGAAAAATAGGTTAATAAAAATAAAATACAATAGTACATAGGAAGTTGATTCAGTAGGGAAGTGGAGGGAGGTTTTCCCCAACCACAAACTTCCACTGTTTGGTTACGGAGAGGAAAATAAGCCAATGTTTTGTTCTGGAGGCTATTCTATTGATGCATTCTGACACCACCACATGAATGTTCCAGGTTGCTGCTGTTAGACCATGAGGAAGCAACAACAACATTACAAGAACATTACAAGTTGAATAAGGAGTTGCAATGGGCCTGTCGCAAAGGTATTACTACAGTTGTTATGGGGGATTTCAACATGCAGGTAGACTGGGAGAATCAGGGTGATACTGGACCCCAAGAAAGGGAGTTTGTGGAGTGCCTCTGAGATGGATTCTTAGAACAGCTGGTGCTGGAGCCTACCAGGGAGAAGGCGTTCTTGGATCTGGTGTTGTGCAACGAACCGGATTTGATCAGGGACCTCGAAGTAAAGGAGCCATTAGAAGGTAGTGACCATAAAACGATAAGTTTTAACCTGCAATTTGACAAGGAGAAGGGAGAATCAGGAGTGTCAGAATTGCAATTGAACAAAGGGAACTATGAAGCTATGAGGGAGGAGCTGGCCAAAGTTCAATGGTTCAATCCCCTAGCAGGGATGGCAGTGGAACAACAATGGCAGGTGTTTCTGGATATAATGCAGAAGGTACAGGATCAGTTCATTCCAAACAGGAAGAAAGATCCTAAGGGGAGGCAGGGGTGGCCGTGGCTGACGAGGGAAGTTGAGGACTGTATAAAGATAAAAGAGAAGTATAACAGAGCAAAGATGAGCGGGAAGCCAGAGGACTTTGAAACGTTTAAAGAGCAACAGAGGAAAACTAAAAAGGCACTACGCGGGGAAAAAATGAGGTACGAAGGCAAACTGGCCAAAAACATAAAGGAGGATAGTAAAAGCTTTTTTAGGTATGCCTAAAGAACAAAAATGGTTAAGACTAAAATTGGGCCCTTGAAGACAGAACGGGTGAATTTATTATGGGGAGCAAGGAAATGGCAGAAGAGTTGAATAGATACTTTGGATCTGTCTTCACGGGAAGACACAAGCAATTTCCCAGATGTAATAGTGGCTGTGGCTGAAGGACCTAGGGTAATGGATGAACTGAAAAGAATTTATGAGGCAGGAAACGGTGTTGGATAGACTGTTAGGTCTGAAGGCTGATAATTCCCTGAGACCTGATGGTCTGCATCCCAGGATACTTAAGGAGGTGGCTATAGAAATTGTGGATGCATTGGTAATCATTTTCAAATGTTATATCGATTCAGGACCAGTTCCTGCGGATTGGAGGGTAACTAATGTTGTCCCACTTTTCAAGGAGGGAGAGAGAGAGAAAACAGAACCAGTTTTTATAAACCAGTTAGTCTGACATCAGTGGTGGGAAAGATGCTGGAGTCGGTTATAAAAGATGAAATTATGACTCATTTGGATAGCAGTAACAGGATAGGTCAGAGTCAGCATGGATATACAAAGGGGAAATCATGGTTGACTGGAGTCAAAACTTCTGGAAATTTTTGAGGATGTAACTATGAAGATGGACAAGGGAGAGCCAGTGGATGAAGTGTATCTGGACTTTCAAAAAGCCTTTGATAAAGTCCCACGTAGGAGATTAGTGAGCAAAATTAGGGCACATGGTATTGGGGGCAAAATACTGACTTTTTTGGATTGAAAATTGGCTGACTGACAAGAAGCAAAGAGTAGTGATAAACGGGTCCCTTTTGGAATGGGGTACCACATGTTCAATGTTGGGACCGCAGCTGTTTACAATATACATTAATGATATAGATGAAGGTATTAAAAGCAACATTAGCAAACTTGCTGATGTTACAAAGCTGGGTAACAGGGTGAAATGTGAGGAGGATGTTAAGAGAATACAGGGTGATTTGGACAGGCTAGGTGAGTGGACCGATGCATGGCAGATGCAGTTTAATGTGGATAAATGTGTGGTTATCCACTTTGGTGGCAAGAGCAGGAAGGCAGATTACTATCTAAATGGAGTCAAGTTAGGTAAAGGGGAAGTACAACAGGATTTAGGTGTTCCTCTACATCAGTCAATGAAAGCAAGCATGCAGGTACAGCAGGCAGTGAAGAAAGCTAATAGCATGCTGGACTTCATAACAAGAGGAATTGAGTATAGGAGCAAAGAGGTCTTTCTGCAGCTGTACAGGACCCTGGTGAGACCACACCTGGAGTGTTGTGTGTGGTTTTGGTCTCCAAATTTGAGGAAGGACATTCTGGCTATTGAGGGGGTGCAGTGTAGGTTCACGAGGTCGATTTCCAGAATGGCGGGACTATCATATGTTGAAAGATTGGAGCGACTGGGCTTGTATACACTTGAGTTTAGAAGGATGAGAGGGGAACTGATTGAGACGTATAAGATTATTAAAGGATTGGACACTCTGGAGACAGAAAGCATGTTTCTGCTGATGGGTGAGTCCAGAACCAGAGGACACAGTTTAAAAATAAGGGGTAGGTCATTTAGAACAGAGTTGAGGAGAAACTTCTTCACCAAGAGAGTGGTGGATATATGGAATGCTCTGCCCCAGAATGCAGTGGAGGCCAAGTCTCTGGGGTACTTTCAAAAAAGAGTTGGATAGAGCTCTTAAAGATAGTGGAATCAAGGGTTATGGGGATAAGGCAGGAACAGGATACTGGTTGTGGATGATCAGCCATGATCATAATGAATGTGGTGCTGGCTCAAATGGTCGAATGGCCTACTCCTGTACCTATTGTCTATTGTCTATAACACACACTACTGTTATCTGATGATGAAAGAGAAAGAGGTAGAGAGAAGAATTCTTTAATTAATGGGCACCGCATGGACTGTGGTGAATTGTCATCTTTCTCCCCAAAAACAAGATCTTAATTTAAATTTGTACGTTTCCTCTGTGATTTTGACCTTTGTTATAATGGGTCGGGGTTCAGGGAATGAACCTATCAACAGTAAATGTAGGAGAGAAGCGAGCTGAGATTGCAGGAGCAGTGAGCAGCACATCATGAGCTGCCAAGGCCTGCAGCCAAGGAAGATACCATCTGGTGGAGGAGTGAAATGAGACTTGGGCCATTGAGAGGCCGGGAGCAGAGTTAAATTCAAACGTGGTGAGAAATGGGCTATTGGGGGAGGGGGGGCTGACACGTGGTCATTAACAGGTGGGGAGGGATATTGAGGGTCAGGTCACCTGAGGATGGAATGGGGGTTGATTGCAGTGGTGCACGAGATTCAGGCAGTTGGGTGTAGATAGGTGACAGTTACACAGTTGGGTGAGGGATGACAATCAGACGATTGGGTGTGGATAGGTGAGAGTTACACAGTTTGGTGAGGGATGGGAATCAGACGATTGGGTGTGGATAGGTGAGAGTTACACAGTTTGGTGAGGGATGGGAATCAGGCGATTGGGTGTGGATAGGTGAGAGTTACACAGTTTGGTGAGGGATGGGAATCAGGCGATTGGGTGTGGATAGGTGAGAGTTACACAGTTTGGTGAGGGATGGGAATCAGGCGATTGGGTCTTGATAGGTGAGAGTTACACAGTTTGGTGAGGGATGGGAATCAGGCGATTGGGTCTTGATAGGTGAGAGTATTGCAGTTGGGTGAGGGATGGGAACCAGACGATTGCGTGTGGATAGGTGAGAGTATTGCAGTTGGGTGAGGAATGGGAATCAGGCAATTGGGTATGGAAAAGTGAGGGTTAGGCAGTTAGGTTGAGGGTGAATGCTGGTTTGTTGACTACCATGAACCTCCCATGAATCTTTCTCAGATTGCTTTTTGAAAAAATTACTGTGGCTATAGAAATACTTCGGGGTTAATCATTAAACACCCTCAGATGCATAGAAAATCTTCATATGTCACTGGTTCAAATCCAAAAGTCCAAACTGAAAAATAAAATACTACTATATATAATTGACATACTGAAGTAAAATGAGGCTACATAAATTTTCTTGAGTGATCATAATTCAGTTCCATAAAACACAATTTCCATAATTTAGCACAAAATACCACTGTGAGAGAACGCAGGATGCACTATAAGAAACAATAGTATAATGATGTGTTATCTGTTTTTCATTGCATTTAGTAAAGACAAGGGAATATTATTCCATATCTATTGAGAGGATCTGACACTAAACTTGATACTGGGCTTTTAAAAATAGTGGAAACTGTCCCAGTCTTTTCAGGGTCTCAGGCTTGGCATAATATTTTACAGCCTGTGAAGTACATTTTTGAATCATTGCCACCTTTGGAAATATGTTCACCAACTTTACAATGGAAAAAAATAACACATTTTTTTGAAGAAATATGCCAGTCGCCAAACCCTTTGCAGAAAATGGAAGCTGAATGAAAATACATAGAACTGAGAAACCCTGAAAAATCTGCCAAGATGTACAACAGAAGATTTGGATCCTGATAACAAGTCGGTTATAGTATAAATCTGGTTGGCCCAGTTATAGAGTCATACAGTCATACAGTCATAGAGATGTACAGCATGGAAATAGACCCTTCGGTCTAATCCATCCATGCCAACCAGATATGCCAACCCAATCTAGTCCTACCTGCCAACACCCCGCCCATATCCCTCCAAACCCTTCCTATTCATATACAAATCCAAATGCTTCTTAAATGTTGTAATTGTACCAGCCTCCACCACTTCCTCTGGCAGCTCATTCCATACACGTACCAACCTCTGCGTGAAAAATTTGCCCCTTAGATCTTTTTTATATCTTTCCCCTCTCACCCTCAACCTATGCCCTCTAGTTCTGGATTACCCCACCCCAGGGAAAAGACTTGGTCTATTTATCCTATCCATGCCCCTCATGATTTTATAAATCTCTACAAGGTCACCCCTCAGCCTCCGATGCTCCAGGGAAAACAGCCCCAGTTGGTTCAGCGTCTCTTATAGTTCAAATCCTCCAACCCTGGCAACATCCTTGTAGTCATGATTTGGAGATGCCGGTGTTGAACTGGGGGGAACCACCTGATGAATGACCGGCGCTCTGAAAGCTAGTGCTTCCAATTAAATTTATTGGACTATAACTTGGTGTTGTGTGATTTTTAACTTTGAACATCCTTGTAAATCTTTTCTGAACGCTTTCAAGTTTCACAACATCTTTCTAATAGGAAGGAGACCAGAATTGCACACAATATTCCAACATTGGCCTAACCAATGTCCAGTACAGCCTCAACATGATCTCCCAACTCCTGTACTCAGTAATCTGACCAATAAAGGAAAGCAAACCAAACGCCTTCTTCACTATCCTATCTACCTGGGACTCTACTTTCAAGAGGATTTGAATCAGCACTCCAAGGTCTCTTTTTTTTCAGCAATACTCCCTAGGACCTTACCATTAAGTGTATAAGTCCTGCTAAGATTTGTTTCCCAAAATGCAGCACCTCACATTTATCTAAATTAAACTCCTCTGCCACTTCTCAGCCCATTGGCCCATCTGATCAAGATCCCCTTGTAACCTTCTTCACTGTCCACTACACCTCCAATTTTGGTGCCATCAGCAAACTTACTTAACTACACCACCTATGTGCACATCCAAATCATTTACATAAATGACAAAAAGTAGAGGATCCAGCACCGATCCTTGTGGCACTCCACTGGTCACAGCCCTCCAGTTTGGAAAAACAACCCTCCACCACCACTCTCTGTCTTCTACCTTTGAGCCAGTCCAGAAACCTAATGGCTAGTTCTCTCTGTATTCCATGAGATCTAACCTTGCTAATCAGTCTCCCTTGGGGAACCTTGTCGAACGCCTTACTGAAGTCCATATTGATCACATTTGCCGCTCTGCCCTCATCAATCCTCTTTGTTACTTCTTCAAAAAACTCAATCGAGTTTATGAGACATAATTCCCCACTCACAAAGCCATGTTGACTATCATTAATCAGTCCTTGCCTTTCCAAATACATGTACATCCTGTCCCTCAGGATTCCCTCTAACAATCTGCCCACCACTGAGGTCAGGCTCACAAGTCCATAGTTCCCTGGCTTGTCCTTCCCACCCTTCTTAAACAGTGGCACCACGTTAGCCAACCTTTAGTCTTCCGGCACCTCACCTGTGACTATCGATGATACACATATTTCAGTTAGAGGCCCAACAATCACTTCTCTAGCTTCCCACAGAGTTCTAGGGTACACCTGCTCAGGTCCTGGAGATTTATCCACTTTTATGAGTTTCAAGACATTCAGCACTTCCTCCTCTGTAATATTGATATTTTTCAAGGTGTCACCATCTATTTCCCTACAGTCTATATCTTCCATGTCCTTTTCCACAGTAAATACTGATGCAAAATACTTGTTTAGTATCTCCTCCATTTTCTATGGCTCCACACTAAGACCACCTTGCTGATATTTGAGGGGCCCTATTCTCTCCCTAGTTACTCTTTTGTCCTTAATGTATTTGTAAAAACCCTTTAGATTCTCCTTAAGTCTATTTGCCAAAGCTATCTCATGTCCCTGTTTTGCCCTCCTGATTTCCTTCTTAAGTATACCTCTACTGCCTTTATACTCTTCTGAGGATTCATTTGATCTATCCTGTCTATACCTGATATATGATTCCTTCTTCTTAATCAAACCCTCAATTTCTTTTGTCATCCAGCGTTCCCTATACCTACCAGCCTTCCCTTTCACCATGACAGGAATATACTTTGTCTGGACTCTCGTCATTTTATTTCTGAAGGCTTCCCATTTTCCAGCCGTCCCTTTACCTGCAAACATCTGGCTCCAATCACCTTTTGAAAGTTCTTGCCTATAACCGTCAAAATTGGCCTTTCTCCAATTTAGAACTTCAACTTTTAGATCTGGTCTATCCTTTTCCAACACTATATTAAATCTAATAAAATTATGGTCGCTGGCCCCAAAGTGCTCCCCCATTGACCTTCAGTCACCTGCCCTGCCTTATTTCCCAAGAGTAGGTCAAGGTTTGCACCTTGTCTAGTAGGTACATACTGAATCAGAAAATTGTCTTGTACACACTTAAGAAATTCCTCTCCATCTAAACCTTTAACACTGTGGCGGTCCCAGTCTATGTTTGGAAAGTTAAAATCCCCTACCATAACTACCCTATTATTCTCACAGATAGCTGAGATCTCCTTACAAGTTTGTTTCTCAATTTCCCTCTGACTATTAGGGGGTCTATAATACAATCCCAATAAGGGGATCATCCCTTTCTTATTTCTCAGTTCCACCCAAATAACTTCCCTGGATGTATTTCTGGGAAAATCTTCCCTCAGCACAGCTGTAATGCTATTCCTTATCAAAAACACCACTCTCCTCTTCTCATGCCTCACTTTCTATCCTTCCTGTAGCATTTGTATCCTGGAACATTAGGCTGCCAGTCCTGTACATCCCTGAGCCATGTTTCTGTAATTGCTGTGATATCCCAGTCCCATGTTCCCAACCATCTGCCTTCCCTGTTAGGCCCCTTGCATTGAAATAAATGCAGTTTAATTTATTAATCCTACCTTGTCCCTGCCTGCCCTGACTGTTTGACTCGCTTCTGTTCTCAACTGTACCAGTCTCAGATTGATCTCTTTCCTCACTATCTCCCTGGGTCCCACCACCCCCCATCCCCCCCCCCCCCACCCCCCACCTTTCTCTTTTAAATCCTCCCGAACAGCTCTAGCAAATTTCCCTGTGAGTATATTAGTCTCACTCTAATTTAGGTGCCATCCATTTTTCTTGTACAGGTAACTTCTACCCCAAAAGAGATTCCAATGATCCAAAAATGTGAATCCTTCTCCCATACACCAGCTCCTCAGCCATGCATTCATCTGCTCTATCCTCCTATTCCTGGCCTCACTAGCTCGTAGCACTGGGAGTAATCCAGTACCTGATCTTTTCCAGCCTGCCTTATAAGCTACCAAGAATGTCCATTCAATTGTAATGGGGATCTAGAAGCTGGTATGCACCATAGCATGAGGTTAATTGGCATCCAACCAGTAAGAATGGCACTCACAAGGAGTGTGAAGTGGCCAATACCCATAAAGGACCAATCACGCATCCTGAAGAAGGGCTTATGCCCAAAACGTCGATTCTCCTGCTCCTCAGATGCTGCCTGACCTGCTGCGCTTTTCCAGCACCACACTTTTCGACTCTGGTCTCCAGCATCTGCAGTCCTCACATTCTCCCAATCACACATCATGGCAGGCAAGAGCCAGACGCTGAAGGTCATGACCTTGCGCCTCTTGTGTCCCTTGTAAATAGATACCTTCCCATTGACCCACAAATATTGCATGGTTAGCACTGAAGCACATCGATCGCCAAATGTCCTGTGTTTATCCAATTGATTGCATTGTGCTGATCATTAGAGCCCATTTTAGGTGTCTTATGCATGGCTGATCTCCCCTTCACAATATTGTTTCTTAACAAATTAATGAATGCATTTGGTCGTTAACACTATAGAAACTTCCACATTTTATTCCAGATGCTAGCAATCTCCCCATTCTATTGAGACAAGTTCCCCTGAAGGCTCTGGCACTGAGGAAATTGGGGCATACAGACAGGAAGACTGAATAATTCACCAGCCATATTCAAGTAGTCATTAACTGAAGGCAACAATTTCATCCATTAACAGTGATCTCACAGTCCCTAGTTAACCATGAAATACATTCAGTCAACTTTCAGGTACGAGGAAATAGTTACCGCAAGATGTCAGCCAACTGGTTATCACGAGCTGCAACTTTGATGAGAGTCGAGTTGGTAATCACATGAATGATTGGGATTGGAAGGAAGTGGGTAAAATGCTTATGCTAAAATTGCAGCAGTGGAATCAAAACAGGATAGCAGGAGGAAGACCTGGCACAGGCAGGAGATGAGTAAACCTTGGGAGAGCTGGCACTGGGGGGCGTGAGGTGAAGATTGGGAAAGGGGGCACTGGGGAGAGTGGGGTGAAGATTGGGAGAGCTGGCACTCAGGGGGAGAGGAGTGAAGGGTGGGAGAGGGGCACTCGGGGGAGTAAGATGAAGAGTGGGAGAGGGGGCACAGGGAGTCAGGTGAGGAGTGGGAGAGGTGGCAAAGGGAGGAGTGAGGTGAAGAGTGGGAGAGGGTGAACTGGGGGAGTGAGGTGAAGAGTGGGACAGCTGGCACTGGGGGGAGTGAGGTGAAGAGTGGGAGAGCTGGCACTGGGGGGTGGGAGGTGAAGAGTGGGAGAGCTGGCACTGGGGGGAGTGAGGTGAAGAGTGGGAGAGGGGGCACTGGGGGGAGTGAGGTGAAGAGTGGGAGAGCTGGCACTGGGGGGTGGGAGGTGAAGAGTGGGAGACGGGGCACTGGGGGGAGTGCGGTAAAGAGTGAGAGAGGGGGCACTGGGGGGAGTGAGATGAAGAGTAGGATGGGGGCACTGGGGGGGAGTGCAGTGAAGAGTGAGAGAGCTGGCACTGGGGGGAGTGAGGTGAAGAGTGGGAGAGGGGGCACTGGGGGGAGTGAGGTGAAGAGTGGGAGAGCTGGCACTGGGGGGTGGGAGGTGAAGAGTGGGAGACGGGGCACTGGGGGGAGTGCGGTAAAGAGTGAGAGAGGGGGCACTGGGGGGAGTGAGATGAAGAGTAGGATGGGGGCACTGGGGGGGAGTGCAGTGAAGAGTGAGAGAGCTGGCACTGGGGGGAGTGAGGTGAAGAGTGGGAGATCTGGAACTGGGGGAGTGAGGTGAAGATAGGGAGTGGGGGCACTGGGGGGAGTGAGGTGAAGAGTGGGAGAGCTGGAACAGGGGAAGTGAGGTGAAGAGTAGGAGAGGAGGCACAGGGAGTAGTCAGGTGAAGAAAGGGAGTGGTGGCAAAGGGAGGAGTGAGGTGAAGAGTGGGAGAGGGGGCACTGGGGGGAGTGAGGTGAAGATTAGGAGAGGGGGAACTGGGGAGAATGAGGTGAAGAGTGGTAGCGGGGGCAGTGGGGGAGTGAGATGAAGTTTAGGAGAGGGGACACTCGGGGGAGTGCAATAAAGAGTGACAGAGCTGGCATTGGGGGGAGTGAGGTGAAGAGTGGGACATCTGGCACTGGGGGGAGAGGAGTGAAGGGTGAGGGGGGCACTGGGAGAAGTGAGGTGAAGAGTGGGAGAGCTGGAACAGGGGAAGTGAGGTGAAGAGTAGGAGAGGGAGCATAGGGAGGAGTGAGGTGAAGAGTGGGAGAGGGTGCACTGGGGGAGTGAGGTGAAGAGTGGGAGAGGGTGCACTGGGGGAGTGAGGTGAAGAGTGGGAGAGGGTGCACTGGGGGAGTGAGGTGAAGAGTGGGAGAGGGTGCACTGGGGGAGTGAGGTGAAGAGTGGGAGAGGGTGCACTGGGGGAGTGAGGTGAAGAGTGGGAGAGGGTGCACTGGGGGAGTGAGGTGAAGAACATAGAACATAGAACATAGAACATAGAACATAGAAGAATACAGCGCAGTACAGGCCCTTCGGCCCTCGATGTTGCGCCGATCAAAGCCCACCTAACCTACACTAACCCACTATCCTCCATATACCTATCCAATGCCCGCTTAAATACCCATAAAGAGGGAGAGTCCACTACTGCTACTGGCAGGGCATTCCATGAACTTACGACTCGCTGAGTGAAGAACCTACCCCTAACATCAGTCCTATATCTACCCCCCCTTAATTTAAAGCTATGCCCCCTTGTAATAGCTGACTCCATATGTGGAAAAAGGTTCTCACTGTCAACCCTATCTAACCCTCTAATCATCTTGTACACCTCTATCAAGTCACCCCTAAACCTTCTTTTCTCCAATGAAAACAACCCCAAGTGCCTCAGCCTTTCCTCATAGGATCTTCCTACCATACCAGGCAACATCCTGGTAAACTTCCTTTGCACCCGTTCCAGTGCCTCCACATCCTTCCTATAGTATGGCGACCAAAACTGCACACAATATTCCAGATGCGGCCACACCAGAGTCTTATACAACTGCAGCATGACCTCAGGACTCCGGAACTCAATTCCTCTACCAATAAAGCCCAGTACACCATATGCCTTCTTCACAGCACTATTTACCTGGGTGGCAACTTTCAAAGATCTGTGCACATGGACACCAAGATCCCTCTGCTCATCCACACTACCAAGTAGTCTACCATTAGCCCAGTAATCCATCTTTTTATTACTCTTACCAAAGTGAATCACCTCACACTTAGCTACATTGAACTCCATTTGCCACCTTTCTGCCCAGCTCTGCAGCTTGTCTATATCCTGCTGTAACCTGCCACATCCTTCCTCACTGTCTACAACTCCTCCGACTTTTGTATCATCCGCAAACTTGCTCACCCAACCTTCTAACCCTTCCTCCAGGTCATTTATAAAAATGACAAACAGCAATGGTCCCAAAACAGATCCTTGCGGAACACCGCTAGTGACGGCACTCCAAGATGAACCTTTGCCATCAACTACTACCCTCTGTCTTCTTCCAGCCAGCCAATTCCTAATCCAAACCTCCAACTCACCCTCAATGCCATATCTCTGTATTTTCTGCAGTAGCCTACCATGGGGGACCTTATCAAACGCCTTACTAAAATCCATATATACCACATCTACCGCTTTCCCCTCATCTACCTCCTTAGTCACCTTCTCAAAGGATTCAATAAGGTTTGTGAGGCACGACCTGCCCTTCACAAAACCATGCTGACTATCCCTGATCACATTATTCTTATCCAGATGTGCATAAATCCTATCTCTTACAATTCTCTCTAAGACTTTGCCCACAACAGAAGTGAGACTCACTGGCCTATAGTTACTAGACTCACTGGCCTATAGTTACTAGACTCACTGGCCTATAGTTACTAGCCTATAGTTACTAGTTACTAGCCTATAGTTACTAGTTACTAGCCTATAGTTACTAGTTACTAAGAGTGAGAGAGCTGGCACGGGGGGAGTGAGGTGAGGAGTGGGAGACAGGGCACTGGGGGGAGTGCGGTGAAGAGTGGGTGAGGGGGCACTGAGGAGAGTGAGATGAAGATTAGGAGATGGGGCATCGGGGGGAGTGAGATGAAGATTAGGAGAAGGGGCATCGGGGGGAGTGCAGTGAAGAGTGAGAGAGCTAGCACTGGAGGGATTGAGATGAAGAGTCGGAGAGCTGGCACTGGGAGGAGTGAGATGAAGAGTCGGAGAGCTGGCACTGGGAGGAGTGGGGTGAAGAGTGGGAGAGCTGGCATTGGGGGGATTAAGGAGAAGATTGGGAGGGGGGCACTGGGGGGAGTGAGGTGAAGAGAGGGACAGCTGGCACTGGGGTGAGTGAGGTGATGAGTGGCAGAGGGGCCACTGGGGGGAGTGAGGTGCAGGGTGGGAGAGCTGGCACTAGGGAGTGAGGTGAAGAGTGGGAGAGCAGGCACTGGGGTGAGTGAGGTGAAGAGTGGGAGAGCTGGCACTGGAGGTAGAGTGAGGTGAAGAGTGCGAAAGCTGGCACTGCGGGGGAGTGAGGTGAAGAGTAGGAGAGGGGGCACTGGGGGCAATGAGGTGAAGAATGGGAGAGGGGGCACTGGGTGGATTGAGGTGAAGAGTGTGAGAGAGGCACTGGGGGGAGTGAGATGAAGAGTAGGAGAGGGGTCATTGGGGGCAGTGAGGTGAAGATTGGGAGAGCTGGCTCTGGGGGGAGTGAGGTGAAGAGTGGCAGAGGCGTCATGGGGGGAGTGAGGTGAAGAGTGGGAGAGCTGGCACTGGGGGGAGTGAGGGGAAGAGTGGGAGAGCTGGTACTGGGGTGAGTGAGGTGAAGAGTAGAAGAGCTGGCACTGGGAGGAGTGAGGTGAAGTGTGGAAGAGGGCGCACTGGGGGGAGTGAGGTGAAGAGTGGGACAGCTGGCACTGTGGGGGAGTCAGTCGAAGAGTAGGAGAGCTGGCATTGGGGATGTGAGGGGAAGAGTGGGAGAGGTGGCACTGGGAGGAGAGAGGTGAAGAGTGGTAGAGGGGGCACTGGAGCTGTGAAGTGAAGAGTGGGTTTAGCTGGCACTGGGGAGAGTGAGGTGAAGAGTGGGAGAGGGGGCACTGGAGGGAGTGAGATGAAGATTGGGAGAGGGGGCACTGGGGGGAGAGGACTGAAGGGTGGAGAGGGGGCACTGGGGGGAGTGAGGTGAAGAGTGGGAGAGGGGACAAAGGGAGGAGTGAGGTGAAGATTGGGAGAGGACGCACTGGAGGGAGTGAGGTGAAGAGTTGGAGAGCTGTGACTGGGAGGTGTGAAGGCAAAAGTGGGACAGCTGGCACTGGGGGGAGTCAGGCGAAGAGTAGCAGAGCTGGCATTGGGGGGATATGAGGGGAAAAGTGGGAGAGGTGGTACTGGGAGGAGTGAGGTGAAGAGTGGTAGAGGGGGCACTAGGGGGAGTGAGATGAAGTTTAGGAGAGGGGACACTCGGGGGAGTGCGGAGAAGCGTGAGAGAGGGGGCACTGGGGGAGTGAGGTGAAGAGTGGGCGAGGGGGCACTGGGGGGAGTGAGATGAAAAGCAGGAGAGGGGGCACTGGGGGGAGTGAGATGAAGTTTAGGAGAGAGGACACTGGCGGAAGCGCAGTGAAGAGTGGGAGATCTGGAACTGGGGGAGTGAGGTTAAGATTGGGAGGGGGGCACTGGGGGGAGTGAGGTGAAGATTGGGAGAGCTGGCACTGAGGGGAGAGGAATGAAGAGTGGGAGAGGGTGCATTTTGAGGGAGTGAGATGAAGAGTAGGAGAGGGGACACTGGGGGGAGTGCGGAGAAGAGTGAGAGCTGGCACTGGGGGAGTGATGTGAAGAATGGGAGATGGGGCACTGGGGGAATTAAGGAGATGATTGGGAGGGGAATACTGGGGGGACTTAGGTGAAGTAAGGGAGAGCTGGCACTGGGATGAGTGAGGTGATGAGTGGCAGAGTGGCCACTGGGGGGAGTGAAGTGAAGAGTGGTAGAGCTGGCACTGGGGAGTGAGGTGAAGAGTGGGAGAGGGGGAACTGGGGGAGTGAGGTGAAGAGTGGGTGAGGGGGCACTGAGGGGAGTGAGGTGAAGAGTAAGAGAGGGGGCACTGGGTGGAGTGCGGTGAAGAATGAGAGAGCTGGCACTGGGGGTATTGCAATGAAGAGTCGGAGAGCTGGCACTGGGAGGAGTGAGTTGAAGAGGGGGAGAGCTGGCACTGGGAGGAATGAGTTGAAGAGGGGGAGAGCTGGCATTGGGGGGATTAAAATGAAGATTGGGAGAGCTGGCACTAGGGAGAGTGACGTGATGATTGGGAGAGGGGTCACTGGGGGAGTGAGGTGAAGATTTGGAGAGGGGTCACTGGGGGGAGTGAGGTGAAGATTGGGAGAGGGGTCACTGGGGGGAGTGAGGTGAAGATTGGGAGAGGGGTCACTGGGGGGAATGAGGTGAAGATTGGGAAGGGGGCACTGGGGGGAGTGAGGTGAAGAGTGGTAGAGGGCGCACGAGGGGAAGTGAGGTGAAGAGTAGGAGAGGGAGCATAGGGAGGAGTGAGGTGAAGAGTGGGAGAGGGTGCACTGGGGGAGTGAGGTGAAGAGTGGGAGAGGGGGCACTGGGGGGAGTGCGGTGAAGAGTGAGAGAGGGGGCACTGGGGGAGTGAGGTGAAGAGTGGGTGAGGGGTCACTGAGGGGAGTGAGGTGAAGAGTGGGTGAGGGGGCACTGAGGGGAGTGAGATGAAGATTAGGAGAGGGGGCATCGGGGGGAGTGCAGTGAAGAGTGAGAGAGCTGGCACTGGGGGATTGAGATGAAGAGTCGGAGAGCTGGCACTGGGAGGAGTGGGGTGAAGAGTGGGAGAGCAGGCACTGGGTGGAGTGAGGTGAAGAGTGGGAGGGGGCACTGGGGGGAGTGAGATGAAGAGTGGGAGAGGGGGCACTGTGTGGAGTGCGGTGAAGAGTGAGAGAGGGGGCACTGGGGGGAGTGAGGTGAAGATTGGGAGAGAGCGCACTTGGGGGAGTGAGGTGAAGAGTTGGAGAGCTGGCTCAGGGGGGAGTGACGTGAAGAGTGGCAGAGGCGTCATGGGGGGAGTGAGGTGAAGAGTGGGAGAGCTGGCACTGGGGGGAGTGAGGTGAAGAGTGGGAGAGCTGGCACTGGGGGGAGTGAGGTGAAGAGTGGCAGAGCTGGCACTGGGAGGAGTGAGGTGAAGAGTGGCAGAGCTGGCACTGGGGGGAGTGAGGTGAAGTGTGGGAGAGCTGGCACTGGGGGGAGTGAGGTGAAGAGTGGGAGAGCTGGTACTGGGGTGAGTGAGGTGAAAAGTGGCAGAGCTGGCACTGGGAGGAGTGAGGTGAAGAGTGGGAGAGGGCGCACTGGGGGGAGTGAGGTGAAGAGTGGGACAGCTGGCACTGTGGGGGAGTCAGGCGAAGAGTAGGAGAGCTGGCATTGGGGATGTGAGGGGAAGAGTGGGAGAGGTGGCACTGGGAGGAGAGAGGTTAAGAGTGGTAGAGGGGGCACTGGAGCTGTGAAGTGAAGAGTGGGTTTAGCTGGCACTGGGGTGAGTGAGGTGAAGAGTGGGAGAGGGGGCACTGGAGGGAGTGAGATGAAGATTGGGAGAGGGGGCACTGGGGGGAGAGGTGTGCAGGGTGGAGAGGGGGCACTGGGGGGATTGAGGTGAAGAGTGGGAGAGCTTGAACAGGGGAAGTGAGGTGAAGAGTAGGAGAGGGGGCACAGGGAGTAGTCAGGTGAAGAGTGGGAGAGGGGACAAAGGGAGGAGTGAGGTGAAGATTGGGAGAGGGCGCACTGGAGGGAGTGAGGTGAAGAGTTGGAGAACTTTGACTGGGAGGTGTGAAGTCAAGAGTAGGAGAGCTGGCATTGGGGGGATATGAGGGGAAGAGTGGGAGAGGTGGCACTGGGAGGAGTGAGGTGAAGAATGGGAGAGGGGGCACTGGGTGGATTGAGGTGAAGAGTGGGAGAGGGTGCACTGGGGGGAATGAGGTGAAGAATGGGAGAGGGGGCACTGGGTGGATTGAGGTGAAGAGTGGGAGAGGGTGCACTGGGGGGAATGAGGTGAAGTGTGGGAGAGGGGACACTGGGGGGAGTGAGGTGAAGAGTGTGAGGGGGTCACTGGGTGGAGTGAGGTGAAGAGTGGGAGTGGAGGCACTGGGGAGTGAGGTGAAGAGTGGGGGAGCTGGGTCTGGGGAGAGTGAGGTGAAGAGTGGCAGAGAGGACACTTGGGGGTGTGAAGTGAAGAGTAGGAGAGCTGCCACTGGGGGGTGAGGAATTAAGAGTGGGAGAGCTGGCACTGGGGTGTGAGGAGTGAAGAGTGGGAGAGCTGGAACAGGGGAAGTGAGGTGAAGAGTGGGAGAGCTGGCACTAGGGGGTGTGAGGTGAAGATTGGGAGAGGGTGCACTGGGGTGAGTGAGGTCAAAAGTGGGAGAGCTGTTACTGGGGTGAGTGAGGTGAAGAGTAGAAGAGCTGGCACTGGGAGGAGTGAGGTGAAGAGTGGGAGAGGTGGCACTGGGAAGAGTGAGGTGAAGAGTGGTAGAGGGGGCACTGGAGGTGTGAAGTGAAGAGTGGGAGAGCTGGCACTGGGGGGAGTGAGGTGAAGAGTGGGAGAGGGGGCACTGGAGGGAGTGAGATGAAGAGTAGGAGAGGGGCACTGGGGGAGTGAGGTGAAGAGTGGGAGAGCTGGAACAGGGGAAGTGAGGTGAAGAGTAGGAGAGGGGGCACAGGGAGTAGTCAGGTGAAGAGTGGGAGAGGGGACAAAGGGAGGAATGAGGTGAAGAGTGGGAGAGGGTGCACTGGGGGAGTGAGGTGAAGTTTAGGAGAGGGGACACTCGGGGGAGTGCGGAGAAGCGTGAGAGAGGGGGCACTGGGGGAGTGAGGTGAAAAGCAGGAGAGGGGGCACTGGGGGGAGTGAGATGAAAAGCAGGAGAGGGGGCACTGGGGGGAGTGAGATGAAGAGTAGGAGAGGGGACACTGGCGGGAGCGCAGTGAAGAGTGAGAGAGCTGGCACTGGGGGGAGTGAAGTGAAGAGTGGGAGATGGGGCACTGGGAGGATTAAGGAGATGATTGGGAGGGGAGTACTGGGGTGAGTGAGGTGAAGACAGGGAGAGCTGGCACTGGGGTGAGTGAGGTGATGAGTGGTAGAGTGGCCATAGGGGGGAGTGAAGTGAAGAGTGGTAGAGCTGGCACTGGGGAGTGAGGTGAAGAGTGGGAGAGCTGGCATTGTGGGGGAGTGAGGTTAAGAGTGGGAGAGCTGGCACTGGGGTGAATGAGGTGAAGAGTGGGAGAGCTGGCACTGGGGTGAGTGAGGTGAAACGTAGGAAAGCTGGCACTGGGGTGAGTGAGGTGAAGAGTGGGAGAGCTGGCACTGTGGGGGAGTGAGGAGAAGAGTGGGAGAGCTGGCCCTGGGGGGGAGTGAGGTGAAGAGTAGGAGAGGAGGCACTGGGGGGAATGAGGTGAAGAATGGGAGAGGGGGCACTGGGTGGATTGAGGTGAAGAGTGTTAGAGGGTGCACTGGGGGGAATGAGGTGAAGTGTGGGAGAGGGGACACTGGGGGGAGTGAGGTGAAGAGTGTGAGGGGGTCACTGGGTGGAGTGAGGTGAAGAGTGGGAGAGCTGGCTCTGGATGGAGTGAGGTGAAGAGTGGGAGAGCAGGCACTGGGAGGAGTGAGGTGAAGAGTGGGAGTGGAGGCACTGGGGAGTGAGGTGAAGAGTGGGAGAGCAGGCACTGGGAGGAGTGAGGTGAAGAGTGGGAGTGGAGGCACTGGGGAGTGAGGTGAAGAGTGGGGGAGCTGGGTCTGGGGAGAGTGAGGTGAAGAGTGGCAGAGAGGACACTTGGGGGTGTGAAGTGAAGAGTAGGAGAGCTGCCACTGGGGGGTGAGGAATTAAGAGTGGGAGAGCTGGCACTGGGGTGTGAGGAGTGAAGAGTGGGAGAGCTGGAACAGGGGAAGTGAGGTGAAGAGTGGGAGAGCTGGCACTAGGGGGTGTGAGGTGAAGAGTGGGAGAGGGGGCACTGGGGTGAGTGAGGTCAAAAGTGGGAGAGCTGTTACTGGGGTGAGTGAGGTGAAGAGTAGAAGAGCTGGCACTGGGAGGAGTGAGGTGAAGAGTGGGAGAGGTGGCACTGGGAGGAGTGAGGTGAAGAGTGGTAGAGGTGGCAAAGGGAGGAATGAGGTGAAGAGTGGGAGAGGGTGCACTGGGGGAGTGAGGTGAAGAGTAGGAGCGGGGGCACTGGGGGAATTAAGGAGATGATTGGGAGGGGAGTACTGGGGGGAGTTAGGTGAAGACAGGGAGAGCTGGCACTGGGGTGAGTGAGGTGATGAGTGGGAGAGCTGGCATTGTGGGGGAGTGAGGAGGTGTGGGAGAGCTGGCATTGTGGTGAGTGAGGTGAAACGTAGGAGAGCTGGCACTGGGGGGAATGTGGTGAAGAGGGGATAGCTGGCACTGGGGTGAGTGAGGTGAAGAGTGGGTGAGGGGGCACTGGGGGGGAGTGAGGAGGTGTGGGAGAGCTGGCATTGTGGTGAGTGAGGTGAAACGTAGGAGAGCTGGTACTGGGGTGAGTGAGGTGAAAAGTGGCAGAGCTGGCACTGGGAGGAGTGAGGTGAAGAGTGGGAGAGGGCGCACTGGGGGGAGTGAGGTGAAGAGTGGGACAGCTGGCACTGTGGGGGGGTCAGGCGAAGAGTAGGAGAGCTGGCATTGGGGATGTGAGGGGAAGAGTGGGAGAGGTGGCACTGGGAGGAGAGAGGTTAAGAGTGGTAGAGGGGGCACTGGAGCTGTGAAGTGAAGAGTGGGTTTAGCTGGCACTGGGGTGAGTGAGGTGAAGAGTGGGAGAGGGGGCACTGGAGGGAGTGAGATGAAGATTGGGAGAGGGGGCACTGGGGGGAGAGGTGTGCAGGGTGGAGAGGGGGCACTGGGGGGATTGAGGTGAAGAGTGGGAGAGCTTGAACAGGGGAAGTGAGGTGAAGAGTAGGAGAGGGGGCACAGGGAGTAGTCAGGTGAAGAGTGGGAGAGGGGACAAAGGGAGGAGTGAGGTGAAGATTGGGAGAGGGCGCACTGGAGGGAGTGAGGTGAAGAGTTGGAGAGCTTTGACTGGGAGGTGTGAAGTCAAGAGTAGGAGAGCTGGCATTGGGGGGATATGAGGGGAAGAGTGGGAGAGTTGGCACTGGGAGGAGTGAGGTGAAGAATGGGAGAGGGGGCACTGGGTGGATTGAGGTGAAGAGTGGGAGAGGGTGCACTGGGGGGAATGAGGTGAAGAATGGGAGAGGGGGCACTGGGTGGATTGAGGTGAAGAGTGGGAGAGGGTGCACTGGGGGGAATGAGGTGAAGTGTGGGAGAGGGGACACTGGGGGGAGTGAGGTGAAGAGTGTGAGGGGGTCACTGGGTGGAGTGAGGTGAAGAGTGGGAGTGGAGGCACTGGGGAGTGAGGTGAAGAGTGGGGGAGCTGGGTCTGGGGAGAGTGAGGTGAAGAGTGGCAGAGAGGACACTTGGGGGTGTGAAGTGAAGAGTAGGAGAGCTGCCACTGGGGGGTGAGGAATTAAGAGTGGGAGAGCTGGCACTGGGGTGTGAGGAGTGAAGAGTGGGAGAGCTGGAACAGGGGAAGTGAGGTGAAGAGTGGGAGAGCTGGCACTAGGGGGTGTGAGGTGAAGATTGGGAGAGGGCGCACTGGGGTGAGTGAGGTCAAAAGTGGGACAGCTGTTACTGGGGTGAGTGAGGTGAAGAGTAGAAGAGCTGGCACTGGGAGGAGTGAGGTGAAGAGTGGGAGAGGTGGCACTGGGAAGAGTGAGGTGAAGAGTGGTAGAGGGGGCACTGGAGGTGTGAAGTGAAGAGTGGGAGAGCTGGCACTGGGGGGAGTGAGGTGAAGAGTGGGAGAGGGGGCACTGGAGGGAGTGAGATGAAGAGTAGGAGAGGGGCACTGGGGGAGTGAGGTGAAGAGTGGGAGAGCTGGAACAGGGGAAGTGAGGTGAAGAGTAGGAGAGGGGGCACAGGGAGTAGTCAGGTGAAGAGTGGGAGAGGGGACAAAGGGAGGAATGAGGTGAAGAGTGGGAGAGGGTGCACTGGGGGAGTGAGGTGAAGTTTAGGAGAGGGGACACTCGGGGGAGTGCGGAGAAGCGTGAGAGAGGGGGCACTGGGGGAGTGAGGTGAAAAGCAGGAGAGGGGGCACTGGGGGGAGTGAGATGAAAAGCAGGAGAGGGGGCACTGGGGGGAGTGAGATGAAGAGTAGGAGAGGGGACACTGGCGGGAGCGCAGTGAAGAGTGAGAGAGCTGGCACTGGGGGGAGTGAAGTGAAGAGTGGGAGATGGGGCACTGGGGGGATTAAGGAGATGATTGGGAGGGGAGTACTGGGGTGAGTGAGGTGAAGACAGGGAGAGCTGGCACTGGGGTGAGTGAGGTGATGAGTGGTAGAGTGGCCACAGGGGGGAGTGAAGTGAAGAGTGGTAGAGCTGGCACTGGGGAGTGAGGTGAAGAGTGGGAGAGCTGGCATTGTGGGGGAGTGAGGTTAAGAGTGGGAGAGCTGGCACTGGGGTGAATGAGGTGAAGAGTGGGAGAGCTGGCACTGGGGTGAGTGAGGTGAAACGTAGGAAGGCTGGCACTGGGGTGAGTGAGGTGAAGAGTGGGAGAGCTGGCACTGTGGGGGAGTGAGGAGAAGAGTGGGAGAGCTGGCCCTGGGGGGGAGTGAGGTGAAGAGTAGGAGAGGGGGCACTGGGGGGAATGAGGTGAAGAATGGGAGAGGGGGCACTGGGTGGATTGAGGTGAAGAGTGTTAGAGGGTGCACTGGGGGGAATGAGGTGAAGTGTGGGAGAGGGGACACTGGGGGGAGTGAGGTGAAGAGTGTGAGGGGGTCACTGGGTGGAGTGAGGTGAAGAGTGGGAGAGCTGGCTCTGGATGGAGTGAGGTGAAGAGTGGGAGAGCAGGCACTGGGAGGAGTGAGGTGAAGAGTGGGAGTGGAGGCACTGGGGAGTGAGGTGAAGAGTAGGAGAGCTGCCACTGGGGGGTGAGGAATTAAGAGTGGGAGAGCTGGCACTGGGGTGTGAGGAGTGAAGAGTGGGAGAGCTGGAACAGGGGAAGTGAGGTGAAGAGTGGGAGAGCTGGCACTAGGGGGTGTGAGGTGAAGAGTGGGAGAGGGGGCACTGGGGTGAGTGAGGTCAAAAGTGGGAGAGCTGTTACTGGGGTGAGTGAGGTGAAGAGTAGAAGAGCTGGCACTGGGAGGAGTGAGGTGAAGAGTGGGAGAGGTGGCACTGGGAGGAGTGAGGTGAAGAGTGGTAGAGGTGGCAAAGGGAGGAATGAGGTGAAGAGTGGGAGAGGGTGCACTGGGGGAGTGAGGTGAAGAGTAGGAGCGGGGGCACTGGGGAAGTGCGGAGAAGAGTGAGAGAGGGGCCACTGGGGGAGTGATGTGAAGATTGGGAGATGGGGCACTGGGGGAATTAAGGAGATGATTGGGAGGGGAGTACTGGGGGGAGTTAGGTGAAGACAGGGAGAGCTGGCACTGGGGTGAGTGAGGTGATGAGTGGGAGAGCTGGCATTGTGGGGGAGTGAGGAGGTGTGGGAGAGCTGGCATTGTGGTGAGTGAGGTGAAACGTAGGAGAGCTGGCACTGGGGGGAATGTAGTGAAGAGGGGATAGCTGGCACTGGGGTGAGTGAGGTGAAGAGTGGGTGAGGGGGCACTGGGGGGGAGTGAGGAGGTGTGGGAGAGCTGGCATTGTGGTGAGTGAGGTGAAACGTAGGAGAGCTGGCACTGGGGGGAATGTGGTGAAGAGGGGATAGCTGGCACTGGGGTGAGTGAGGTGAAGAGTGGGTGAGGGGGCACTGGGGGGGGAGTGCGGTGAAGAGTGAGAGAGCTTGCACTGGGGGGATTGAGATGAAGAGTCGGAGAGCTGGCACTGGGGGAAGTGAGATGAACAGTGGGAGAGCTGGCATTGGGGGGATTAAGGAGAAGATTGGGAGGGGGGTACTGGGGGGAGTGAGGTGAAGACAGGGAGAGCTGGCACTGGGGTGAGTGAGGTGATGAGTGGCAGAGGGGCCACTGGGGGGAGTGAGGTGAAGAGTGGGAGAGCTGGCATTGGGGGGGGGGAGGGGTACTGGGGCGAGTGAGGTGAAGACAGGGAGAGCTGGCACTGGGGTGAGTGAGGTGATGAGTGGCAGAGGGGGCACTGGGGGGAGTGCGGTGAAGAGTGAGAGAGCTTGCACTGGGGGGATTGAGATGAAGTGTCGGAGAGCTGGCATTGGGAGGAGTGAGGTGAGGAGTGGGAGATCTGGCATTGGGGGGATTAAGGAGAAGATTGGGAGGGGGTACTGGGTGGAGTGAGGTGAAGACAGGGAGAGCTGGCACTGGGGAGAGTGAGATGATGAGTGGCAGAGGGGCCACTGGGGGGAGTGAGGTGAAGAGTGGGAGAGCTGGCACTTGGGGGAGTGAGGTGAAGATTGGGAGAGCTGGCACTGGGGGGAGTGAGGTATGGAGTGGGAGATCTGGAACTGGGGGAGTGAGGTGAAGATTGGGAGAGCTGGCACTTGGGGGAGAGGAGTGAATGGTGGGAGAAGGGGCACTGTGGGGAGTGAGGTGAAGAGTGGGAGAGCTAGAATAGGGGAAGTGAGGTGAAGAGCAGGAAAGGGGTACAGGGTGTAGTCAGGTGAAGAGTGGGAGAGCTAGCATTGGGGGGAGTGAGTTGAAGAGTGGGAGAGCTGGCACTGGGGATAGTGAGGTGAAGAGTGGGAGAGGGGGCACTTTGAGGGAGTGAGATGAAGAGTAGGACAGGAGGCCCTTGGGGGAGTGACATGAACAGTAGGAGGGGAGTCACTGGGGGGAGTGCGGTGAAGAGTGAGAGAGCTTGCACTGGGGGGATTGAGATGAAGAGTCGGAGAACTGGCACTGGGGGAGGTGAGATGAAGAGTTGGAGAACTGGCACTGGGGGAAGTGAGATGAAGAGTCGGAGAGCTGGCACTGGGAGGAGTGAGGTGAAGAGTGGGAGAGCTGGCACTGGGGTGAGTGAGGTGAAGAGTGGGAGAGCTGGCACTGAGAGGAGTGAGGTGAAGAGTGGGAGAGCTGGCACTTGGGTGAGTGAGGTGAAGAGTAGGAGAGCTGGCACTGGGGGGAATGAGGTGAAGAGTGGGACAGCTGGCACTGGGGGGAGTCAGGCGAAGAGTAGGAGAGCTGGCATTGGGGGGGATGTAATGGGAAGTGTGGGTGAGGTGGCACTGGGAGGAGTGAGGTGAAGAGTGGTAGAGGGGGCACTGGGGGGAGTGAGGTATAGAGTGGGAGATCTGGAACTGGGGGAGTGAGGTGAAGATTGGGAGATGGAGCACTGGGGGAGTGAGGTGAAGATTGGGAGATGGGGCACTTGGGGGAGTGAGGTGAAGATTGGGAGAGCTGGCACTGGGGGAGAGGAGTGAAGGGTGCGAGAGAGGGCACTGGGGGGAGAGGAGTGAAGGTTGGGAGAGGGGGCACTGGGGGGAGTGAGGTGAAGTGAGAGAGCTGGAACAGGGGAAGTGAGGTGAAGAGTATGAGAGGGGGCACAGGGAGTAGTCAGGTGAAGAGTGGGAGAGCTGGCACTGGGGGAAGTGAGGTGAAGAGTGGGAGAGGGGGCACTGGGGGGAGTGAGATGAAGAGTAGGAGAGGGGACACTGGGGGGAGTGAGATGAAGAGTAGGAGAGGGGACACTGGGGGGAGTGCGGAGAAGAGTGGGAGAGCTGGCACTGGGGGGAGTGATGTGAAGGTTGGGAGATGGGGCACTGGGGGAATTAAGGAGATGATTGGGAGGGGAGTACTGGGGGGAGTTAGGTGAAGACAGGGAGAGCTGGCACTGGGGTGAGTGAGGTGATGAGTGGCAGAGTGGCCACTGGGGGGAGTGAAGTGAAGAGTGGTAGAGCTGGCACTGGGGTGAGTGAGGTGAAGAGTGGGAGAGCTGGAATTGTGGGGGAGTGAGGAGGTGTGGGAGAGCTGGCATTGTGGTGAGTGAGGTGAAACGTAGGAGAGCTGGCACTGGGGGGAATGTGGTGAAGAGGGGTTAGCTGGCACTGGGGTGAGTGAGGTGAAGAGTGGGAGACCAGGCACTGGTGGGGAGTGAGGTGAAGAATAGGAGAGGGGGCACTGGGGGGAATGAGGTGAAGAATGGGAGAGGGGGCACTGGGTTGATTGAGCTGAAGAGTGTGAGAGGGGTCACTGGGGAGAGTGAGATGAAGAGTGGGAGAGGGCGCACTGGGGGGAGTGTGATGAAGAGTGGGAGAGCTGGCTCTGGGGGGAGTGAGGTGAAGCGTGGCAGAGGGGGCACTGTGGGTAGTGAGATGAAGAGTGGCAGAGAGGGTACTGTGGGGAGTGCAGTGAAGAGTGAGAGAGGGGGAACTGGGGGAGTGAGGTGAAGCGTGGGTGAGGGGGCACTGAGGGGAGTGAGATGAAGAGTAAGAGAAGGGGCACTGGGTGGAGTGCGGTGAAGAATGAGAGAGCTGGCACTGGGGGTATTGCGATGAAGAGTCGGAGAACTGGCACTGGGAGGAGTGAGTTGAAGAGGGGGAGAGCTGGCATTGGGGGGATTAAAATGAAGATTAGGAGAGCTGGCACTAGGGAGAGTGACGTGAAGATTAGGAGAGGGGTCACTGGGGGGAGTGAGGTGAAGATTTGGAGAGGGGTCACTGGGGGGAGTGAGGTGAAGATTGGGATGGGGGCACTGGGGGGAGTGAGGTGTAGATTTGGAGAGGGGTCACTGGGGGGAGTGAGGTGAAGAGTGGTAGAGGGCGCACGAGAGGGAGTGAGGTGAAGAGTGGGAGAGCTGGCTCTGGGGGGAGTGAGGTGAAGAGTGGGAGAGCTGGCACTGTGGGGTGAGGAGTGAAGAGTGAGAGAGCTGGCACTGGGGGAGTGAGGTGAAGATTGGGAGATGGGGCACGGGGGGATTAAGGAGAAGATTGGGAGGGGGGTACTGGGGGGAGTGAAGTGATGAGTGGTAGAGTGGCCACTGGGGGGAGTGAAGTGAAGAGTGGTAGAGCTGGCACTGGGGAGTGAGGTGAAAAGTGGGAGAGCTGGCATTGTGGGGGAGTGAGGTGAAAAGTGGGAGAGCTGGCACTGGGGGGGAGTGAGGTGAAGAGTGGGAGAGGGGGCACTTTGAGGGAGTGAGATGAAGAGTAGGACATGAGGCACTGGGGGGAGTGAGATGAAGATTGGGAGAGGGGTCACTGGGGGGAGTGAGGTGAAGATTGGGAGAGGGCGCACTGTGGAGAGTGAGGTGAAGAGTGGCAGAGGGGACACTGGGGGGAGTGAGGTGGCGAGTGGGAGAGCTGGCACTGGGCGAGTGAGGTGAAGAGTGGGAGAGGGTGCACTGGGGGGAGTGAGGTGAAGAGTGGGACAGCTGGCACTGGGGGGAGTCAGGCGAAGAGTAGGAGAGCTGGCATTGGGGGGATGTGAGGGGAAGTGTGGGTGAGGTGGCACTGAGAGGAGTCAGGTGAAGAGTGGTAGAGGGGCACTGGGGGGAGTGAGATGAAGTTTTGGAGAGGGGTCACTTGGGGGAGTGCAGTGAAGAGTGAGAGAGCTGGCACGTGGGGAGTGAGGTGTGGAGTGGGAGATCTGGAACTGGGGGAGTGAGGTGAAGATTGGGAGGGGGGTACTGGGGTGAGTGAGGTGAAGAGTGGGAGAGCTGACACTGTGGGGGAGTGAGGAGAAGTGTGGGAGAGCTGGCATTCGGGTGAGTGAGGTGAAGAGTGGGACAGCTGGAACTGGAGGGAGTGAGGTGAAGAGTGAGAGAGCTGGCCCTGGGGGGGGGGGGGGGGGGGGGAGTGAGGTGAAGAGTAGGAGAGGGGGCAGTAGGAGAAATGAGATGAAGAATGGGAGAGGGGGCACTGTGGGGAGTGCGATGAAGAGTGAAAGAGCTGGCACTGGGGGGAGTGAGGTGAAGAGTAGGAGAGCTGGCACTGGGGGAGTGAGATGAAGAGAGTGAGGTGAAGAGTGGGAGAGCTAGTACTGATGGGTGAGGAGTGAAGAGTAGGAGAGCTGGCACTGGGACGAGTGAGATGAAGAGTGGGAGAGGGCGCACTGGAGGGAGTGAGATGAAGAGTGGGAGGAGGGCACTGGGGTGAGTGAGGTGAAACTTAGGAGAGCTTGTGCTGGGGGGAGTGCGGTGAAGAGGGGAGAGCTGGCACTGGGGTGAGTGAGGTGAAGAGTGGGAGAGCAGGCACTGATGGGGAGTGAGGTGAAGAGTGGGAGAGCTGGCCCTGGGGGAGTGAGGTGAAGAGTGGGAGAGCAGGCACTGATGGGGAGTGAGGTGAAGAGTGGGAGAGCTGGCCCTGGGGGAGTGAGGTGAAGAATGGGAGATCTGGAACTGGGGGAAGTGAGATGAAGAGGGGTAGAGCTGGCACTGGGAGGCGTGAAGTGAAGAGTGGGAGAGCTGGCATTTGGGGGAGTGATGTGAAGATTGGGAGTGGGGGCACTGGGGGGCGTGAGGTGCAGAGTGGGAGAGGGAGTACTGGGAGAGTGAAGTGAAGCATGGGAGAGGGTGCACTGTGGGGAGTGAGGTGAAAAGCAGGACCGAGGGCACTGGGGGGAGTGCAGTGAAGAGTGAGAGAGCTGGCACTGGGGGGAATGAGATGAAGAGTGGGAGAGCTGCCACTGGGGGAAGTGAGGTGAAGAGTTGGAGTGGGGGCACCGGGGGAGTGAGGTGAAGATTGGGAGAGCTGGCACTCGGGGGAGAGGAGTGAAGATTGGGAGAGGGGGAACTGGGGAGTGAGGTGAAGATTTGGACGGGGGCACTGGGGGAGTGAGGTGAAGAGTGGGAGAGCTGGCACTGGGAGGAGTGAGGTGAAGAGTGGGAGAGGGGGCACTGGGGGGAGTGAGGTGAAGATTTGGAATGGGGGCACGGGGTAGTGAGGTGAAGATTGGGAGAGGGGAACTGGGGGAGTGAGGTGAAGAGTGGGAGTGCTTGCACTGGGGGAGTGAGGTGAAGAGTGGGAGTGCCGGCACTGGGGGGGAGTGAGGTGAAGAGTAGGAGAGGCGGCATGGAGGGCGTGAGGTGAAGAGTGAGAGAGGGCGGACTGTGGGGAGTGAGGTTAAAGTGTGGGAGAAGGGGTAGTGGGGGGGATGAGGTGAAGAGTGGGAGAGCTGGCACTGGGGGGAGTGGAGTGAAGAGTGGGAGAGCTGGCACTGGGGGGAGAGGAGTGAAGATTGGGAGAGGGGGCACTGGGGTGACAGAGGTGAAGACTAAGAGAGCAGGCACTGGGGGGAGTTTGGAGAAGAGTGAGAGAGCTGGCACTGGGGGAGGTGAGGTGAAGGGTTGGAGAGCTGCCACTGGGGGAAGTGAGATGAAGAGTGGCGAGCTGGCACTGGGGTGAGTGAGGTGAAGAGTTAGAGTGGGAGCACCGGGGGAGTGAGGTGAAGATTGGGAGAGCTGGCACTCTGGGGAGAGGTGTGAAGATTGGGAGAGGGGGAACTGGGGAGTGATGTGAAGATTTGGATGGGGCACTAGGGGGAGTGAGGTGAAGAGTGGGAGAGCTGGCACTGGGGGGCGTGAGGTGAAGAGTGGGAGAGGGGACACTGGGGGGA
This sequence comes from Chiloscyllium punctatum, assembly GCF_047496795.1. Lineage (NCBI taxonomy): Eukaryota > Metazoa > Chordata > Chondrichthyes > Orectolobiformes > Hemiscylliidae > Chiloscyllium > Chiloscyllium punctatum. Next base: position 14,798,567 of record NC_092763.1, on the reverse strand, counting down.
GTGAGGTGAAGAGTGGGAGAGGGGGCACTGGGGGGAGTGAGGTGAAGATTTGGAATGGGGGCACGGGGTAGTGAGGTGATGATTGGGAGAGGGGAACTGGGGGAGTGAGGTGAAGAGTGGGAGTGCTTGCACTGGGGGAGTGAGGTGAAGCGTGGCAAAGGGGGCATTGGGGGGAGTGAAGTGAAGAGTGGGAAAGCAGGCACTGGGTGAGGAGTGAAGAGTGGGAGTGCCGGCACTGGGGGGAGTGAGGTGAAGAGTAGGAGAGGGTGGACTGGGGGGAGTGAGGTGAAGAGTGGGAGAGGGTGGACTGGGGGGAGTGAGGTGAAGAGTGGGAGAGGGGGCACTGGGGGGAGTGAGGTGAAGATTTGGAATGGGGGCACGGGGTAGTGAGGTGAAGATTGGGAGAGGGGAACTGGGGGAGTGAGGTGAAGAGTGGGAGTGCTTGCACTGGGGGAGTGAGGTGAAGAGTGGCAAAGGGGGCATTGGGGGAAGTGAGGTGAAGAGTGGGAGAGCAGGCACTGGGTGAGGAGTGAAGAGTGGGAGTGCCGGCACTAGGGGGAGTGAGGTGAAGAGTAGGAGAGGCGGCATGGAGGGCGTGAGGTGAAGAGTGGGAGAGTGTGGACTGGGGGGAGTGAGGTTAAAGTGTGGGAGAAGGGGTAGTGGGGGGATGAGGTGAAGAGTAGGAGATCTGGCACTGGGGGGAGTGAGGTGAAGAGTTGGAGTGGGGGCACCGGGGGAGTGAGGTGAAAATTGGGAGAGCTGGCACTTGAGGGAGAGGAGTGAAGATTGGGAGGGGGGAACTGGGGAGTGGGGTGAAGATTGGGAGGGGGGAACTGGGGAGTGAGGTGAAGATTTAGAGGGGGGCACTAGGGGGAGTGAGGTGAAGAGTGGGAGAGCTGGCACTGGGAGGAGTGAGGTGAAGAGTGGGAGAGGGGGCACTGGGAGGAGTGAGGTGAAGATTGGGACGGGGAACTGGGGGAGTGAGGTGAAGAGTGGGAGTGCTTGTACTGGGGGAGTGAGGTGAAGAGTGGCAAAGGGGGCATTGGGGGGAGTGAGGTGAAGAGTGGGAGAGCAGGCACTGGGTGAGGAGTGAAGAGTGGGAAGTGCCGGCACTGGGGGGAGTGAGGTGAAGAGTAGGAGAGGCGGCATGGAGGGCGTGAGGTGAAGAGTGGGAGAGGGTGGACTGGGGAGAGTGAGGTTAAAGTGTGGGAGAAGGGGTAGTGGGGGGGATGAGGTGAAGAGTGGGAGAGCTGGCACTGGGGGGAGTGGAGTGAAGAGTGGGAGAGCTGGCACTGAGGGGAGAGGAGTGAAGATTGGGAGAGGGGGCACTGGGGTGACAGAGGTGAAGACTAGGAGAGCAGGCACTGGGGGGAGTTCGGAGAAGAGTGGGAGAGCTGGCACTGGGGTAAGTGAGGTGAAGAGTGGGAGAGCTGGCCCTGGGGGACGGAGGAGTGGAGAGTGGGAGAGCTGGCACTGGGTGGAGTGAGGTGAAGTGTGGGAGATCTGGAACTGGGATAAGTGAGGTGAACAGTGGGAGAGCTGGCATTTGGGGGAATGATGTGAAGATTGGGAGAGGGGGCACTGGGGGAGTAGTTGAAGATTGGGAGTGGGGGCACTGGGGGGCGTGAGGTGCAGAGTGGGAGAGAGGGTACTGGGAGAGTGAAGTGAAGCATGGCAGAGGGAGCACTGGGGGGAATGAGGTGAATATTGGGAGAGGTGACAGTGGGAGGGGTGAGGAGAAGAGTGGGAGGGGGGCACTGGGGGGAGTGAGATGAAGAGCAGGAGAGAGGGCACTGGGGGGAATGAGATGAAGAGTGGGAGAGCTACCACTGGGGGAAGTGAGGTGAAGAGTGGGTGCGGGGGCACCGGGGGAGTGAGGTGAAGATTGGGAGAGCTGGCACTGGGGGGAGAGGAGTGAAGATTGGGAGAGGGGGACCTGGGGGAGTGAGGTGAAGATTTGGAGGGGGGCACTAGGGGGATTGAGGTGAAGAGTGGGAGAGCTGGCACTGGGAGGAGTGAGGTGAAGAGTAGGAGAGGCAGCACGGGGGGCATGAGGTGAAGAGTGTGAGAGGGTAGACTGGGGGGAGTGAGGTTAAAGCGTGGGAGAAGGGGTAGTGGGGGGAGTGGAGTGAAGTGTGGGAGAGCTGGCACTGAGGGGAGTTAGGTGAAGCGTCGGAGAGCTGGCAGTGGGAGGAGTGAGATGAAGAGTAGGAGAGCTGGCACTGGGGGGGAGTGAGGTGAGGTGTGGGAGAGGGGGCACAGGGGGAGTGACGTGAAGAATGAGAGAGGGGGCACAGGGGAGTGAGGTGAAGAGTGGGAGAGGGGGCACTGGGGGGAGTGAGGTGAACAGTGGGAGAGCTAGCATTGGGGGAAGTGAGGTGAAGAGTAGGAGAGCTGGCATTGGGGGAAGTGAGGTGAAGAGTAGGAGAGCTGGCACTGGGAGGAGAAATGTGAAGAGTGGGAGAGGGGGCAGTGTGGGGAGTGAGGTGAAAATTGGGAGAGGGGGCACGGGGGGCGATGTAGAGTGAGAGAGCTGGCACTGGGGGGGGTGAGGTGAAGAGTGGGAGATCTGAAACTGGGGGAAGTGCGATGAAGAGGGGGAGAGCTGGCACTGGGAGGAGTAAGGTGAAGATTGGGAGTGGGGGCACTGGGGGGCGAGAGGTGCAGAGTGGGAGAGGGGGTACTGGGAGAGTGAAGTGAAGCATGGGAGAGGGTGCGGTGGGGGGAATGAGGTGAATATTGGGATAGGTGACAGTGGGAGGGGTGAGGAGAAGAGTGGGAGAGGGGGCACTGGGGGGATTGCGATGAAGACTAGGAGAGAGGGCTCTGGGGGGAGTGCAGTGAAGAGTGAGAGAGCTGGCACTGGGGGGAGTGAGGTGAAGAGTGGGAGAGCTCCACTGGGGGAAGTGAGATGAAGAGTGGCGAGCTGACACTGGGGGGGGAGTGAGGTGAAGAGTTGGAGAGGGGCTACCGGGGGAGTGAGGTGAAGATTGGGAGAGCTGGCACTGGAGGGAGAGGACTGAAGATTGGGAGAGGGGGACCTGGGGGAGTGAGGTGAAGATTTGGAGGGGGGCACTAGGGGGATTGAGGTGAAGAGTGGGAGAGCTGGTACTGGGGGGAGTTCGGTGAAGAGTGGGAGCGGGGGCACTGGGGAGTGAAGTGAAGATCTGGAGTGGGGAACAGGAAAGTGAGGTGAAGAGTGGGAGAGCTGGAACTGGGGGGTGAGGAGTGAAGAGTGGGAGTGCTGGCACTGTGGGGAGTGAGGTGAAGAGTGGTAGAGCTGGCACTGGGGGAAGTGAGGTGAAGAGTAGGAGAGGGTGGACTGGGGGGAGTGAGGTGAAGAGTGGGAGAGGGTGGACTGAGGGGAGTGAGGTTAAAGCGTGGGAGAAGAGGTAGTGGAGGGAGTGAGGTGAAGAGTGGGAGAGCTGGCACTGAGGGGAGAGGAGTGAAGAATGGGAGAGTGGGCACTGGGGTGACTGAGGTGAAGAGTAGGAGAGCAGGCACTGGGGGAAGTGAGGTGAAGCGTGGCAGGGCTGGTACTGGGAGGAGTGAGGTGAAGAGTGGGAGAGCTGGTGCTGGGGGGGAGTGAGGTGAAGAGTGGGAAGGGGCACAGGGTGAGTGAGGTGAACAGGGTGAGTGAGGTGAAGAGTGGGAGAGTTGGCACAGGGGGAGTGAGGTGAAGAGTGGGAGAGGGGGCACTGGGGGGAGTGAGGTGAACAGTGGGAGAGCTGGCACTGGGGGAAGTGAGGTGAAGAGTGGCAGATCTGGCACTGGGAGGAGTGAGGTGAAGATTGGGCGAGGGGGCAAAGGGGGGAGTGTGATGAAGAGTGGGAGAGGGGTCACTGGGGGTGAGGAGTGAAAAGTGTGAGAGGGGGCACTGGGGAGTGAGGAGTGAAGGGTGGGAGAGGGGACACTGGGGGGAGTGAGATGAAGAGTGGGAGAGCTGGCACTGGGGAGTGAGATGAAGAGTGGGAGAGCTGGCACTGGGGAGTGAGATGAAGAGTGGGAGAGCTGGCACTGTGGGGGAGTGAGGAGAAGTGTGGGAGAGCTGGCACTGGGGTGAGTGAGGTGAAACGTAGGAGAGCTGGCACTGGGGGGAATGTGGTGAAGAGGGGATAGCTGGCACTGGGAGGAGTGAGGTGAAGAGTAGGAGAGGGGGCACTGGGGTGAGTGAGGTGAAAACTGGGAGAGCTGGCACTGGGGTGAGTGAGGTGAAGAGTGGGAGAATTGTCATTGGGGGGGAGTGAGGTGAAGAGTAAGAGAGCTGGCCCTGGGGGGGAGTGAGGTGAAGTGTAGGAGAGGGGGCACTGGGAGAAATGAGATGAAGAATGGGAGAGGGGGCACTGGGGGGAGTGAGGGGAAGAGTGGGAGTGGGGCATTGGGGGGAGTGAGGTGAAGAGTGGGAGTGGGGCACTGGGGGGAGTGAGATGAAGACTAGGAGAGGGTGCACTGTGGGGAGTGCAATGAAGAGTGGGAGAGCTGGCACTGGGGGAGTGAGATGAAGATTGGGAGAGGGGTCACTGGCGGGAGTGAGGTGAAGAGTGGGAGAGCTGGCCTCTGGGGGGACTGAGGTGAAGATGGGGCACTGTGGGAGTGAGGTGAAGAGTGGCAGAGGGGACACTGGGGGGAGGGAGTTGGAGAGTGGGAGAGCTGGCACTGGGCGAGTGAGGTGTAGAGTGGGAGAGCTGGTACTAATGAGTGAGGAGTGAAGAGTAGGAGAGCTGGCACTGGGGTGAGTGAGGTCAAGAGTGGGAGAGGACACACTGGGGGGAGTGAGGTGAAGAGTGGGACAGCTGGCACTGGGAGGAATCAGGCGAAGAGTAGGAGAGCTGGCATTGGGGATGTGAGGGGACAAGTGGGAGTGGTGGCACTGGGAGGAGTGAGGTGAAGTGTGGTAGAGGGGGCACTGGGGGAGTGAGATGAAGTTTAGGAGAGGGGTCACTGGGGGGAGTGCAGTGAAGAGTGGGAGAGCTGGCACTTGGGTGACTGAGGTGAAGAGTAGGAGAGCTGGCACTGGGAGGAGTGAGGTGAAGAGTAGGAGAGCTGGCACTGGGGGGGAGTGAGGGGAAGAGTGGGAGAGGAGGCACTGGGGGAGTGAGGTGAAGAGTGGGAGAGCTGGCACTGTGGGGAGTGAGATGAAGAGTAGGAGAGGCGGCACGGGGGGGCATGAGGTGAAGAGTGGGAGAGGGTGGACTGGGGGGAGTGAGGTTAAAGCGTGGGAGAAGGGGTAGTGGGGGGAGTGGAGTGAAGTGTGGGAGAGCTGGCACTGAGGGGAGTTAGGTGAAGCGTCGGAGAGCTGGCACTGGGAGGAGTGAGATGAAGAGTACGAGAGCTGTCACTGGGGGAAGTGAGGTGAAGAGTGGGAGAGCTGGCGCTGGGGAGGAGTGAGGTGAAGAGTGGGAGAGGGGGCACAGGGGGAGTGAGGTGAAGAGTGGGAGATGTGGCACTGTGGGGAGTGAGGTGAAGAGTGGCAGAGGGGGCACTGGGGGGAGTGAGATGAAGACTAGGAGAGGGGTCACTGGGGGGAGTGCAGTGAAGAGTGAGAGAACTGGCACTGGGGGAGTGAGATGAAGATTGGGAGAGGGGTAACTGGGGGGAGTGAGATGAAGATTGGGAGAGGGGTCACGGGGTGGGAGTGAGGTGAAGATTGGGAGAGGGGTCACTGGGGGGAGTGAGGTGAAGATTGGGAGAGGGGTCACTGGGGGGAGTGAGGTGAAGATTGGGAGAGGGGTCACTGGGGGCAGTGAGGTGAAGATTGGGAGAGGGGTCACTGGGGGAGTGAGGTGATGAGTGGGAGAGGGCGCAATGGGGGGAGTGAGGTGAATAGTGGGAGAGCTGGCACTGGGGGGAATCAGGCGAAGGGTAGGAGAGCTGGCATTGTGTGGGATGTGAGGGGAACAGTGGGAGAGGTGGCACTGGGGTAGTGAGATGAAGTTTAAGAGAGGGGTCACTGGGGGAGTGCAATGAAGAGTGAGAGAGCTGGCACTGGGGGGAGTGAGGTGAAGAGTGTGAGATCTGGAACTGGGGGAGTGAGGTGAAGAGTGGGAGAGCACGCACTGGGGTGAGTGAGGTGAAGAGTGGGAGAGCAGGCACTGATGGGGAGTGAGGTGAAGAGTGGGAGAGCTGGCACTGGGGGAGTGACGTGAAGAGTGGGAGTGAGGTGAAGAGTGGGAGATCTGGAACTGGGGGAAGTGAGATGAAGAGGGGGAGAGCTGGCACTGGGAGGAGTGAGGTGAAGAGTGGGAGAGCTGGCATTTGGGGGAGTGATGTGAAGATTGGGAGTGGGGGCACTGGGGGACGTGAGGTGCAGAGTGGGAGAGGGGGTACTGGGAGAGTGAAGTGAAGCATGGGAGAGGGTGCACTGTGGGGAGTGAGGTGAATATTGGGAGAGGTGACACTGGGTGGGGTGAGGAGAAGAGTAGGAGAGGGGGCACTGGGGGGAGTGCAGTGAAGAGTGAGAGAGCTGGGCACTGGGGGAAGTGAGGTGAAGAGTGGGTGCGGGGGCACCGGGGGAGTGAGGTGAAGATTGGGAGAGCTGGCACTGGGGGGAGAGGAGTGAAGATTGGGAGGGGGGATCGGGGGAGTGAGGTGAAGATTTGGAGGGGGCACTAGGGGGATTGAGGTGAAGAGTGGGAGAGCTGGCACTGGGGGAGTGAGGTGAAGAGTAGGAGAGCTGGTACTGGGGGGAGTTCGGTGAAGAGTGGGAGAGCTGCCACTTGGGTGACTGAGGTGAAGAGTAGGAGAGCTGGCACTGGGAGGAGTGAGGTGAATAGTGGGAGCGGGGGAATGAGGTGAAGATTTGGAGTGGGGAACTGGAAAGTGAGGTGAAGAGTGGGAGAGCTGGAACTGGGGGGAGAGGAGTGAAGAGTGGGAGTGCCAACATTGGGGGGAGTGAAGTGAAGAGTGGGAGAGCTGGCACTGGGGGGAGTGAGATGAAGAGTAGGAGAGGCGGCACGGGGGGCATGAGGTGAAGAGTGTGAAAGGGTGTACTGGGGGGAGTGAGGTTAAAGCGTGGGAGAAGGGGTAGTGGGGGGAGTGGAGTGAAGTATGGGAGAGTTGGCACTGGGGGGAGTGAGATGAAGAGTACGAGAGCTGTCACTGGGGGAAGTGAGGTGAAGAGTGGGAGAGCTGGCGCTGGGGAGGAGTGAGATGAAGAGTGGGAGAGGGGGCACGGGGGAGTGAGGTGAAGAGTGGGAGAGGGGGCACTGGGGGAAGTGAGGTGAAGAGTGGCAGAGCTAGCACAGGGAGGAGAGATGTGAAGATTGGGAGAGGGGGCACGGGGGGAGTGCGATGAAGAGTAAGAGAGCTGGCACTGGGGGGAGTGAGGTGAAGCGTGGGAGATCTGAAACTGAGGGAGTGAGGTGTAGAGTGGGAGATCTGGAACTGGGGGAAGTGTGATGAAGGGGGGAGAGCTGGCACTGGGAGGAGTGAGGTGAAGAGTGAGAGAGCTGGCATTTGGGGGAGTGATGTGAAGATTGGGAGTGGGGGAACTGAGGGGCGTGAGGTGCAGAGTGGGAGAGGAGGCACTGGGGGAGTGAAGTGAAGCGTGGGAGAGGGTGCACTGTGGGGAGTGAGGTGAATATTTGGAGAGGTGACACTGGGAGGGGTGAGGAGAAGAGTGGGAGAGGGGGCACTGGGGGAGTGCAGTGAAGAGTGAGAGAGCTGGCACTGGGGGGAGTGAGATGAAGAGTGGCAAGCTGGCACTGGGGGGAGTGAGATGAAGAGTCGGAGAGCTGGCACAGGGAGGAGTGAGGTGAAGAGTGGGAGAGCTGGCACTGGGGGGAGAGGAGTGAAGATTGGGAGGGGGGATCGGGGGAGTGAGGTGAAGATTTGGAGGGGGCACTAGGGGGATTGAGGTGAAGAGTGGGAGAGCTGGCACTGGGGGAGTGAGGTGAAGAGTAGGAGAGCTGGTACTGTGGGGAGTTCGGTGAAGAGTGGGAGAGCTGCCACTTGGGTGACTGAGGTGAAGAGTAGGAGAGCTGGCACTGGGAGGAGTGAGGTGAATAGTGGGAGCGGGGGCACTGGGAGGAGTGAGGTGAAGATCTGGAGTGGGGAACAGGAAAGTGAGGTGAAGAGTGGGAGAGCTGGAACTGGGGGGTGAGGAGTGAAGAGTGGGAGTGCCGGCACTGTGGGGAGTGAGGTGAAGAGTGGGAGAGCTGGCACTGGGGGGAGTGAGATGAAGAGTAGGAGAGCTGGCACTGGAGGGAGAGGAGTGAAGATTGGGAGAGGGGGCACTGGGGTGACTGAGGTGAAGAGTAGGAGAGCAGGCACTGGGGGGAGTGAGGTGAAGCGTGGCAGGGCTGGTACTGGGAGGAGTGAGGTGAAGAGTGGGAGAGCTGGTGCTGGGGGGGAGTGAGGTGAAGAGTGGGAGAGGGGGCACTGTGGGGAGTGAGGTGAAGATTGGGAGAGGGGGCACAGGGGGGAGTGCGATGAAGAGTGAGAGAGCTGCCACTGGGGTGACTGAGGTGAAGAGTGGGAGAGCTGGCACTTGGGAGAGTGATGTGAAGATTGGGAGTGGGGGCACTGGGGGGTGTGAGGTGCAGAGTGGGAGAGGGGGCACTGTGGGGAGTGAGGTGAATATTGGAAGAGGTGACACTGGGAGGGGTGAGAAGAGTGGGGGGGGCACTGGGGGGAGTGAGATGAAGAGCAGGAGAGAGGGCACTGGGGAAAGTGAGATGAAGAGTCGGAGAGCTGGCACTGGGAGGAGAGGAGTGAAGATTGGAAGAGGGAGAACTGGGGGAGTGAGGTGAAGATTTGGAGGGGGGCACTAGGGGGATTGAGGTGAAGAGTGGGAGAGCTGCCACTGGGGTGACTGAGGTGAAGAGTAGGAGAGCTGGCACTGGGAGGAGTGAGGTGAAGAGTGGAAGAGCTGGCACTGGGGGGTGTGAAGTGAAGAGTGGGAAAGGAGTCACTGGGGGGAGTGAGGTGAAGAGTGAGAGAGCTGGCACTGGGGGGGTGTGAAGTGAAGAGTGGGAAAGGGGTCACTGGGGGGAGTGAGGTGAAGAGTGGGAGTGCCGGCACTGGGGGGAGTGAGGTGAAGAGTGGAAGAGCTGGCACTGGGGGGATTGCGATGAATAGTGAGAGAGCTGGCACTGGGGGAAGTGAGATGAAGAGTGGGAGAGCTGGCATTTGGGGAAGTGATGTGAAGAGTAGGAGAGGGGGCACTGGGGGGAGTGAGGTGCAGAGTGGGAGAGGGGGTACTGGGAGAGTGAAGCGAAGCATGGGAGAGGGTGCACTGGGGGGAATGAGGTGAATATTGGGAGAGGTGACACTGGGAGGGGTGAGGAGAAGAGTGGGAGAGGGGGCACTGGGGGGAGTGAGATGAAGAGTGGGAGAGCTGGGCACTGTGAGTAGTGAGGTGAAGAGTGGGATTGGGGGCACCAGGGGAGTGAGGTGAAGATTGGGAGAACTGGCACTGGGGGGAGAGGAGTGAAGATTGGGAGAGGGGGAACTCGGGGAGTGAGGTGAAAATTTGGAGTGGGGAACTGGAAAGTGAGGTGAAGAGTGGGAGAGCTGGAACTGAGGGCTGAGGAGTGAGGAGTGGGAGTGCCGGCACTGGGGGGAGTGGAGTGAAGAGTCGGAGAGCTGGCACTGGAAGGAGTGAGATGAAGAGTAGGAGAGCAGGCACTGGGGGGAGTGAGGTAGAGAGGGGGCACGGGGAAGTGAGGTGAAGAGTGGGAGAGGGGGCACAGGGGGATTGAGGTGAACATTTGGAGGGGGGCACTAGGGGGATTGAGTTGAAGAGTGGGAGAGCTGGCATTGGGAGGAGTGAGGTGAAAAGTAGGAGAGCTGTTACTGGGGGGAGTTTGGTGAAGAGTGAGAGAGCTGCCACTTGGGTGACTGAGGTGAAGAGTGGGAGAGCTGCCACTTGGGTGACTGAGGTGAAGAGTGGGAGAGCTGGCACTGGGGGGAGTGGAGTGAAGAGTGGCAGAGCTGGCACTGGGAGGAGTGAGGTGAAGAGTGGGAGAGGGAGCACTGTGGGGAGCGAAGTGAAGATTGAGAGAGGGAGCACAGGGGGAATGAGGTGATGAGTGGGAGCACTGGCACTGGGGGGGAGTGAGGTGAAGAGTGGGAGAGGAGGCACTGGAGGAGTAAGGTGAAGCGTGAGAGAGGGGGCACGGGTGGAGTGAGGTGAAGAGTAGGAGAGCTGGCACAGGGGGAGTGAGGTGAAGAGTGGGAGGAGGGCACTGGGGTGAGTGAGGTGAAGAGTAGGAGAGCTGGTATGGGGGTGAGTAGTGTAGAGTGGGAGGGGGGCACTGGGGTGAGTGAGGTGAAGAGTAGGAGAGCTGGTATGGGGGTGAGTAGTGTAGAGTGGGAGGGGGCACTGGGGGGAATGAGGTGAAGATTGGGACAGCTGGCACTGGGGGGAGTGAAGTGAAGTGTGGGAGAGCTGGCACTGGGAGGAGAGATTTGAACAGTGGGAGCGGGGGCATGGGAGGAATGAGGTGAAGAGTGGGAGAGCGGGCATTGGGGGTGGAGTGAAGAGTGGGAGAGCTGGCACTGGGGAGAGTGAGGTGAAGAGTGGGAGAGCGGGCACTGGGGGAGTGAGGTGAAGAGGAGGAGAGCTGGCACAGGGGGAGTGAGGTGAAGAGTGGGAGGAGGGCACTGGGGTGAGTGAGGTGAAGAGTAGGAGAGCTGGCACTGGGGGGTTGTGAGGGGAAGAGTGGGAGAGGTGGTACTGGGAGGAGTGAGGTGAAGAGTGGTACGGGGGCACCGGGGGGAGTGAGATGAAGTTTAGGAGAGGGGGCACTGGGGGGAGTGAGGTGAAGAGTGAGAGAGCTGGCATGGGGGGAGTGAGGTGAAGAGGAGATCTGGCATGGGGGTGAGTAGTGAAGAGTGGGAGGGGGCACTGGGAGGAGTGAGGTGAAGAGTCAGTGAGGGGGCAATGGGGGAGTGAGGTGAAGCATGGTAAAGGGTCACTGGGGGAGTGAGGTGAACAGTGAGAGAGGGGGCATTGGGGGGAGTGAGGTGCAGAGTGGGAGGGGGGCACTGAGGGGGAGTGAAGTGAAGTTTGGGAGAGGGTGCACTGTGGGGAGTGAGGTGAACTGTGGGAGAGGGGGCAATGGGGAAGTGAGGTGAAGCATGGTAAAGGGTCACTGGGGGAGTGAGGTGAACTGTGGGAGAGGGGGCAATGGGGGAGTGAGGTGAACTGTGGGAGAGGGGGCAATGGGGGAGTGAGGTGAATAGGGGGAGAGCTGGCGCAGGTAGGAGGAAATCAAAGGGAGAGTGTTGGCAAGGAAGCTGCTCGTAGTGGAAGACCAGCCACACCGAAGATAACTATGTGATGGCTGAGAGCTTCCTTCAGAAAACTTCACCCGCTTTCCCAGTGCTCTCCAGCTGCTTGGTTCTGCAATGAGATTCTCCGTCTCGTTAGTGACAGACTGCACTGCTTTCAGGCACTTACACCAATGAAAACGTGAAGCCCCTCATCCCCAAGATTCTATCTATTGCCTTGCAAGAAACGCTTGAAAATAAAAGCAAAGAGTCGTGGATGCCGGAAACCTGAAACAAACACAGGAAGTGCTGGAGAAATTCAACAGCTTCTGGGGAGAGAGCGAAATAGTGAATGTTTCGAATTCGAAGGGTGGCGGTGCTCCCAAAGCTAGTGCTTCCAAGTCAACCTGTTAGACTGTAACCTGGTGATGTGTGGTTTTTAACTTTGTCCACCCCAGTCCAACACCCGGCACCGCCACATTATCGACTGGAAATGTTTTGTTTCACTCTCGCTTGGCTCTCTCCTCCTACCTTTCTCCAGCACTCTCTCTGCCGCTGTTGTTGAGAATATGACTGAATCCCGGCGATTAGGGTAAGTCAACCTTCCAAAGATGTATCAGCTGAAAGAAAGGGGGTCTTACAGAAATGCTTGTCCCATCTACCAAAGTGTAATGCTCGTTTATTTCTCAGTGCAGACAGAAACCTCAAGTCACCATGATGCTCCGAGTTGGCAAATGCGTGCCCTGTCTGCAGTTTCTTGTGGTCGCTGGGTTGGGAGATTGTGTCCTTATGCTGGAATGAGTGAGAGTGACCGCTTGTGTGTGTGCGTGGGAGGCTGCCTCTTGTTCTTCGATCGCCTTTTGTAGTCGTCCCTGTTATCTGAAGGCACTGACATTTCGCCATTCCTGGCCACAGTTGCATAAACACACACACACATACACACATACAAAAGGGGGACGGCTCTCCGTGTTGCAATCTTCCCCGGCAATAACTTGCAAGACGCAGTCAGCTCAGGAGGCGCAGAGTGGAAGGGACGGTTCGGTTGGTGCAGAGCTGTCTTACACATTACACACATCAGAAAGGGGAGAGGGTGGGGAAACTCATCAGCTGTGTCTCAACTGGAACTGCACCCGATCATGGTGAGAAGGAACCGAGCCGACTGAGATATAGGTAAGCCACTGAAGAGAAAGAGCATTCACACTCTTAAAGATAGCATTGAAATTTGTTCCACCTCTGTAACAGAAACCGATAAATCGGCAGCATTCTCATTTACAACCTTTAATTGGCGATGTTTAGTCACAGGCATCAGACATTAACCTTCAGTTTGTTCATTGCTGGCAAAATTTACTCACATGAATCACGTTTACTTTTGTAGGTGAAATATGATCCACCCCAGGAGGTTGAAATTTTTAACTTAACTGGGAGGGTATGAAATATCACTGCCTATTCATGCGTTGTGCACAGTTTGAGTGTGAGAGGTGAATATGATAGTTCTGGGGAACTGCAGTGCACACTGCCTTCTGTATTATATGACGTGGAGGTGCCGGTGTTGGACTGGGGGGTACAAAGTTAAAAGTTACATAACACTAGGTTATAGTCCAACAGGTTTATTTGGAAATACCTGACGAAAGCTTGATATTTCCAAATAAATCTGTTGGACAATAACCTGGTGTGGTGCGATTTTTTAATTGTGTATCATACATTCTGTACAATACACTCACGGACAATCAGACCCGTGACCCATTTTGCAGGAAATCCTTGCAGAGCCGTCGAGTTCCAAGTGAAAGTCGGAAATCTCCGCTCGGGAAGAGCAGGGGACGCTAAGTATGGGTCAGGTCAACGGGACACCTCCCAGACAACCAGAAGTTGAAAAACAAAACATTTGTTCCCACTTGTTTCCGTAGGACATCGTTGTGTCAATGTTGTAGTCTTTTTACACAGAAGGGGAAAAGGGTGGGGGGGGCGTTTGAAAAGTACTGCAGAACGAATAGATGTAGTGCATAGTCAATTGGTACAGAGCCATGAATAAGATGATAATTGTTTACCTCTATTTGAGTCTTTATATTTTGGAAATCTCCTTCTTTACAAATTGCTTTTGCCCTTGATATTTTTTTCTTTTTCTTATTTTTGACTTGCCAGTCGAGTCTCCTGAAACCCACTGGTAGGTGGACTTCTAGCTTTCTATTCAGCTAAGCAGGGACCATGTGAACATCAAAGTTGATCCCTGTGCTCGGTGGAGCACGGAGTGGGGAACACCATGTAACCATATCAAAACGCTGTCAAGGAGAAAAGATGTGACTGGTTCAGTTATGATTTGGAGGCGCCGGTGTTGGACTGGGGTGGGCAAAGTTAAAAATCACACCACACCACGTTATAGTCCAGCAGGTTTAATTGGAAGCACTAGCTTTCGGAGCGACGCTCCTTCCTCGGGTGGTTGTGATTCAATTATAGTTAGCTTGACTTCAACCTATCCAGGTCAGATTTTACAATTTGCCAAAAAGAGAAACAAGATGCAGCTGGCCCAAGATATTCAACGAAATCTCAACAAGGGAGTGAGAAAAAAGTTGAACCGACTGGCAGTTTTTTTTTCGTTGACTCACTGTTTATTAAAGTGTTGCACGTCCAAATGGCCCAACCCTGGGGCACCTACTGGAATTCATTCACGTTTAAAGTACTTTCACAGAACTGACTTTGTTTTTTTGAAACTATCTAAAGCCAGGAATATGAAGTTGTTTTAGTGAACTGGAAATTCCATAACTGATTAGGTAATTAGTGTCTTCAAGCTCTCTTTTAAAATGGAATTATTCAATTTAAACCTGAGTCCACATTTTAGAAATTAATGTTATATTTGATGCTGCTTAACCTCCTGCTGGATGTAGCAGAGCTAACAACTTGCTTAAAATACAGAAAATGATTAACAATATTGCCCACTCTGGGAGAACCTTTTTCAGTTTGACGGCAGCCAACATATTAGGAGAGTTGAGGTTACATATTACAGCAGTATTACTGCTCCCCGATGCATGATGCTTTCAAAGGTGAACTCGGTTCCTACATTTTGCCCCTTTTCTTAGTCGCGCCCAACTTTAGCTCCTTCGGTCCTTTTAATTTCAGTTTCATCCATTCGAATTACATCTATTTTATTTGCGCTTTGTCCTCAGGTTTGGTCATGGTTTGCATTCTGCTCAACATTCATTTATTTACACTAAGTCCCATTAAGCCATCACCCCTGTGCCTGATGACCTAATTGTCCTGGCCGTTTCACAACTTCTTGATTTTAAAATTCTCATCATTGTTTCAAGTTCCTCGCAGCCTCACCCTTCCTCTTTTTGCAACTTCCTCTCGTCCTCTGAACCTCCAAGATGTACACATTCCTCCAATTTTGGAATAAAGACAGAAATTGCAGGAGAAATGCAACAGCAATAGTGGAAAGAAAGCAGAGTTAACGTTTTTGGGTCCAATGACCCTTCTGTAGGACTATTAGTGAAAAGGTGGTTGTACAGGTTGCAGAGGAGGGGTTGAGGCTGGCTGGCAGGGTAAAGGAGTAAGAAAATAGGCGGAAATGGAGCCCAGACAGGCAGGGCATGATGGTTAGGATGGATCATGATGAGCCAGGGAGAAATAAAATTTGATAATGGATACCATTACTGTGTGAAAATTGGTTGGCTGTGCTGAAATCAGCCCATGTGGTCAGGGAGCTGGGAGTGTTGGGTTTGGGGTAAGGATTTGGAGAAGTTGCACAGATTCTAAAATGATTGAACTTGATATTGAGTCCGGAAGGCAGCCTCAGTGGAAAATGAGGTGTTGTTCTCCCAGCTTGCACTCGGCTTTCCTGGAGCACTGCAGCAAGCCTGAGACTGAGATGTTGGCCAGGGAACACGGTGGGGTGTTGAAGTGGCAGGCAACTGGAAGCCCAGGGTCATTTTTGCGAGCAGAATGTAACTGTGCTGCCACGTGGTCACCCAGCCTGTGTTTCACCACCCAAACATGGAGGAGACCACACTGAGCAGCAAAAACAGCAGACAAGATTGAGTGAGGTGCAGGTAACTCGCTGCTTTACCTGGAAGATATGTCAGGGGCTTGGGAAGGTGAGGAGGGAACAAGTAAACGGGCAAGTGTTAGACTTTCTGTGATTGCATGGGAAGGTGAGGTGAGGCTGTGGGGGAGGGATTTTGGGAATGGAGAAGGAGTTGATTAGGGTATCCAGAGGGAATGGTCCCTGCAGAATGCTGACAAAGGAGGGGAAGGGAATATGTGTCAGGTGGACCAATTTTGATCTCTGAAACATTCCTGATTTTAATCACACCAGCATTTGTGACTATTCCTTCAGCTCCTCAGATTCTAATTCTAGAATTCCCTCCATTTGTTCCTTTTTACAAAAACCCATTAAAACCTAACCTTTGGCTAAGATTATTTCTCATTTGTCTTAATATCTCCTTTATATGACTTGATATCAAATCTTGTTCTATAACTCTGTGAATATTTTACTGTCTTCAAGGCACTTTATAAATACAAGTTGTTATAAACATCTGGTCAATTTCTGTCTAAGACTTTTTCTGCAAACAACTCAGATTAGGTACTTAGTAATACTAATGAGACCTGTATTGATTCTTCAGATTTACTGTCACCTGTCATTACATTACATTGTAATCCTGCACAGTTAAATTTCATTTCAACCACGCCTTAATCATGTCATGAGTTTGTTTCTTTGTATCAAATTTCATTTTCTGCTCAGGTGTGATACCATTTCTAACACTCTGTTTGAAGCTGTTTAAAATGTTTCTGACTCTACCTTGGAGTTTCTGTTGTCAGAGTTTTGGACTTACGTTCTCGATAATTTTTTTTAAAATCCATTTTATTCCTGCTTAGAGCTTTTTCTCCCGCCTCCCAGGTTACTGACTTCCACGAGTGATATGTTTATCTGGTTTCTGCACATGTCCAATGGTCTTTGTACAAATTGTTCACAAACCTGTGAAAGCAAATCAGAAATTTCTGCTTTGTATATTCCAACTTTCACAACAAGGTTCTGGCATCTTGTTCTTGGCTGTCGCTAATCTTTCATAATCGTAAGCATCACCTCCTCCTACGAGTCAACCCACCATCAGGAAACAGCCTGTCAGTGGGAGTGGTGATTACAAACCCCTCCCTTTGCTGCTGTTATCACCTTAACCTCATCTCATGCAAGTCCATCTTCTGTATCATGATTGATGAGAAATTGCCCTTGACACCCAGAAGAATATAATGTGATTCCTGGCAATGTCGATGCCCCATAGGAAACCCAAACCTGATGCAATACAGGAATTCTGAGGAAAAGGGAGAGTGGCATCCTTACAGTAGCAAGTGATCTGGAGTTAGCAGTAGAGGAGCTAATCATCTTGCAATATTCATGTTTTTGAAAGAAAAGGAATAAAATATATCTGCCTCCCCCACTCAGACTCATTTTCCTTTGTGGTGTAAGTTTTGCCTAACATTGGCTATGGTTCTGGTTGAAATAAAGCAGTGCCTTTTAAGTAACTTATTCAAGTTAACTCTGCTGGTTGGACATGGAAGAGGGAAAGGGCAGGTAATTGGTATTTATTTAGACTGCTGCAAAATTAAGTTGATACGGACACCGTGGGTCAACTGACTACATTATGCACTTAGATTTATGCAGTTAAGTGACTTGGCATGAGTTGCGATAAGTGAGTTATGTAAAAATAGACATCCAAGCCTACCGAATGAAAAGAAAACGAACAGTAAATTATATGAAAAGGTTCTTGTCATTCAGTTGCATTAATTTCTATTCATACCATTATTGTACAGAATACAATATTGAATGGCCCAGCATTTGCTACAGCATATTTTGCCTTAATTTTGGACTAAGCATTATTGTCGAAAATAATACACTAAACAGAAATGTTGGACTTGAAGATCAGATCCTCAGGCTGTGCCAAATGTCTCATCAACAAATGAAATCGATTTCCTGTTATGGAGACAAACAAAACAGGCTAGTTTCCCACAGCAGAGTTCTACCAAGAATGAGTGAGCACTTTCACTCATTAATCTGTTTTTGATTTGAGGATCGTGGTTGACCTAGGAATCTCTCTCTCCTTTTTACACACACCTTTAGAGACTGAAGACCTTAAAGACTCATTTAAGATCTTAGCTAAAAGAGATTTTTCGACCAATACAGCACTCAAGTAATGACCGAAAGCAGAATAGTGACGATGGCCTTCTCTTAAATTTGTTTCATTGACAGTGAAAAATTCACAAGCTGACAATTACACCTCAGCAAATCCCTATTGAAAACAATGTCTGTATAACACTGTATAACTAATACCGTATAATAAAAGCAAAGCGCTGTGAATGCTGGAGATCCAAAATATAAACAGAAACTCAGCAGGTCGGGCACCTTCTGCAGACAGAGAAGTAGACAGTCAACTGTCTCTTCTTTGCAACAACTCTGTGGATGATTGCTTACAAAATTTAAACACCATTGCATCTTATGGAAGCGATCATGACTAAACTTATGATAATGCTCTATTGTAATATTGGCTAACTACATACTTTTGAAAGGTTACTGAAATTCTAAAGAAGACAGTTTCCTTTTCACACTTTGGTGTTAACTATTAAGCAAATAAAGCACATGACTCAGGAAATGAAAGGCACAATACACAAAAATTTACAGTAACTCATTTCTCATTTCTTCGCCATTGTTAGGATTTTAAGTACTTAAAATCTTGAAATTCTGGTGAGGGCTCTTGAAGGTTGAATACACAGTTCTTGTCAAAGATATTAAAAGTAATTTCTGTTAAGAATTGAAGAGTAGTTGGCAAAGAAAATGGTCATCTCCAGTATAACGAACTACCACTTGTATGGTAAGTTGCTTTAAGTAGAGAGTAGAAAAGCTAGAAAGTAGAAATACAAGAAGATAAATCAAATCCAAGCATTGATTGAAATTACTCATCTTGGCAGTTTCAGATGAATTGTCAGTTGCAGAAATTTTTGAATCAGTTTGTTCAGATGAGTTATGCCACACCTCTCGAACAGGTGGGACTTGAGCCCACACCTCTTGGCTCTGAGGCAGGCACAGTACCATGTGCCACAAGATCCCTATTTGTCAATTGTCAGCTCACCTCTAGATGGGAAGGACAATCCTTCATTATTATCTGTTCATACCTCAACCTCCTCCTCTGCCACTTTGGAGGCTGAGCGGTGACTTTATAGAGGTTTATAAAATCATGAGGGGCATGGAAAGGGTAAATAGACAAAGTCTTTTTCCTGGGGTAAGGGAGTCCAGAACTAGTGGGCATGGGTTTAGGGTGAGAGGGTAAAGATATAAAAGAGACCTAAGGGACAACATCTTCACACAAGAGGGTGGTACATATATGAAATGAGCTGCCAGAGGAAATGGTGGAGGCTGGTATAATTACAGCACTTAAAAGGCATCTGGATAGGTATATGAATAGGAAGAGTTTAGAGGGATATGGGCCAAGTGCAGGCATATGAGATGAGATTAGGTTGGGATATCTGGTCAGCATGAATGAGTTGGACTGAAGGGTCTCTTTCAATGATATACATCTCTATGACTCTACTGAAAACAATCAATTAAAAATCACTGAAACAGGGATCTAAGCACTTGTGGTCAGATGACTCACCATCACTGAATAGACATTTTTGCTTTCACCTATTAATAGATATGGGAGCAATCTGGCAGTTGTTGTTGTTGCCTTCAATCTTCCAAACCGCATTGCATTAAAGAGGGGGGGGAGGAGGGGGTCCGCTTCTAACCTTGGTCACGTCTCGTACTCTGTTCTGCTTGACTCCACATGGCCGACTACAAATGTCTCTGGTTTCAGCCTTGTGGAACAATGACAGACAGAACAGAGGGAGGGGGGAGGCACAAAATGTAAAATAGTGAGGGAGAGGTAACATAATGACACAGAGTACCAAAGCCAATGTCTTATCCTGTGACAAATCATTGACAATCAAGTAAGAGTGTTGGAATCTTGAGTTGAAAGACATAAGTATAGGCCTCATTTTGTCTTGTTCGCTTGAGGGGAAACATTCAATGGAGATCGGTTTTGCTACAATTAGATGTAAATCAGAGGCCGAGTTAAATAGTTCACTTTCTCATATCAGATGCCTGAGATAGCTGTCAATCTAGGTCATCTGCCTTCTTTGAGAATAGTGCAATTATTGGAAGGAAATTGTTTCAAATGGTGAATGATTCTTTTAGTACATTAGATTATATCAAGTAAGCAACACTCTCTTGAGACACATTCAAAAGTTAGAAAATGTCACCCCTTTCTGCCACTGCACCCACATTCCTGTTGTCTAATTCTATATAATTGCAATTATTTTTACCAGTCATAACGACAAGAATTGAATTACGTTTTTGGTAAAAATGGGCAAATTTCAGATCATTTTGCTTATTTGAAACAATTTTATGTTGACCAGTCCTTTTAGTAAACACAAGCGCAACACAATAAAATAGTAACTACTCTCATATTCACATCATGTTGCAAGCCCTAATACTTATGAAGAAGGTGAGACTTTTACATTTTGCTACTTTAAATCTATTAGGGACTGTAATGGCTACTTTATTTCTCATCTGTCCATTTGTGTCCAGTGATGTGTGTGTTGTGTGTGATCAAGACAGATTGGGCAGACTGCCATTTTCCATATGTTCATGTCCTTTTCTAATAGAGTTCTGGATTTGATTGCTTTCTTCACCAATGGGGTTCTGCTTGTACTCTAGCAAGGAGCATTCTAAATCTTTATTCTGATTAGGAAAATAATAAGTAATCCATGCAGTCAGAATATGAGTTGCTAGCCAATTCTGTTGTGATCAGTATTCTTTTTTTAATCACTGCCAAATAAGGCTCAGAAAGTTTAACCTTGTGTTTGACTTTGAAGTTTCAGAATTGTACATAACCAAACTTCAGAACTATGAACACTCACTCTTACCAGTTAGTCAGTGTACAAGTGAATTTCAATGCTTAGCGTGTAGAGGCCTCGATTATACTTTTAACTTGTTATTTAAAATGGCGGAGTAATCATTCCAACGCACCGTCTGTTTAGTCAGATTGAAAAGCGATCTAGAAAGAATATCACAAATGACGATTTAAGTAATTGCTGCACATTGAAGATTATCCACATAAATAATGCCTTTGTTAGTGTATAAGTCGAGATATGCTTCCAAGATCATTTCAAATGCTAACCTGTAAATGCCACCATCCAGCAACGTTCATGAATTAGTGACTCTTCAGTGTTTTTCATAGTAAAAATTGATATAAATGACCATGCTGGAAAGTTGTGTTTTTCATTTCTGAACAAGGGAAAGTGAACCCAGTTTGTTTTATTTCTGCACGGGTATTATCTGGCGGAAGGGACAGGACACTTATGATAAAGTATTTTCAAACTTTTGATTACATGCAGTTACTTCCACAATAGTGTCAACCTGTGGTTGTATAAATTGATGCAGTTTACATGACTGAAATACAACAGTTTCCCAAATTTTTAAAATTATCTTTTAATTCTCTAAAGTGAGTAAAATCAATGTGATTATTCACCAAAAAAAACCGACACTGGGTCAAAATTGTGGAATTCCCTCCCTTAAGGCATTGTGGGACAACCCACAGCAGCTGGATTGCAGCGGTTCAAGAAAGCAGGTCATCACCACCTTTTCAAGGGCAACGAGGGACAGGCAATAAATGCTGGCCGAGCCAGTGACACCCACATCCCACAAGCGAATTAAAGAATTATCTTGCAATAGCTTGCATGTTTATTACTGCCATCTACTGGCACCTTTTAATATTCACCAAGGCTTTGATAACCTCGAGATCCTTCCCGAGCAGCTCAGGGTCTCTAAGGTTTTCAGTTTTTGTTTTAGATGTCCAGTGTCTGCAGCTTCATGTTTGTATCTTTTGAGCAGAGTTTAAGTATAGATGATGAGGCAAAAATCAGCAGAACAATGGAAAGCAAAAATGTTTTTTGTGCAGAATAATAGTCTGAAGAAAATCATAAAAAGAATTGATTTTTTTTTTCAGCAGATTAATCTTATAGTAAGAAAGGGAGCAGCAACCATCCATTCTGCCTGAAGGAGAGTTTGATTCATTTAAGAAGCCTGACAGCATTGTATGGTATGTCAGTAGACAATCCTGGCTGCAGGCACCTAAGTATAAGCCTCTCCTGACCTATGTGACATTCTGAGCACATCACATTTACACGTCTGACTGCATGCCATTTCCTGGAGGTTAACGCCTTTTGGCAGAGGTACCACCAAGCAGCCAGTGAGCTATAACACCAGGTTGGCACTAGTTGTGGCTTAGCAGTTAATACACTGAGCTCTCTCTCTAAATGTCAAGAATTCAAACTTATAAAAGCCAGAACCTGTCCACCATCTACAAGGCACAAATCGGGAATGTGATGGAAAATTCCCCACTTGCCTGGATAGGTGTAGCCCAAACAACACTCAAGAGACCAGCCAAGACAAAGCAGCTCATTTGATTGGCACTGCATCCATAAGCAACTAGTCCCTCCACCACTAACGCTCAGTACCATCAGTGTGTACTATCTACAAGATGCACTGCAGAAATTTGCCATAAATTCTTAGACATGACCTTTCACCTTGAAGGATAAGGGCAGCAGATACATGGGAACACCACCTCAAGTTCACCCTTCAAGCCACTCACCATCTTGACTTGGAAATATATTGCAATTCCTTCACTGTCACTGGGTCAAACTTCTGGAATTCCCTCCTCAAAAGTGTTGCAGATCTACCCACAGCACATAGTCTGCAGCGGTTCAAGAAGGCAGCTCACCACCACCTTCTCAAGGGCAACTGGGGTCAGGCAATAGATGTTAGCCAGCCAGCAATACCTGCATCCCATAAGAAAATGAACAAAAAGAGGCTGCTACTCCAGTGCAGGGTTGACACAATGTTGTGCCGTTGGAGGTGCCATATTTCAGATCATACTTCAAAAGAAGATTTATAGGACCCCACAACACTATATTTTGGAGAGGAGCAGATCAGTTGTTCTTGATAGCCCTGGCAATACTTATCCCTGAGCCAACATTGTTTAAACAACTGGCCGTGATCATAGAACCCAAAATTACTGACTTTATGTGCTACAACAGTGACTGCATTTCAAAAGTGCCTCATTGATTGCAAATCACCTGAATATTCCCATGAAAGGTGCTATAAAATTACGAGTTATGTTTGTTATCAATTCCCTGAAAGCCTCACAGAATAGAAAACACTAATCTGTAAAGTAAAATTTCCAGCTGAAGCCTTGTAAAATGTCAATGAATTACCACTGGGAGTAATTTGTGATAAATTTGGTAATATCACAATTCACAATTTGGTAATATCACAATTTGCATTTCCAGCGCCCCTCCCCCAAGTCCCTCCTCCCTACCTTTTATCTTAGCCTGCTGGACACACTTTCCTCATTCCTGAAGGAGGGCTTATGCCCAAAACGTCGATTCTCCTGTTCCTTGGATGCTGCCTGACCTGCTGCGCTTTTCCAGCGACACATTTTCAGCCAATATCACAATTCAACCTTGCCGCTATTCATTGGTAAAGGATTGCTTTTGTGATAAGTTATTGAATGTTTACATTTAATGACTGTTAATAACAAGAACTGGCTGCATGGCTAATAACGTAATTAATGACTTTTAATGTTGGGGAGAGTAGGTTCAAAACTTATCAGTCATTTGAGGTTTAATATAGAGGAATTTTAATGCTTCTCAAGATGGAGATTTTGTTTACAATAAAGTGAAGAGAATAAGGGGCACACATAAGGAACAAATTATCTTGTCTTCATCAATCATAATCATTATTACAGAGTCATATAGCATGTAAACATGTAAACAGACTCTTTGATTCATCCAGCCCATGCTGAACATAATCCCAAATTAAACTGATTCAACATATCTCCAAACCTTTCCCATTCATGTATCTATCCAAATGTCTTCTAAATATAGTAATTGTGTCAACAGCCACATCCATCTCTTTATGTAAAAAAATGTGCCCCTCAAGTCTTTTTAAAATCTCTCTCCTCTCACCTTAAAAATGCGCCACCTTGCCTTGAAATCCCCTATCCTGGTTAAAGGACACCAGGACTTTGTGTATAGTTTTATCCTTTAAATGTGCCACTGAGAAGGTAAGTTATAGGAAGATAGGCCACAAAGTATTAGAATATTTCAAATACAAGGAGCATTTCAATTCTGCTTTAAGAAAACAGATGGCCTTTTACAGCGATAGCAAAACCTTCCTTTTATCTTCTATTCACATTTTAATAAATGACAACATAGCATTTGTCTTCCTTAATCAATTACTGTTCCTGCATTCTAACTTTCTGTAATTTACGTACTGGGACACCCAGATCCCTCTGCATCTCCATGTTCTGCAATCTCTTTTAAAAGAGAGAGTAGGAGTGCAGGGAGAGGCAAGGATTTGTGGAGAACAGGGAGCGAAGAGAGTGCAGGGAGAGAAGGAACTTGGGGTGAGCATAGGAAGAACTGGAGCCGGGGGAGTGGAGGGAAAGCAGGAGCTCGGGTAGCATGAGGACAGCAAGAGCAGGGGGAGAGCTTTGATCACATATAGAGTAGGCCATTTAGGACTGTGATGAAGTGAAATCTCTTTCCCCCCCCCCAGACAGTGGCAGAGACATACAGCATGGAAACGGTGAGTCTGTGGATGAGGACAAAGCATTGACTGTTTTCAAGAAGAAGTTTTATACAGTTCTCAGAGCTAAAACGATCAAAATGTATGAGGAGAAAGTGGGAACTGAGTACTGACTTGAATGTTCAGCCATGATCATAATGAATAGGATCAAAGGGTTGAATGGCCTACTGCTGTTTCTACTTTCTATGTTTCGATGTTGAGGGACATTTTTAATGAAAGAAATAGAGGGGTAAGGCTGTTTCCCTTCAGACCTATGGCAGTGTTTCTTTCTCACTGTAACTCAAATACCAGTGGTTTATTTATCTCCAAAACCAAAGTCACATCACCCCCACAGACTCTGCATCGCCCAGAAAGCTGTGTGTATTCTTCACAAAAGCATCATTTCAGATAAAGTCAACCAAATGTCCTTTGCTTTGAAAACTGTTCTTTATGTTAACTAGAGATATATACATATGTCCAGCTGATAACATTCTGATTAATATTGCAGAGAACATTCTGTTTTAGCACGATAAATAATAATATACAAAAAGCGCTGGAGAAACTCAGCATCAAACTGAAGAAGACTCCATATCAGACTCCAATCATTGATTCTGTTTCTGAACCCACAGATACTACCAGACCTGCTGAGTTTCTCCAGCATTTTCAGTTCTTATTTCAGATTTCCAGTATCCATAGTATATTAATTTTGCACATCCTTGTAATATTGTTCTGTTTGCATGTGAGTGCAATGATCTGAAAGATGATGGAATATTATACATGCTGTCATTGTGTGTGTGTAAGCCAGAGATTTCAATCGACTGGTGCCATTATACTGTGACTCAAAGACTTACTCAATTCATTCAAGTCCATCACCCTTCTCAAAAAAACACCTCTTTCCAGGGATACAGGGAAAGAATATGACTTATTTGATAACTCTTTCTGTGCAGTGAGGTTCTAGCTGTCACAATCATGATAAACTTGGGGAGAAAAAGTGTTTTTAAAAAATTTATAATGGACCAAACATGTACACCAGAAAAATGTCTGAAACTCACTCTATAGCATCAATAATCCTGTAAGGATTAAGCATCCTGACAGCAGACACCAAATATTGGCATAGAATGGGAAATGTCACAGATAGTCAGTCAAACATTGTGACAACAACATGTGAGTTTTATAGACTTGAAGCATGTGCCTCATGTAAGAGTCTGAATAACAGAAACATAAACAATGGATTTATAGCAGCATCAGTTTATGTTGAGGTCTTGTAAACATGTTGTGCAACCAGAAAACATTTGAGTCAGTCAGATATTTTAGAAGTAAAAGCACTTGTTTGTCAAATAATAATGAAGGATACTGTGGACAGCAAGCACCTTACTGTTCAGCTGCAACATGGACTATTCAAGCTGGGAAGGGAAGAAGACCTTGTTACAGCCTTGCTTCAAACATGGACAGAAGAGCTGAATTCCAGAGGTGAGGTGAGAGTGACAGCTTTGACATTTCACCGAGTGTGGCATCAAGGAGCCCTGGAAAAACTGGACTCAGTGAGAATCAGGGGGCAAACTCTTTGGTGGGTAGACTCATATAGGAAGATGGTTGTGGTTGTTGGAGGTCAGTCATCCCAGCTCTGGGACATCTCTGCAGGGGTTCCTCAGGGTAGTGTCCTAGGCCCAACCACCTTCAACTAATTCGCCAATGACCTTCTC
This sequence comes from Chiloscyllium punctatum, assembly GCF_047496795.1. Lineage (NCBI taxonomy): Eukaryota > Metazoa > Chordata > Chondrichthyes > Orectolobiformes > Hemiscylliidae > Chiloscyllium > Chiloscyllium punctatum. The sequence continues at coordinate 14,773,001 of NC_092763.1, read as the reverse complement.
TCCATCAGAAGTGGGGATGTTCACAGATGATTGCACAATGTTCAGCACCATTCATGACTCCTCAGACACTGAAGTTGTCCATGTGCAAGTCAACAATATCCAGGCTTGAGCTGACCAATGGCAAGTAACATTCACGTCACACAAATGCCAGGCTATGACCATCACCAATAAGACACACTCTAACCACTGCCCCTTGGCATGGTGTGCCCAATGGTGCTCCCCCATTACCAACATCCTGGGAGTTATCATTGATCAGAAACTCAAATGGACTCACCACATAAACACAGTAGCTACAAGAGTAGTAGAGACACTCAAAATACTGTGACAGGTAACTCACCTCCTGATTCTTCAAAGCCTGTCCACCATCAGAAAGGCACAAGTCAGGAGTGTGATGGAATACTCTTCACTTACCTGGATGAGTGCAGCACTCAAGAAGCTTGACACCATCCAGGACAAAGTAGCCCACTTGATTGGCACCACATCCACAATTATCCACTCCTTCCATCACTGACGCTCAGTAGTAGCAGTGTGTACTATCTACAAAAAGCACTGTAGAAATTCACCAAATATCCTCAGACAGCACCTTTCAAATCCATCTCGAAGGACAAGGGTAGCACATATATAGGACCACCACCAACTTCAAATTCCGCTCTAAGCCACTCACGATCCTGACTTGGAAATATAGTGTTGTTCCTTCAGTGTCACTGGGTCAAAGTCCTGGAATTCCCTCTCTGAGGCATTTGTGAGTCAACCCCCAGCAGGTAGACTGCAGTGGTTCAAGAAGGCAGTTCACTACCAACACCTCAAGGACAGCTAGGGATGGGCAATAAATGCCGGCCCAGCCAGCAACATCCACGTCCCCACAAAATGAACGCATTTTTAAAATTAGTTCTATGGGATGCATAAGGTCCACAGCCATGTCATTCAAGTCATGCTGGGTGACCCTCCCAACCTGCAGCTAGGAGATGTCAGGGAAAACTGCAGCTCTCAGTCTCTGATTGAGAGTTTGGAGTGAAACAGACATTCTCATTTTCTGATCAGTGTGGGTATGTCATTTCAAGAACTGAATCAGTGAAGATCACAACCACGTGCAAAAGAGATGCTGGCTTTCTGAAACAACTATGCATCGATGCAGTAATTACTTTGGAATTACTTAACGTCATATAGCACAGAAACAAATTCCTCAGCACTAAAGCTCTGTGTCAGTGTTTTTGCTCCACACCCAAGTGCTCTCACCTTATAGCAAGTCACATTACCAACACTTCCTTTTATTCTTCTCCCTAAATATACTTATCTAGTGTTCCCTTCAACGCATCAATCATTCCATGCTATAGAATCTAATCTGCAGCTTTGCATGAACAAAGAAAGTTCTTCATTCACCAGAGGGCTCTGTCAATAAAACATCCGGATTTGTTTTTCTGAATTCTAGTGACAAAGGCCAAAGATTTTCTTGTATGATGAAGCAGTATGAAGGAGCCACTCCTTTTTAGTTAAAGAGAGGCATCATTCTTTTGGTAGTGTGATCAAAGTCTCTCAGTTATCTTCAGTGTAACCTCGCAGCTTGTCAAACATTTACTCAAGTTTTATTAAGTATGAGCAGCCGCTGGAAACAAATCGGGAAAACCGAATCCAATGGAACAAAATTTGTACAGAACGTCGGGACTTTGGATAAATAGGAAGGTGCTAATTATTAATAAGTAATTTGGAAACAAATCAACCTGTGGTGGTTTTCTGAGATTCAGATAGTTGGATAGAGAATATTCACTCATTTTCACACCATCAAAGGAGTGGATTGATTGTAAACCAGGTCAGTTCTGACTTTCTTCATGAACTGATTCACAAGTTGTGTCTGCATGGTGAGTAGTACATTAAGGTTGCATTTGAATCTATCAAATGGTATTGACTTTCACTAATGCAAAGTGGTATATCTGCAAGCACTCCAGCTATATTTGCAATGAAATCTGACAATCCACTATCGTATTTTAGCAATAACCAAAGGAGAAGACACCGACTTCATAACCATTTCAAGAAGGCAGTACAACTACCGGTTTTGTTTCGGTCAATCACCCTTTGTTACATTGTATGTTCCTTCTTTAGATATTGAAAGTTTCAAGCCAGTTTAGCAAGTATTAACCAAAAGGACAGTCTGTTTTGACAGCTTTTTAAAATTTTTAATGTGACTCATAACTTAAAAAAAAACTTAGGCATTCAAAGAGACAGAGTGTACAGAACAGCAGTAGAGTGAGGATAAATAGAAAAATTCATTACTCTCTTCCCTGTTGCAACTAAGATTTTAGACATCCTTTTTCTTTTTATCTCAGCAGCACATGTGCAGGACATTTGTTAAAGGATCAGGAATTGGTTACTGGTCCTCGTCCAACTCGCATTTTGATTTAGCCCCATCTTCCTCTCCCTATCTCTCTCTCGCCTTTGGTGGTCTGCATTGCCCTTAGCTGACTTTGCATGTAAATTAATCAATTAGAACATGCAGAGTTTTTTTTTTAACTGTTGGAGATTAATAAGTGAAATGGCCACTGGTGATTTGGCAATGGAAAAAATCATGCAGTTGTGTGTAATAGCACTTCCGGGTATAAAAAAAGAATGAAGTGGTTACTGGGTGTTTTTGTTGTGCTGTGGTAGTGTCCATACCTCTGGGCCGGGAGACCCAAGTTCAAGTCCTGCTAGTTCCAGAGACGTGTAAGAATATCTCCGAAGAGGTTGATTAATAAATGTCTGAAGTGGTTACTTTACAAATGCTACCTGCTCCGAGAGGTATGTTGTAACATCTCTGAACAGGTTGATTAGAATATATTGGAAGTACAAGCTTTCAGAGCGCTGCTCCTTCATCAGGTAGCGAGTGACCAGCTATCTAACGAAGCTATGTACCTCCAAATAAACTTGTTGGCCTTTAACCTGGTGTTGTGTGATTTTTAACTTTGACAATCCCAATCCAACACTGGCACCTCCGAATCATAAAAAATATCGGAACAGTCGGTTGTCTAATGTGCTCAATCTTTTTCTCCTGGTACTTGCTTCAAGCCTCTGCTATATGTCACTTGGAGCATGGCACAGGAAGCTTAGCAGAGCCTGCTTTTTGTGGCTGTTGATAGCAGGAGACTGCCTCTCTTTTCTCTCAGACAGAACCATGTATTCTATTTCACATTCACAAGAACTATGAGGCAAATCCTGTTTTGTAGATCTCATTCAAAAGGCGGCACTTCTCTCTGTGCGGTATTTGATGGGTTTGACTGCACAGAGAGTTGAGGTAAAACTGTGCATCCCAGTTTTGTAATGGGGCTCAAATCCATCACTTTCTGATTCTGAAGCAAGAGTGTATGACTGGAGCCAAACTGCCCAGTGGTTGGCTGACTGTGGATTTTTGCCTCATTTATATTATGAGCCACTGCAGTAACCTTTCAGTGGTACAGCACAAGAGCAACATGCAGTTTACAGAAACTGTAAAATTAAACAAAACATCCCAAGGTGCTTCTTCAAAGCATTACAAGGTCCAGTAACCCTTCCTCAGAACTGATGGTAGCTGGGAAAATGTTGGTTTAAATGCAGAACATAGGGAGGGGTAAAGGTAGGAAGCTAGGACATCACAGGATGGGACAGCTCAGTGATCACAGGATGAGTCAGCTTAGAAATCACTGGATGGGTCGGCTCAGAGATCACTGGATGGGTCGGCTCAGAGATCACAGGATGGGTCAGCTCAGAGATCACTGGATGGGTCGGCTCAGAAATCACAGGATGGGTCGGCTCAGAGATCACTGGATGGGTCAGCTCAGAGATCACTGGATGGGTCAGCTCAGAGATCACAGGATGAGTCAGCTCAGAGATCACTGGATGGGTCAGCTCAGAGATCACAGGATGGGGCAGCTCAGAGATCACTGGAGGGGTCAGCTCAGTGATCACTGGATGGGTCAGCTCAGAGATCACTGGATGGGTCAGCTCAGAGATCACTGGAGGGGTCAGCTCAGAGATCACAGGATGAGTCAGCTCAGAGATCACTGGATGGGTCAGCTCAGAGATCACAGGATGAGTCAGCTCAGAGATCACTGGATGGGTCAGCTCAGAGATCACAGGATGGGGCAGCTCAGAGATCACTGGAGGGGTCAGCTCAGTGATCACTGGATGGGTCGGCTCAGAGATCACAGGATGGGGCAGCTCAGAGATCACTGGAGGGGTCAGCTCAGTGATCACTGGATGGGTCAGCTCAGAGATCACTGGATGGGTCAGCTCAGAGATCACTGGATGGGTCAGCTCAGAGATCACTGGATGGGTCAGCTCAGACATCACTGAATTTGTCAACTGAATATCACTGGGTCAGCTCAAATACTAAGGCATGTATCAGCTGGGATATCTCTGGATGGATCAGGTGGGTCTTTCAGCTGGCATAACACCAGCTATATCAGTTAGGATATCAATGGGAATGTCAGCTGGATCTATCAGCTGGGATATCACCAGAGGTACTAATTGGTATATCGGGAAGTGTGCCAGCTGGGAAACCACCTACTTCTTTCTCCTGTTACCTCTTACCATCACTTACTCAAGTTTTCTTTTGTCCTGTCCATAATCTCCTGCGTCCCTTTCATTTTTCTCTCTTTGGGCTCCCATCTTCACCTATCTGCTCACCTTTCATCTTAGTGCCCCTCGCCGACTTCACCTTTGGCATAAAAATAACTGTTTTTTTTCGAGCAGCTAACAGTTCTGATGAAGAGTCACTGGACTCTGCTTTCCTCCCACAGATGCGATCAGACCTGTTGAGTTTCACCAGCAATTTCTGTTCTTGTTTCAGAATTCCAAAACTGTCATGGAGAAAAGATATAAGGTTGCAAAATACCATCGAGAAAACATAAAAATGATACTAGAATTTGCTTCATTGAAATGCATATTTTCCATATTTATTTTCAAGTGATCTGCTTCTCTTTTTTTCTGTTTATGATGTCTTGTACATGCTATTTTCTTGTCATGGAACATGCCTGAGAATTTCCCATAACCATTTATGGAAAGAAATTAATGTTTAGATGCTGTGATTGTAATCACATTGTATGTGCTGGTCTGCAGCCCATATTTGACAGTACAGTGGACAGATTGCTCAGTTACACTATGAACCTGTGCAAGCTCCTTAAGTGATAGAGCCCCAAGCCACCCATATACCAGAAGGATTGACATGATGATGTAAACATCTTTGAAAAAATGTTTGGATTTGAAGGATAAGCATTGGATTTTGTTGTGAAGTTAAACAACTTTTATGAGGGAAAACAAGCAGATTTATTTTTGTTGTTGTTCTTGGTGAATGGACAAGCCCACCCAAGGCTGCATTTTTAACCCATGAGCAAGTATCCTGATGCCATTAATGGTTAACCATACAGTGTGATACTGAAGTCATGTGGTCACTGAGGCATTTGCATTGCATGACTTAAGGAGTGAATCACGTTGGCTTCTTACAACAATTCTGCAGCTTCCTTTAGTCTACATTGTCTTCTGGCAGCCCGCAAGCGATCAGATTTTTCAGAATTCAAGGAGATGAGAGATAGGAGCGGACAGAGATTATGTGGCTTATTGAGCAGACTCCAACATTCACATGGCTGATCTGAGACTTCAACTTCACTTTTCCACCTTCTCCAAACCCCGAAATACCCCTTGATTCTCCAAGACGCTAAAAATCAGACAGGTGTAACCTTAGGTATATTCAATGGTGCTCCTACCATTAGCACTGGCATGAGCAAGATGCCACCCCCTCATCTAACAACTGCCCTGCAAGCCCTTTCATAATCCTGAAACTTTCAATGGGATCATGTCACATTCTTCTAAGCTCCAGAGAGTATAAACTCAATTTATTGAGCCTGAGAGGAAGACAAAGAGTGGGTGGGCATTGTGGTGTGTAAATAGATGGGTAAATCAAACAATTGAGGGTACTACTACCAGCACCATGAGATCAATTTGCTGTTGCACCTTAAGGTGATTGGGCACCCTGTGCTTGACAACATTAGACTGAGATACGCAGGAAAACATACATGAAGAACCCATTTGGTGCTAGGTTTACATCTCCTACTTAACTTAATTTGGAGTCAGATTAGAAATCCCCTCCCTGCTCTATGCTGATTGTTAAGGACCAGACCAGACCCCCTCAAAATATTTTAAGAAGGCAGCCCAGACCCTACATTTTCTTATTTTAAATTTTCTTTATGTTAAAGAAGGGAAGTGCTGTGTTCCAGATGTGATGCAACTAGTCAAACTACTCGACATTAAGCAAAATGCAATTCATTTAAATACTATGGTTCAAATATAAACAAAAGAAAGAGGAATTTAGAATAACTTAACTATTGGAAAATTTAACCGAGTGATAGATACAGTACCTTTTACTGTTCCATTGCAGAAACATCCCATAAACTCATCCCTTGGCACAAAAGGCAAATTCAGACACAGTTCTGACATGCAGTTCTCCAATCTAGGAGGAAACAACATCAAGAGAGAGTTCAGAGAAAATAGCAACCAGGACTCATTCACTGAAGCTTCTAACTCTCCCAAAATCCCAAACTGCTTCTGACTGCTATTGCTAAAAAAACCCCCAGAAAACCTGGTCTGTGAGAGCTGGCCACACCCATTCAGGCTTTCTTACATTTGGTAAACTCAGACGTCTCGACAGGTCTGTAACCTGTTGCTTCTGCATTTGCAGGCTCTGGGAGGTCATCTGATATATTACCATGCACCTGTTTTGCACTTCTAAATCCTCTTTCTATTCACTGCCTAAGTCGCAGGGGACAGGCACCTTTAAGTAACTCCAACTTCCAGGGTCATCCCCTAACTCTTCATTATTTTTTTGTCAAGCTTGATGCCGTATCTTTAATCCTTGAAGTGCAACTGTTGCTGCATTTTGCAAATGTTGAATCGCCTCACCTCCAGGCATTAAATGCAAGGCCACTAACCATAACACTACTGTTTTGAACTTCCTGAAGGTGCTGAGAAGGTACTTTTAAAGCTATGCTTTGCAGTTAATCATTATTTTTTTAAAAAGTTATATCCGCATACATTTAACCAGCCAAAATTCCTTGCATCTCATGTGTTGAGGTTATGTACAGTTTAACTATGGGGAGGAAATTTATTATCTGATATCACTTGACAAATAGTCAACCTTTTTTGTATCAATTATCCCACTGCAATTTTAATGCAAGTACAGCTAACCTGCCAAACATTTCCATCAGAATAGCAGTGAGAAAAATTTGATAGAAACTGGAGCAATAATATTTTTATAAGGCTGGATGGACTGAATATTTTGTGTTTCTTCTTGTTACTGTAAATATACATGGAACTACAGAGTACACAGATCTTGTATTGGTTTGATGTTGTTGCTTGAAAAACTTACTATTCTTGGATGGGTCCGTCTGAATCCCAATGGTTACACAATTTCTTTATAAAAAGTCCACTTCCCCAGATGGTTCTTAAATCAGTTCACCTGAGCACACAAAACATATTAGAAGAGTACTTTTAAAAAAAGAAACAACACTGAATTCCTACAGTGTGTTAAACATTAATTCCACGTTTCATTGAATGAATCACCACAGCTGCAGCTTCAAATTAAAAAAGAAAATCACAGTCAGTTTGCCCCCTACATCACTCACCGCTATCTCAAATCTGTGTCGGGGTCTGTTAGAGGTCTTTAACACATGCAAGTAATGCTCAGGAATTGGAGACAAACAGAACAATTCATAAAAGCACAATTTGCTTAATTATGATTCATTTAAGATGGCAGAAGTAGAAAAGATGCAGCAAGCATATCTTAGTTTGCTGTTCAAATGAATTTGCTTTTTTCAGAAAACTTGAAATATTAGAGACTCTTCCCACACCATTAGAATAAGATGTACTGCCCCGTAATCCCATTTATTCAGGTATCTGCCTAAACTCTTAATGTCTCTCATCGTTCCTCTCCAACCTTTTAAAGGGTCCAGGGATCCTGCACTCTGTGGCCAAATATAGGTCAGACGTGATGCTAACACACCCCGGTGTTCATTATTTGGCTCTCATTGAAGCAGATTGAGGCTTCCCTTTAGGGCATAACATCATTGAATAAATCCATCTGATTTGTTCAAACAATTTAGTGGCGGAGCAATGGCAGTGCCAATATTCGGCACCAGGGCCCAGATTTTAGGTTTTAAATTAGGCATCATCAATCAAGGTCGAAAAGAAGATAGGGCCACAACTCCACACGGAGCTGGATTTAATGTCCACCTGGCTGGTAGCAACTTCCAGGGATCTACATGACAGATGACCACCTCCACGTGCTACCAATTAGGGATGGCAGCTCTTCAGTATCAGGACACCATCAGGTGCCGTAGCCACCATTGGTACTGCAGGCAACCCAGCAGGATGAATATTACTGGAGCCCCAGAACCCACCTAAGAGAGGGGTGGGCCTCATCCAGTTCAGTAATGCAGGCCTGAGCAAGGTAGAGGGTGTTGGTGATCTGTCTTGAAGACTGGAATAGTTTCTCCCTTGCTGCTGGCTGTTTCATGACCAGCAAAGAGTCCAATGCCAGTACACAGGCAGGCCTGCCTGGGTATAACACAGCCTTCTCCACGTATAGCATGACTCTTGCCAACTGCAGTGGGCTGGGGCACACCAACCAAGAAAGCTAAACACAGTTGAGAATAAAAAGAGAAGACACAGAGTGCAGTAATGTTGACATGGCCCAAATTACACTCATGGAAAAAATGCAGTAATGCATCCAAACCTGGAGAAAAATGTGTTGGAAAATTATCCCTGTCATGTTTTTGGACTGAGATTTAAATTCCAATGATCTTTTGTAAACTCAGACCTGCTGTTGAATGTGCCAACTTAAATAGATTGCTCGAAATTTTTAATACTGTTCATTTCAAAACTTTATCAGAGTGGATACTGAGAGAGAGAGAGAGAGAGAGAGAGAGAGAGACAATGAAGGATTCATGGGGACATGGAGGGTGAATTGGAGGTATGAAGGAGAGGACAAATGGGCTGGTATAGGGATAAATGGAGGTGAGGAGGGTGAGGGTGGTGTGGAGTTGACAAAAGAACTCAGCTAACTCAGATTGGCCTTCTGCTGAGCACACTTCTCTGAACACAACTTTCATTTCAGAGACATGCCCCTCTCTGCCAATATCTCCAGGAGTGAAAAATAGGAAAGTATCAAAAGCTCAAGTTTCCAAATGTGGGAAATGGCCCAATTGGCTTATCTCAAAAAGGCCAAGATGGAAATCCAGCGTATAGAGACAGATGGAAAGTACAGATAGCAATCTGTCTACAGAACAGAAAACAGAGAGTAATGGTTAAGTATAGCATAGAAAGAAATGAGAATCAATGTTCCACAGCGATTGATGCTGGGCCCATTGTTCTTCACTGTTTAGGCTGACGATTTCGAGTGAGGAATTGAAATGTCAAAATTAGCAGGTAATGACAAGAGAATTGGAGTTCCAGTGTAAACGATATACTATGTGGTAGGACACTGCAGCTACTGAGCTAAAGCTGGTACCTGCAATACAATTGCAACAGAAGACAGCAGTTTCATGAAAATAAAACTTGGATCAAAAACAGATAAAACATTTTGAAACTTATGCAACCCATCTTGAATTTATCATATATTTCACATCTGGTCTGGAAATTTTCCATTCCTTCACTCTCCTCTCGAGTAATAGCATACATTGGTTCCTATGTTATCATCTGCCTTGGTGGTTATACAGACGTTAAATCACTTCAGCATGGAAACAGACCCTATGGTCCAACCCGTCCATGCCGACCAGATATCCTAAATTAATCTAGTTCTATTGGCCAGCATTTGGCTCTTATCCCTGTAAAACTTTACTGTTCATCCAATGCCTTTTAAATGTTGAGATTGTACCAGCCTTCACCACTTCCTCTGGCAGCTCATTCCATACACACACCATCCTCTGTTTGAAAAAGTTGCCCCTTAGGTCCTTTTTAAATCTTTCCCCTCTCACCCTAAATTTATGCCTTCCAGTTTTGGACTCCGCTACCCCAGGAAAAAGACTTTGGCTAGTCACCCTATCTGTATCCCTCAAAATTTTATAAACTTCTAAAGTCACCCCTCATTCTCCGATGCTCCAGGGAAAATAGCCCCAGCCTCCTCACCCTCTCCCTACAGCTTAAACCCTCCAAACCCTGGCAGCATCCTTGTCAATCTTTTCTGAACTCTTTCAAGTTTCACAACATCCTTCCTATAGCAGGGAGACCAGAATTGAGTGCAGTATTCCAAAAGTGGCCTAACCAATGTCGTGTGCATATGCAACATGACTTCCCAACTCCTGTACTCAAAAAGCACTGACCAAAAAAAGAAAGCATACTAAACACCTTCTTCACTATCCTATCTACCTGCGACTCTACTTTCAAGGAGCTATGAACCTGCACTCCAAGGTCTCTTTGTTCAGCAACACTCCCTAGGACCTTCCCATAAACTGTATAAGCCCTGCCCTGATTTGCCTTTCCAAAATGAATACTTGATATTTACTTAAAGTTTTTGCATCAATGCCACAAAACTGAGCGAACATTGTAAGAACCAAGTGCCCTGTTGAATAAAGGGTTAAATAATCACACTTGATTCGCTGCAAAGAAAAATCTTTTGTGTCATCTGGTTAGGCATAAGATTAGTCAGCATGTATTCCTGATGCTAATGCTGACTCCGGACTGACCCCAGCTCAGAATGACCGTGTACAGACATTAAAGAATCAGGCTAAAGAGGCCAGACGTTCAAAAGTTTAACAATAGTCATTACACAGGATCGCACAAATTAAAAAATTAAGAAGATTTATTTGATGTAATTGTTGAAATACAGATTACAGGAAAATTGTAAACAGAGGTGTGACCACTGATAGTCCAGATTGTTGAACTGAAAACTGTCAGGCACTAAATCAACAAAGTGTAGGTACCTAAAATAGCAGAAATTACAATAGCAAATTAAGAAACTATACGTGACAGCTAAACAAATATGTCTGTTGCAATTTCGCCCAGTCTTTACCTTGTGACAGAGGATCTTGCTGTAAGTTGTTTCCTGAACGTGCGACGAACACCATATTGTGGCTGGATCATTCGAGCCAAATTGGCCTAAGATTAATTTTACAGAACATCTCTCATCTAACTGGAGGTTCTGGCTTGAGGCCAGTAGTTAAATGGGCTTGAGTGAATGTTTATACAGGGATAAAAATGTGTTGCTGGAAAAGTGCAGCAGGTCAGGCAGCATCCAAGGAGCAGGAGAATCGATGTTTTGGGCATGAGCCCTTCTTCAGGAATGAGGAAAGTGTGTCCAGCAGGCTAAGATAAAAGGTAGGGAGGAGGGACTTGGGGGAGGGGCTTTGGAAATGCAATAGGTGGAAGGAGGTTAAGGTGAGGTTGATAGGCCGGAGTGGGGGTGGGGAGGGAGAGGTCAGGAAGAAGATTGCAGGTTAGGAAGGTGGTGCTGAGTTCAAGGGTTGGGACTGAGACAAGGTGGGGGGAGGGGAAATGAGGAAATTGGAGAAATCTGAGTTCATCCCTTGTGGTTGGAGGGTTCCTAGGTGGAAGATGAGGCACTCTTCCTCCAGCCGTCATGTTGCTATGGTCTGACGATGGAGGAGTCCAAGGACCTGCATGTCCTTGGTGGAGTGGGAGGGGGAGTTGAAGTGTTGAGCTACGGGGTGGTTGGGTTGGTTGGTCCAGGTGTCCCAGAGGTGTTCTCTGAAACGTTCCACAAGTAGGCGGCCTGTCTCCCCAATATAGAGGAGGCCACATTGGGTGCAGCGGATGCAGTAAATGATGTGTGTGGAGGTGTAGGTGAATTTGTGGGGGATATGGAAGGATCCCTTGGGGCCTTGGGGGAAGTAAGGGGGGAGGTGTGGGCGCAAGTTTTGCATTTCTTGCGGTTGCAAGGGAAGGTGCCGGGAGTGGAGGTGGGTTGGTGGGGGATGTGGACCTGACGAGGGAGTCATGGAGGGAGTGGTCTTTTCGGAACGCTAATAGGGGAGGGGAGGGAAATATATCCCTGGTGGTGGGGTCTGTTTGGAGGTGGCGGAAATGACGATGGATGATATGATGTATATAGAGGTTGGTGGGGTGGTAGGTGAGGAGCAGTGGGGTTCTGTCCTGGTGGTGAATGGAGGGGCGGGGCTGAAGGGTGGAGGAGTGGGAAGTGGAGGAGATGCGGTGCAGCGTATCGTCAATCACGTCTGGGGGGAAATTGCGGTCTTTGAAGAAGGAGGCCATCTGGGTTGTACTGGTCCTCCTGGGAGCAGATGCAGCGGAGACAAAAGAATTGGGAATATGGGATGGCGTTTTTACAGGGGGCAGGGTGGGAGGAGGTGTAGTCTAGGTAGCTGTGGGAGTCGGTCGGTTTATAGTAAATGTCCGTGTTGATTCGGTCGCCCGAGATAGAAATGGAGAGGTCTAGGAAGGGGAGGGAGGAGTCTGAGATGGTCCAGGTGAATTTGAGGTCAGGGTGGAAAGTGTTGGTTAAGTGGATGAACTGTTCAACCTCCTCGTGGGACCGTGAGGCAGCGCCGATACACTCATCGATGTAGCGGAGGAAAAGGTGGTGCCAGTGTAGCTGCGGAAGATGGACTGTTCCACATATCCGGCGAAGAGGCAGGCATAGCTGGGGCCCATGCGGGTGCCCATGGCTACTCCTTTGGTTTGGAGGAAGTGGGAGGATTGGAAAGAGAAGTTGTTCAGAGTGAGGACGGTGTCAGTGGAAGGGTACTGGTTGGTTCGGCGGGAAAGGAAGAAGCGGAGAGCTTTGAGTCCTTCGTGATGGGGGATGGAGGTGTACAGGGACTGGATGTCCATGGTGAAGATAAGGCGTTGGGGACCGGGGAAGCGAAAAGCATGGAGGAGGTGGAGGGCGTGGGTGGTGTCCCGAAAGTAGGTGGGGAGTTCTTGGACTAAGGGGGACAGGACCATACAAATGGTTTATGGAGCTGGTAAATACAAAAACAATGAGCCTCATTGAGAAGTCAAGTTGACACATGCCTGCTTGTGCACATATGTGTCTGATCTTCAACCTCTGACAAATTCATCTTATTGAAAGTGCCACTCATTTGCCAAATTGACCCCAGCATATTCAAAACCAGCAACAAATGACAAGTCACTTTTCAAATGAAAAATATAAGTAATGTGTATGTCACCACCTCTCTCAGTAGGAGCGCTAACAAGTTTACACTTAGCGCATCTCAGAATGCTCCCTCCAGCAAGTGAACTTTAATTAACCGCAAGAAATCACAAAAGTAATAGCCTCTACTTGAGTGATTGAAATTCTCTCAATTCTCCTGTAAACTAACCTATTTGTTATCAATTCTCCCATCTTTCAAAAGCCTACAACTTTGACCTCCCCTTCTTCTATCTCTTCATCAAGTTCCATCTCAGTGTGAGATAATGAATTTTGAAGAAGAGTCATTATTGAAGTCAAAACATTAACTCTCTTTCCCTTTCTACAGTCACTGCCAGATTAGCTGAGTCTCTGCAGCACTCTTTTTGTGTGAGATTGCACCACTCTCTTCTACAGCATTTTGGGATATTTTGGGTCTACAGAGGTGCTCCACAATTGCAATTGCGTGCAATTACAAGCATCATATCCCTTGAAGTTAAAAAGTGGCTACAAAGTCATAATAGAATGGGCTAGATAAGAACAGTAAAAACAATATATTATATTACGAAAACAATATATTATATTCAATTGCGAGATATGTTCCCAAAGAGATAGGTTTCCAACGTTCACAGTCATGCTGTACCTTAGGGTAAATGCAGAGGTTTGGTGAGACAGATGCCTTTGGTTTAATTGTTTCTCATCATTTTTTTTTTGTCCAGTGCAGACTCTGAAGACATTTCCTTCCAACAAACAGCTTCCAAAATGGCTGAAGGAACAAATCCGATCCCAGCAAACTATTCGTGGAACATGTCCTGCCCGTTGATTGATGATTTCCGGAATCAAGTGTATTCGACAGTGTACTCCCTGGTCTTTGTGGTGGGCTTGTCAGGAAATGCCTTTGCTCTGTTTGTACTGGTGAAAACCTTCAAGCAACGAACAGCCTTCAATGTCTATATGCTCAACCTGGCAGTGTCGGACATGCTGTGTGTTTGCACCTTGCCCTTGCGTGTGGTTTACTACGCTTTCAAGGGCAGGTGGATCTTTGGGGACTTTTTGTGCAGAATCAGCTCTTACTCTCTCTATGTCAATCTGTACTGCAGTATTTTCTTCATGACCGCCATGAGCTTCAATCGTTTCCTGGCCATTGTGTTCCCTGTTAAGAACCTGAAAATAGTCAATGTTAAGAAGGCCAAGATAGTTTGTGCTGTGATATGGATTTTTGTCACTGTTACCAGCAGTCCGTTCCTTTTGTCAGGCTCTCACAAAGAAGGAAACAAAACAAAGTGCTTTGAACCACCGGCTGGTAAGCGTAAACAAGGCCTGAAAAGCCTGTTGATAATGAACTATATTTCGCTGGTTTTAGGCTTCATCCTGCCATTTCTCATCATTCTTGTCTGTTACACCTTCATTGTGAGGGCACTATTGAAGAGCACAGCAGCCATTCACAAGAAGAAAGCATCGCGCCAAAGAGCAGTGCATTTGATCATCATTGTGCTGGGTGCTTTCCTGATCAGCTTTATGCCCTATCACATCCAACGTACAGTGCACCTGCATTCCCTGCTGCAAAGCAACAGGAACTGTGATGACATTGTTTACATGCAAAAGTCTGTGGTGGTCACACTCTGTCTGGCAGCTGCCAATACCTGCTTTGATCCACTCTTGTACTTCTTCTCTGGAGAGAACTTTAGACGGAGACTGACAAGTTCCTTCACGAGAAAGTCATCCGTATCCAGCAATCAGCTGTCAAACAAGAGGAAACGCTCATTAATGCGCGTTGAACAAGACAAATCAGATGAAGATTCTTTCAGCCCTGCTCGGGCAAATGGAAGCATGAGCAAGTAAATCTAAAGCTGTCGTGATGCAGAATACACAGAAAGGAACTGAGCCTTTCAAGTGTACCGTTGCCTGGGTAGTGTTGTTATCACACAAAGCATATATAAACCAAAATTCACATAAATGCAGAGATTCAAACTATAGAAATCGAATGTAAAGCACACTTTCTGATTATAGAGTTCTTGTAGGTTTTTCAAAACTGTGCAGTAATTCATTGCAGTGTTCAAAAGATGGCTCATCACCATGAGAGAGCCTGTTTTGTTGTGCTTGGTTTACAAACATATATAATTATGAAATCTATCTGAAAGGCATTTGATGATGAGTGAAGTGGATAGTTTGTGTATAAATCACTGATCAAGTTATCATAGCTTTGCGATGGACCTGATTTGTTTTCGGTTATGTGATTTAGATATCCATGTTAGGGTAATGAACACAGTGTCCAAATACTTCAACGTTATTTCTTCGGAAAAAGGTTGAAAGGGGATAAAATCCAATTCTTTAAACTTCTGAGAAGTCTCTGAGAGACTCAAAGCTACCTAGGATGCTGAGGATGAATTAGAGGGCATTTGTTTAAGGTTCACAAACCTCCACGTAGGATGCGAAGAGTTAGTTCTTATCTTTGAACCAAGAAAACTGAACCATTGAAAAAACCTTTTGGATACATCTGGGGAGGTCCCCAGTTGACAGTGTGTTTCAACATTACAGGGTTAATTGTGAATGATTGGAGCTCAGATGGACATGTGAAAGATTATGATCCCATTAGGTATCAACAATTAAAGTCAGTCAGTAGATACTACACACAGCAAAAAGTTCCCAAATTGAATCATTTTTCTGTGTTAAAGTTTCTGATCTCAGCCAAGGTAGTCATTGAATGTTAACAATTGACATCAGCTGCCTATTCATCAACGTCTGCTGGGATGTACATATTCAGTCACTACTTTAATGCTCCCTTAAAAAGTCAGAACTCTGCTGACACTTTGACTTGAATTGTCTCCAGTCAGGTGGCTGTTGGAGAACATCAGTCACCCATTCAGATGAGCAGGAACATAGTATAATATGCTTGAGAGAGAGAAGTGACATGATAAAGAATAACAGAGATTAAGAAAAGGACATTAATAATTGCCAGAAGAAGTGCCTTGGATTTTCAAATGCTTTTTCTCCTTCAGTGCTTTCTTGGCATTTTAAAAACCAAGATCTATTTTGTTGAGATGCAAAATTTAAGTTTAGTGATAATCAGGTATTAAGTGTATGATTTCATCACAATGTGTGTGACAGTTTTATTTATTTTTCATAAAGAAGATAAATCTTGTTTAACCATGCATTCACATAAATTTACTGCCAAAACAGATGGATTAAAGTAGATTTGTAAGTTACTTCCCATGTTTTGTATTTCAGTGGGAAGTTATGCTTATTGAAATAAAAATTTTCCAAATTAAAGTCTTTGCAGGACAAAATCAATGGAGACAGTATAGGATTGGGGAGTGGGAATTTATGACAATATTTTGAATGTTTTTTTATGTAACACTTTTCAGCATGGAAAAGTGGCATTGACTTTTTTTCAGACTTTTTAATGTGCCTTTAAGTATTATGTTTAAGTTAAGGTAGCTGCTTAACTATGAATAGAGTAGAGAAAGTGAGGACTACAGCTGCTGAAGATCATAGTTGAGAGTGTGGTGATCGAAAGAACAGCAGGTCAGGCAGCATCCAAGGAGCAGGAGAAATTATGTTTCAGGCATAAGCCCTTCATCAGGAAACCATTCCTAATGAAGGGCTTATGCCCGAAACATCATTTATCCTGCTCCTCAGATGCTGCCTGACCTGCTGTGCTTTTCCAGCACCACACACTCGACCATGAATGGAGTAGAAAAGGTCATGTGTGCCACCCCATCTAGACACGATTCAGTCCACATAGAACACCAAACCACCCTCCATCATTTAGTCTCCTACTGAAACAACCAGTGCCTAATCCAAGAAGCAGTGTACCACGGTTGGCACAGTGGCCCAGTGGTTAGCACTGCTACCTCACAGCGCCAGGGACCCAGGTTCGATTCCAGCCTTGGGTGACTGTCTGTGTGGAGTTTGCACAGTCTCCCCGTATCTGCGTGGGTTTGCTCCAGTTTCCTCCCACAGTCCAAAGATGTATAGGTTAGGTGAAGTGGCCATGCTAAATTGCGAGGTAAAAAACAAGGACTGCAGATGCTGGAACCCTCTATTCCTGATGAAGGGCTTTTGCCCGAAATGTCGACTTTTCCTGCTCCTTGGATGCTGCCTGACCTGCTGTGCTTTTCCAGCACCACTCTAATCGAGACCATGCTAACTTGTTCATGGAGTTAGGTGCATTAGTCAGAGAGAAATGGGTCTGGGTGGGTTACTCTTTGGAGGGTCGGTGTGGACTTGTTGGGTTGAAGGGCCTGTTTCTGCACTGTAAGGAATCTAATCTATAGTCCTGTCCAATATCTGAAGGAAAGTTAGGTGTGATCCAGAAGTTACTCATTAATATAGCTCCTCTTTATTCCCAGGCCTACCATTTTAACCCAGGCAGCAGTCTACCTTTCGGAATTTGTCCAGCTCTTTTCTAAAGACCTGTGGGTAGTGGAACCTAAATGTGGAAATTGCTATTGCTTACCCTTCCGCTGGAACTTGCACAAATGGTTAACGCAACTTCAAAACATATGTTTCCATATGATCATAGTAAACATTAGTTATGGTGCCGAGATAGTATAGTATTTCTGTCTCTGGGCCAGAAGGCCAGGTATAAGTCTCACCAGCCCCAGATACATGTCTTAGGGTTTGGGGCACAGTGGTAGTGCTTCTTCTTCTGGACCGGAAGGTCTGGGTTCAACTCCCACCCGCCCTTAGACAAGTGGCATAGTATGTTTAAACAGAATGATTAAAGTAACTATGATCAAGCCTCCATTTGTGCACGAAATAAAGTGATTTAGGATCTTGTGGTGCAGAGATCAGATTCAATTCTAACCTGGCCCGGAAAGAATCTTAACATGTCCAAACACGTTGATTTAAATAACGGAACCATCCTTCAACAAGGTAATAATTCATGTGAGCAAACAGAAAGCCAGTCAGTGAGAGAATTAGGTACTGAGAGCTGCTTTATAAATGTGCTCACATTGCCAAAGATCTCTCGATTGAGGCCCACGTGCACTTTCATTCCAGCCTATGCAGCTGAGAAACATCAGCCAAGCTGCACTTAGGTTTCTTCCTCACTGACTTGTTTCTTTAAAGCCATCCGGGTCTGGAGGTTCCAAGATGATTAATACCAGCACGGATGAATAAATCTTAAACACCAAGATCTGTTAGTAATTACATTTCACCATTGAAACAAATTAGTCAGAATATTGATTCATAGATTTTTTTCATGATTGAGTTCCATGTTAAGCAACACAGGCTGTGAAAAGAAAACATTTGGGTACTTTTATCTTAGTGTAACACACTATTCAAAAGAAAAGTACAGCAGTAGGTATCGAAAAAATGACTTGGGGAACAAAAATACACTGACTTATATTGATGTAGCAAGCAAAGTTGAACTTCAAATAAGGAGCTGGCACATTTATACTTGGAACAGTTAGGTAATGTGAGGCTGCTAGACTTTTTAACTCTACTCATCACAACGTTGAATGGATTCACAGAATCTGTCACCGAACCACAGCAACTGAAGCAACACTTATTAAGGCATGCTTAAAAAAAAGTCATAATTATTGCCTCCACAAGCCCACCTGTCAGGAAACTGATGAGATTGAGTGCAAAACTGGTTTGACGTCAAACAGGGAATACTTTTGAGCCATCCACCCACCCCAATGGTTTGCCCATCTAGCAGGTTAGGTTAAAATTATCCCTCATGTTTCTTGATGTGGATGTCTTTGATTTTTTGGGGAAGGATCGTACAAGTCAGGGATTCAACATAGAATTTACATTGGATGAAACACCATACAAAATTCAGACGGATTATTGTTTTATCTCTATCAGCACAAAATATCACTTTGCGTTCTTTGTGGTGATACATCTGCATGAAGGTGAGTGACATAGATGTGGAAGTGCCAGTGTTAGACTGGGGTGGACTAGGTCAAATGTCACATGACACCAGGTTATCGTCCAACAGATTTATTTGAAATCATAAGCTTTCGAAGCGTTGCTCCTTCATCTGACTTCACCTGACAAAGGAGCAACACTCTGAAAGCTTGTGATTTCAATTATACCCCTGTTGGACTGTAACCTGGCATTGTGTGACTTCTGTCAATGTGCAGAAGATAGCCATTTCAGGTTGACTATTTACAGAGGAAGTAATTAGGAAAACTGAAGACTAAAAGAAGTGATTGCAAAGGAATTTGTTTTTGAAATAACGATGTAACAGTTTTTCCGTTATGTCACTTTGTAATCTCATTATATATTTCTGTTTTGTTATCTTGTGTTAATGTTAATTTGATATCAAGATTTTTTTGATTGGTGCCATATTGAAAAAACACCAGTCATAATTTTGTTATACCAACTTAGACAAGAAGTTTCTATTTTTATATTTCTTAAGTATCCTTATATGTGCACAATTTGTTATTATGAAACAAGAAGTAAGTTTCACAATGTATATGCATTTTGCAGTCAGTTACCTTAACTAATAAGGAAAATAATAAAAGCTGTTTTATCTCCATATTTGAATCAGTCTGCAATCTTCAACTCTTCCCAACTGACCATCTAGCTGGATTTCTTTTTATTTGTTCATAAGATGAAAAATCCATTGGTATCATAGACCAGCATTTATTGTCTGTGCTGTTTGACTTGACTAAATCTATCCAATAATATCAACTCCACTGTCACAATTTAGTTTAGTTTACATTACAGTGTGGAAACAGGCCCTTCGGCCCAACAAGTCCACACCGACCTGCCAAAGCGCAACCCACCCATACCCCTACATTTACCCCTTCACCTAACACTACGGGCAATTTAGCATGGCCAACTCACCTGACCTGCACATCTTTGGACTGTGGGAAGAAACCGGAGCACCCGGAAGAAACCCACGCAGACACTGGGAGAACGTGCAAACTCCACATAGTCAGTTGCCTGAGGTGGGAATTGTACCGGGTCGCAGGCGCTGTGAGGCAGCAGTGCTAACCACTGTGCCACCGTGCCGCCCACAACACTTTAGATTACTTACAGTGTGGAAACAGGCCCTTTGGCCCAACAAGCCCACACTGGCTCTCCGAAGAGTGACCCATCCCCCTACATCTAACACTACAGGCAATTTAATTTCTGATGTGGTTGACAGAATCAATGCTTTTGAAACAGACCTTTCCCACACCGAAGGCACGTCGATTTCACATCACTCAATGCATCGAGATGCAGTATCAGCTGCAGCACAGTGATAAACCTCTCACCTCTGGATCAGGAGGTTAGGTGTTCAAAGCCTCTTCCAGAGACTTAGACGCAAAATCTAGGCTGACGTGTTCAGCGTAGCACTGTTGGAATGCTGTCTTTCAGCAGAGATGGTAACAACGACCCCATCTGCTCTCTTAACCAGATGGAAAGGGTGCTACAGCATTACTTTGAAGAAGAGTAAAGGGGTTCTTCCCCATGTCCAGCTTAATTTTAATTCTTCAAACTACACAACAGACAGTACGTGTGCTCATAGGCATGAGCGCCCCTTAAGGTAAGGCTGCAGAAAATCGAGATTGCAGTGGGAGGTGGTGGGGAAGGTGGTCTGGAATGTAGGGCTCAAGATGGGACATATCCACGGAAGTGGTCTTCTTCACTGCTGCTCTCAGTACTCCTCAGAGAGAGCTTTCAGGTATGACAGCTCACTGCTTAGAAGTCACTGCATCTGTCTTGCACCTCACTGATCTTAAATGGTAAAGGCCCTGCTGTCAGCCTTCACCACAGCTGATGCAACTGTACCTATAGCAGTGGCTGGAGCAACACCAGCAGAATCTGCCTTGTCCACTTGATGGCAGCAGATTCTCCAATCTGTCTGAACTTACTTACGGAATATAAGAACATAGGAACAGGAGTAATCCACTCAGCCCACAGCACCTGCCCTACCATTCCATACAGTCATGGCTGGTCAAATACCTCAGTACCTTTTAGCCACTCAATCTGCATAACTTCATAACACCAATGCAGAAATCTATCAATCTACACTGTCAATGTACTCAAAAGACTGGACTTTCACACCCTTGTTGTAGAGAATTCTGAAGATCTGTAACCATGTGAGTCAAAAAACATTATTCCTTATTTCTGACCTAATTTCAGAATTATTACCAAGCAGTAGTCAATGTATGCCATCCTTTATAATAGATCCTTGCATTTTTCTTACTACTGATGTAAAGCAAGTCTGTAGTTGCCTGATTTTATTTCTTCCATTCCCTTCTTGAAATATTTGCTACAAAGAAATGCACAAAACTTATTTCAGAATCTATAGATTTTGGAAGATAATCATAAATATACTGATTTATTTCTACAGTCACCTCCTTCACCACTGTAAGTCATATAATGGTAATTAAATGCAATTTAAAGACTATCTATTGCCAATGTATATTCTTATATTTAACATATTTTCCCAAACGTCAGCCAATTTGTCCCTCGAGCTTTCCTAAGTGCCCTTATCAAAATTTAACATCTTTTCTTCAGAATACATGTGCTCACTTTCCAACATAATACAAAATTCTATCACATTGTAATCACTCATATCCTGAAAGGTGTTTTACAACATGATTGTTAGTTAGTCTTGTTTCACTACATAGGTAGACAGGCAGGAGGCTGGAAGAACACAGCAGGCCAGGCAGCATCAGGAGGTGGAGAAGTCAATGTTTTGGGTTGTAACCCTTCTTTCAGGACTGGGAGTGGGTGTAAGGGGAGCTGCAGATAAAGAGGGAGGTGGGGAGAGGGGCAGAGTGGTGAGGTTGCAATAGGTGAACACAGGTAGCGGGTATGACTTGGTTGGTCAATGGAGGAATGAATCTGGGAAGCTAGATATAAAGTAGCTCATTGTTTAGCCAGCTCCTCAAAAGACTGCTCTAGAAAGCCATTCCAAACCCACTCCAGAAACCCTTCCTTCACAGCTTTAACACTTACCTGACTTACTGAGTCTCTATGCAGATTGAAGTTATCCATGATAACTGATGACTCATACTACATGCTTCTCTCTTCTCCTGATAATTACCATGCCCCCCACCCTACACTACTATTTGGTGGCCTATTCCTTCCAATGTCTGCTGCCTCCTGCTGATTCTTAGTTCCATCTGGATTCCACAAATTATTCTTCAGATCTGAGATTCTCCCTTCGTAATGTACTGATCCCACTCCTTATTATCAGTGAAGCTCCACCCTCTTTTCCTTCTTATATGTCCTTAAATATTCCATTCCTAGTCTAGCCACCATGCAGCGATGTTTTATTAATGGCAGATAGATAGTATCTATGCATCTATACTTGTGCCTTTAGATCATCTGGCTTGTTGTGAATGTTGCATGCCTTCTAGTAAAATGCCCTTAACTTTGTCATTCTGACATAACTTTGCCTTAAAAGCATACTTGATGTTCGGTTTTGTTTATCCTGTCTGCCAGTCGCCCCAGGATCTTTTCACAGGAAACTTAGAAAATAGGAGCAGGAGTAGGCCATTTGGCCCTTCAAGCCTGCTTTGCCATTCATTCTGATCATGGCTGGTCATCCAACACAGCACCCGGTTCCCACTTTTACACATACTTTTTGATCCCTTTATCCTTAAAAACTGTACCTCCCTCCTTCTTAAAAACATTGGATGTTTTGGTCTCAACTGCTTTCCCTGTGGCAGAGAATTTGACAGGCCCACCAGTCTCTGGGTGAAAAAGTTTCTCCTCATCTCAGTCCCAAATTGCCTACTCCACATCTTTAGACTGTGGCCTCTTTCAGTTGCCCAAAACCAATTTTACTCCTCAGGTTCCCATCAATCTGACAGGTTAGGTTAAACCCATCCCAGTAGCACAAGCACATCTCCCAATGAGGATCTCAGTCCCAGTCCAATTAAGGTGTCCAGCTTTTACAGGTCCCCCCTGCTCCAGAACTGGTCCCAATTTCTGAAGGAAATCTGATCCTCTCCCTCCTACACCAGTTCTCCAATCATGTATTCCATCAATCAGTCCTCTTGATCTTATGCTCATTTTCACATGTCACTGGGACTGATCTTAAGATTACTGCTTCTGGGGTGCTAGTTTTTAATTTTGTTCCTATTTTCCTGAAATCAGCCTTTAGAACTTCATCCTGCTTCCTACCTATGTCGATGGTTCCTATGTGGACCTTGGTTCTGGATGATTCCCCTCTCCCGAAGATTGACCTGCAGCTCCTCCATGACAGCCTTGCCCCTTACTAATAGATATGGGAGTGGCATGGTGGCTCGTGATTAGCACTGCCGTCTCACAGCTCCGGGGACCCAGGTTTGATTCCAGCCTCAGGTGACTGTCTGTGTGGAGTTTGCACATTCTCCACGTGTCTGCACGGGTTTCCTCTGGGTGCTGTGGGTTCCTCCTCCAGTTCAAAGATGTGCAGGTGAGGTGGATCGGCCATGCTAAATTGCCGTTAGTGTCCAGGGATGTGCAGGCTCGGTGGATTAGTCATGGGGAATGCAGGGTTAGAGAGATTGGATAGATCTGCATGGGATGCTGTTTTGAAGTTCAGGGTAGACTCAATTGGCTGAGTGGACTGCTTGGGAGTGTAGGGATTCTATGATTCCTTTTTTTGTTTCTGCTATTGAGGCCATTGTGTTGAATAGTTTGCTGTGTTTGCTTCAGATTTCCAGCATCAGTAGCATTTTGCTTTTACTTGAACTTTGGGTTATTTAATTAAATCTCTTCACAGTTGTGATGACTCCAGGAATAATAAGGCTTACATATAATCGCCCATTATACAACTCTAGTGAGATATGACAGTGCATGGAAAAGGCATTTCACTCCATAACATTTCATCTTTGCCTCCACATGCAGAGAATGTGGGTTCCCTGCAGTTATACTAACTCTAAGTGGACGTAAGATTTTAGCCAAAATTTGTAGTGCAACATACTCAAAGTCATATGTCATAGAATGATTTTATAAAAAAGTATTCTTACTATGTGTTCCAAATTAGGAAAATAGGCATCACATTAGCCAGTGAGGTTGGTCAGAATTGGAACAGTACCAAATGAGCAGTGACCAATGCATACGGGAGACAGCTTAGCAGATAACCTTTCCCCAGTGGACTGCAATGACCTAAGTGGCTGGCTGTGCACAGCACCCTAGTCAAATAGTGCTAAGTCACTAGAAGCAGTATGTAGAGATTAGATTTACGCTCTGTATCTTTTCACACATTGACATTCAGAAGGTCAGTTCAGAATGACATGTGAATTCCAAGTCTTTCTGAAGCACATTAAACAGGACATGAGTGTAACCCATCAGGAGAAGTGAATTGCCACTTGGCAATTTTAATTTCCCCGGTTCCCACAAGGATAAAGGCAGCAGATGCAAGGAAGATCACCACCTTCAAGCTAAGTCACACACCATCCTGACCTGGAACCATGCCACCATTCCTTCACTGTCGCTGAATTAAAATCCAGGCAGTTCCTCCCCATCAGCAGGGTAGGGGTACTGCACCACACGAACTGCTGTGATTCAAAAAGGCAGTTCATTATCGCCTTCCCAAGGACATCTATTTTATAGCGCTACAGAGATAGAGCTGAAGAATGGGCCGAGTTAGCTAACCCTTTTGGGAACTAATATAGACATGATGGGTCAAATGGCCTCCTTCTGTCCTGTAAATTCTATGATTCTCTGACAACTAAGTTAGGCCATGAATACTGGTCTAACCAAAGATGTCCCAATCCCATGGACAAATAATAAAACCATAATGCATTTCAACTGGACATGCATTTTAGGCACTGGAAATCATGGCAAGAGTGAGATTGACCTGGATAACATAAGAAAGGCAGAACAGTGCAGATACCAGGCTCCAATTTTCTCAACACAGCATTAGGCCTCAATGCAGAAGATGGTCAGCAGGACAGTGGTTTTGTGTCAATTGGGGACCAGGCAGGCCTCCCAGCAGACATTGGGAAGAGAGTAGAAGCAGGTAGGCTCATGGTCAATGCAGGTTGTGTTGTCTGAAGGACCTAAAAGCAGTGCTGCAGAAAGCTTAATGACCTGATTTAAGTAGTCAAAGCCAGTGAATGTGTCTTCACAATCTTTATCACTCATCGCTAATCTACCCTCTAAAGCCCACACTGTATTAGTATCTGATCTGGTGGGTCTAAGTGAGAGACCAAGTTATGGTGTTTCATCATGATCCAACTCTTCTTCCTCTTCCACTTTATGCTCCAGTAATGCTGCCCAACCAAGTTACAGTGCTTGAGTAAGGAAACAAATACGTTATTGTGTTGTTCTAGCTTGGCCTTTGTGGACAGAAACTTCCCGCAAGCACTGGAACTTGTACTACTCATAATAGTTGCTTCATTATTTCGTAATCTTGTTCAGTTACACCTTGGTAAAAAAAAATGCCTGAATACTTGAATGCCAGTAAGTTGTGTGGGAAATTGAGATGTTCTGAGATCAGTACTATTGTTCTGAGAGATCTTTGTATGCAACACCTAAGTTATTGTGTTTCACGTTGATGTATGATTGAATATAATTACATATTGCACAATGAAAGTGGAACAGGCTAACATTTGCCAGCAACACTCAATGATTATGAAAACATCATTACTGAATTTGACAGCAACTGCCAAGTCAAATTGAATTTTGGTTTGTGCCATTAGGTCATATGAGAAGAAATGTCCCTCCAAGTTTCCTTTTAAATGATCACCTTGAGAGTTGGATGTTGATATAAGTCTTTTAGTTCAAATATATGGAGGCAGAGTCACTTCACAAATGCAGGCTGTGGTTCAGATGATATGACCTTGAACAGATTCAGTTTATACTGTAACAATGCTTGTGAGGGCATGAAACATTTCCACATGACTCTGTATTCCTACTCCAATATCATTCCTCCTTTTGGATAACATCTGACCCAGGAGGCTGAGTACTCCGCCTGTCAAAAAAATCCAAGGATCTTACTGAATTCAACAGGCTTCAGATTCTTACTTGCTGCCTTCGTTCAGCCTTAACCAAGTCCTAATGACCTAGGATTGACCTAGGATAAGATCATCACCCTTCCAACACCACACCCTCAGCATCCATACCAGGTGTCCGCCCTCCTCTAGAAGTCGCACTTTCACATTCCTCATGGTTTTGATCTGTGTTAGGGATTTTTTTGTTGCCTTACCAGATTACTCATCACACTTATCCCTCACAACTGCATCACCAACTTTGCAACTACTAATATATAAGAGATCATTCTGATCCATGTGTGGATCTGCATATTGAAGCTCCAATTTCAAAGCTCCTCCCACCAGGGGTTAAAGTCTATCTGCTTTAACACCATATCTATATCCTTGCTGTTCTGCTGCAAAGCATGTTATACCTTAGGCATGTTATACCTCAGCTTCTTGCGCTGGATGCTTGAGTACAGGAGGAGGTCAGTAGGTTAATATGTTATGTCAGGTTATCTCTGATAGCTTCCCATCTTACATGTAGGTCATTTCCCATTTACAAACTTCCATTAGTCCCACCCTCCCCACCCATACTGACAAAGACAGCTGCAATCATACTGTTTGATTGGTCAATGGACATATACAATTCCTATGGAGATATTCCAGGCCTGCTGTGATGATACAGTATCTCCCATTGCCCAGATAAATGTTGGTTCCAGTGTGGCCCATATGGCTTCCATTGTACTGTTATCTGCTGCCTTAAGCATATGTGTGGACTATTCATTCTCTTATACTGGTTTGGGCTGTGCCACTAGGAAGATCCAAACACCATACCCATAGAAAGTAATACTTGACACGTTCTTCTACACATGAACACAGATCACAGAGTCACACATAACGATCTCCTCTAATTACTCCTATATTCTCAACACTATACTATGCTCTTCCTGGCATTAATTCTATAAAGACAGGGATTGTCAAGACCTTGCCAAGCAACATGCCATTACTCATAATAAATTTAGTATTTGTCAACCTCACCCCAATCTGTGTCCTCATCTTTGTCATCATTTAATTTGTTCATTGGATGTGGACATTGTAGGGTAGGCCAACATCTCTAAAGCTCAAGGGGCAATTAAGAGTTGACCACATTGCTCTGTGGCTGGAGTCACATGTAGGCCAGACCAGGTAAAGATGGTAGATTTCCTTCCCTAAAGGATGTTAGTGAACCAGACTGATTTTTTATGACAGTTGACAGTGGCTATATGGTCACCATAGGCCAGCTTTTATTCAGTCCAGATTTTATTGGATTCAAATTTAATTGTTTGGATCCAAACCCATGTTGCCAGCTCATTGGCATGCTCAATGATATTACCAGTACCTCCATATAATGGAAGGAAGTTGCCATCCTTATCTGGTCTGACCTACATGTGACTCTGGACACAGAGCAATGTGGTCAACTCTTATTTGCCGTCTGGGCTTGAGGGATGGGTATTAAATGCTGGCCTAGCCAGTGATACCTCATCCTTTGAATGCGTAAAAAAGAAATACACTGTATGTCCTTGTCACTAATCCCTGACACCTCCATTGAGTCTTAGATGGAAATTAAATATGATTATGAATGTTAATCATAGAATCATAGAATCCCTACAGTGTGGAAACAGGCCATTTGACCCAACAAGTCTACACTGACCCTCCAAAGAGTAACCCACCTAGACCCATTCCCCTACCACTCTACATTTACCCCTGACTAATGCACTTAACTCACATATCCCTGAACACTATGAGCAATTTAGCATGGCCACTTCACCTAACCTGCACATTTTTGTCTTATCATTCCCAAGTTTTGTCTTTTCCCTTCACACCCTTTGGGCTTCTGGCTTGCTTTTGGGATCCCACCTATTTTTCCCCTATTTTCCTGATCAGCTTCTGATATACATCTGATAGGAAACTGGCAAGAGTTTCCTTTGGTTCCCCAGTCTATGTCCTGTCCTCTATAATCCATTGTGCTTGCTGTAATGTTTTAAACTGCTTGTGTGGCTCTGGCTTACACATAGCTGTCTGCCCATTCTGTACAGTTCAGGGCTAGGGATACTCTTAGTCTCACACCTGTCACCTACACAGTCTGACCTACTCACGTTTTCCTGTCCTGGTGCACTTACAATCACTACGCACCTAAGTCTCCAGGTACGGGCTCCTTTGCACCAATTTAAATTAACCAGTCCATGACTGTGAGGTAATTCTTAATTGCAAAAATAAGTTAAAACACATTTTCCCCTTTGCTCAGTCTCCACACCATGAGGAAGCTTCGATACTATTGCCCAAGCCATGAGCAAATTAGCTCAGCCACAGACAGATCTGGAGAATTAACATGTAGCTAAAAGGCTGATGTGAGAAAGAAGACTTACTCTTCATCAGGCATCGGCACCAGTTCTGAGACCGGAAGGAGTTGGGACAAGATCTACCAGAACTGTAGTTCGACCCATTTAAAAACCAGTCATGGTGGACGGCTAGTGCTTTCATCTCGATAGACCAGGGTTAGCCGGGGAGGGCTGTGGATGAGGTGAGAAGTGATCTACGAACAATGAAACAAGGGGAGAAATTAATGAAACAGGAAAAGAGAGCAAGAAACAGGTTAAATTAAACTATTTAAATGATGAGAGATTGCTGAGCTGTCAGATCTGGAGGGATTTGGGCGACCTAATGCATGAATTGCAAAAGTATAATAGGTAAGTACAACACTTAGTAGGAACACTAATACAATGTTATCACTCATTTAGTGGAGAATTGGATACAAAAGTAGGGAGGTTATGTTTCAATTATACTGGTGTGATCATGTCCGACATCCTGAAAAAGCATTGGTCTCCTTATTTAGGAAGGATGTAAATATATTCAAAGCAATTCAGAGAAGGTTTATAACTTGATTAACACCTGGAATAGATGTGTTGCCTTATGAAGAAAGACTGAACAGGAGAGGATTGTATCTACTGGGAGTTCTTATATAACGCGGTGGTTGCATTCTTGTTCAAACCCGCTTTCTAGAAAAATTGTGCTTTAGAAACAGAGTTTAAAGTGTTGGCGATGTAATCACATGACAGCTAACACATGTTTTAAAAGTTCACACTGTAGAAACATTGTCCCCAATTCGTCAATCAAGTTGCACGTTATAACAGAATGACCTGTACTAGAGCTTAGAAGAGTAAGAGGTGTCTTGATTGACACAGTAAATCGTAAGGAGGCTGGCAGGGAGGATGTGGACAAGATGTCTCCTTTTATGGAAGGATCTAGAACAAGAAGCCATTTTTCTCCTCTAACCTAGTAACATATTCATTTTATGTGACCTCCTTATTTGCCTTATTAAAATATAATGCCTGACACTTAGCTGCATTGAAATTCATTTAATAATTAATTTTCACTCTGCAAGTATGTCAGTTGCTGTATTCCTGCTCAGTACTGATTATCTGCAGGAACCCCACCTTTCTCCAGTCTTCAGTTTGGGATCATCCACAGATTCTGGATTTTTTTTATTTGTTCAGTGGCTGGCCAGCTTTTAACACCCACCACTAGTTGCCCTTGAGAGGCCGGTGGTGAGCTGCCTTCTTGAACCGTTGCAGTCCACCTGCCCAGGTTGACCACAATGCCACTAGGGAGGCAATTCCAAGATTTTTACCCAGCGACAGTGATCAAACAACAATATATTTACCAGTCAAGACAGTGAGTGTCCATGTTTGTTTCTTGGTTTACTATTTCTCTTCTTTTCATTTTAATTGCCATTATAAAATTTCATACTGTCTGACGTGACACTTATCTAATCTGTCTCCCTGTAAAAACTAATGAAAGGTACATACTTAATATTTCTTCCAGTTTGTTGAAGCTGTCTATAATTTAGTTTTGTTCATCCCTTAATCTCATTCTAATCGATTTTTAACATTGGTATAATTGCTGTTTTGTTTAATATTTATTAAATGTTTCATCATTTCTCTTTGCACTCGGAATGTTTCTTTCCACTTTATTCTGCCTTATCGTAAACTCCCCTGCAGTTCATTTACATCTCTTTTATTATGCTCATTTTTTTCTCTTGCATCCTTTTTATATATGATGCCTCATTAACGTTTAGTTTGCTCATGAGTTGCAGTGTAATATTGGAGTGAAAGAGGATGAGAGGTGATTTGATAGAGGTGTACAAGATGATGAGAGGCATAGGTAGACTGTATAGCCAGAGACTTTTTCCCAGGGTGCAACTGACTATAAGGGGACCAAAACTGTGCACAATTCTCCAGGTACTGTCTCACCAATGCCTTGTATACTTGCAACAATACTTTCCTTACCTTTATGTTCTATTACTTTGGCTATAAAACCCACCATTTCATTCACTTTCTTTATTATCTGCTGTACTTGGATGCTAGTTTTCTGTGACTCATGAACCTAGCTCTCCCTCCAAATTCTCTCCCCATTAATATATTAGGGCGCCTTCCCATTTTTCCGACCTAAGTGCACAACTTCACACTTATCCATGTTAAATTCCATCTGCCACATTCAGGTCCAGTCTCCTAATCTATCTATACCCATTTGTAATGATCTTATTTCTTTATTGCAATTAGCATACTTTTTCCGAGAATCTCGTAAACACCATTTGAACCATTCCCCACTGCTGTTCTACATCATTGCCATCAGTTCTGTTTTCATAAGTTCTAATCTTTGTTGCTCAAAATCATTTTCTCTGTGTTACGTGTTGTCCTCATCTTTGTAGTGCTTATGTCTTTCTCAATAATTGTTATTGTAAGAGTAGCGTGCTGATATTGCAGCTGCTCCTGAGTTGCAGCTTCCTTTAATAATTCTTATGGTTTTTACATTGCAGAATCATAAGATTTTTTATTTTGAATCATTATGGAACTCTTGCAGTCCAAATAATTACAGAAAAAGACAAAAAGAAGTAGAGATTTTCTTTTTAAACAGAGATTGTGTGGGACGGGCTTCAATGTGTTTGTCCAGTGTTGGTCTATAGAGAGATTTTTTTCCTCTTTCTTTGTTTTAAACTTTTATATTTCTAAAAATAAATGTTTAAAGATAATTAAAAGAAAACAAATAAGAGAAATAATTTCACAATTACAAAGAAAGAGGGATTGTTTTTCTCAATGACATTTTCTTCTCAATGAAATTTTTGTCTTTGTCAAGTTTTGATCTGCAGAGCAACTTCATTTATTTTTGACAAAACAAATGATGTAAAAATTTATACGAAGGCGAGATTGTTTATATACGGAGCTTATGGAGAAGCTGAGACATGGACTGCCTGAAAAGAGTCCTTTTTTTATCTGGAGATTGAAATCTGAATGTTGGATTATTTGAGGAGGAGTTATTTTCTCATTTGTTCAGCTAAGTGCTTGTTTTCTTTTTAATGCTTGTATTTTTTTGCATGCTTGTTATTAAATCTGTGGTTAAGGAAAGCTAGTTTATTTTTATATATAAGGTACTATTGAGAGCTTCTTCTTTGTTGGCTTAATGTCACTGAGGCCAGACAAAAGACACTAAGTGTGATGATGAGTAGATTTAGAGAAATAATAACACAGCAGGATCAGTCAAATAGATGGTTGACTGTCAGGCAAGGTAGAGTGGATAAAGAATGGAGCTTAAAAAAAACAAAGTAGGTCAAGAGGAGAAGGGGAGTTGATGTTTCAGGTCCAATCTTTTCATCAGGACTAAGGAAAGGTGAGAGGAAAGTTTAGAAGTTTCCTGTGGATATTCCTCTCTCAGTTAGATACTCCATTTTGGGTGCTGTTTTTTAAGATTGAATTCCCTATAGTGTGGAAACAGACCCTTCCGCCCAACCAATCCACACCGACCCTCCGAAGAGTAACCCATTTCCCTCTGACTGATGCACCTAACACTATGGGCAATTTAACATGGCAAAATCACCTGATCTGCACATCTTTGGAGCGTGGGAGGAAACTGGAGCACCCAAAGAAAACCCATGCAGACATGGGGAGAATGTGCAAACTCCACACAGACAGATGCCTGAGGCTGGAATCGAATCTGGGACCCTGGTGCTGTGAGGTAGCAGTGCTAACTACTGAACAAAGAGGCAATCTCTCAGAGCTAATAGCATGCTGGCCTTCATAACAAGGGGAATTGAGTATAGAAGCAAAGAGGTGCTTCTGCAGCTGTACAGGGACCTGGTGAGACCACACCTGGAGTACTGTGTGCAGTTCTGATCTCCAAATTTGAGGGAAGACATTCTGGCTATTGAGGGAATGCAGCGTAGGTTCACGAGGTCAATTCCTGGAATGGCGGGATAACCGTACACTGAAAGACTGGAGCGACTGGGCTTGTATACCCTTGAGTTTAGAAGACTGAGAGGGGATCTGATTGAGACATATAAGATTATGAAAGGATTGGACACTCTGGCAGCAGGAAACATGTTTCCGCTGATGGGTGAGTGCCGAACCAGAGGACACAGCTTAAAAATACGGGGTAGACCATTTAGGACAGAGATGAGGAGAAACTTCTTCACCCAGAGAGTGGTGGGTGTGTGGAATGCTCTGCCCCAGAGGGCAGTGGAGGCCCAGTCTCTGGATTCATTTAAGAAAGAGTTGGATAGAGCTCTCAAGGATAGTGGAATCAAGGGTTATGGAGATAAGGCAGGAAGAGGATACTGATTAGGAATGATCAGCCATGATCATATTGAATGGCGGTGCAGGCTAGAAGGGCTGAATGGCCTACTCCTGCACCTATTGTCTATTGTCTATTGTCAGAGGAAAATAGAAGTGGTAGTCAGATCTTGGGCACTTAGGATGAATCTTGTGTTAAGCAGGATTTGTCAAAATTTTACAAGTAATTGTTCTGGGGACTCTCATAATAGGGGAAACAGATGGGAGACCTATGGCAATAAGTGTGAATCTAGGATAGCATGTTGCTTTCCTGCTGCCAAGATTAAGGATCTCTCAAAACCTTTGAAGCATATTAAAGGGAGATGTGAGAAGCTGGAAGTTGTTGTACACATTGGTAGGAATGACACTGTTAGAGAAAGGGCTAAAGCTTTGCAGAGTGAATATAAGAGGTTAGTTAGAGGTTTAAAAAAAAGAGCATCAAAAGTAGTAATTTCTGGTTTACTCCTGGTGCGAAGTTCTATTAAAGGAAGGAATAAAAGGATAGGACAGATAAGTTAATGGCTAAAGAGGTGGTACAATGTGTGGTTCAGTTTCTTGGATCATTAGGATCTCTCCCGGGGCAGAAAAGAGCTGTTCAAAATGGATGGGATTCACCTGGAACTGGAAAGGGACCAGCTGGGGAGATTTGCTCATTCTATTTCTGGAGTCTGTAAGCTTTTGAGGGGAGGGATTCCTCAGTAACAATGAAAATAGAAAGATTGGTAAGAATGGTTCTGAACCAGAAAAAGGCAAGTTAATTAGAAAAGACAGAGGAGTGCAAGTCAGAGAACAAAGTAACTCTGAAGAATTAAATGGCATTTGTTTCAATGCAAGAGGCTGAAGGTAAGGCTGACAAACTCAGGGACTAGAACATCATAACTATTGCAGAAACATGGCTGAGAGAAGGACAGGACTGGCAGGGTGTTAGATGTTATGGGAAGGATAGAAAGCGAGGTAAGACCGGAGGCAGCATGGCATTTTGGATTAAGGAAAACATTGCTACTGTAATTAGAGAAGATATTTCTGAGAGATCATTTCGTAAAAACATATGGTTGAAGTTAGAAATAGGAAAGGGATGATCATCTTGATGGGATTGTCCTACAGGCTTGCCAATAGTCAAAGGGAAATTGAGAAGCAAATATGTAGACAGATCTCAAATATGTGTAAGAATAACAAGGTAGGTGATTTTAATTTTCCATTGACTGGGACTGCCATCATGTTAAAGGTGAAGAATTTGTTAAACGTGTTCACGAAAATTTTCTTTATCAATATATAAATGTTCCTATTAGAGACAGAACAAAACCTGACATTCTCTTGGTAAATAAGATAAGGCAAGTGACTAAAATGTTAGTAGGGAACATTTTGGAGCTAGTGACCATAGTTCTGTCAGTTTTAAAGTAGTTATGGAAAAGGACAAATTTTCCCTAAAAGTTATGTTCTTAATTGGAGTAAAGCAAATTTTAGGGGTATGAAACAAAAACTTTCAAAAGTTGTTTGGAGTAGACTGTTCATGGGTAAAGGGACAACTGACAAATCTGAGGCCTTCAGAAGTGTGATAGTAAGAATTCAGAAGCATAATGTTCCTGTTAGAGTGAAAGGTAAGGTTGGTTAGATTAGGGAACAATGGATGAAGTTCTAGTCAAGAATAAAAATGAATTGTATATTAGATATAGACAAGTGGGATCAACTGAATCTCTTGAAGAATATAAAGAGTGTAAGGGCATTCTGAAGAAAGAAATCAGGAAGACAAGAAGGGGATATGAGATCGCCTTGGCAGATAAGGTTAAAGATAATCCAAAAAGATTCTACAAATATATTAAGTACAAGAGAGTAGCTAGAGAGAGAGTAGAATCCCTTAAAGATCAATGAGGGTGTCTTTGTTTTGAACAGTAGGAGATGGAAGAGATATTAAATGAATATTTCATGTCAGTTTGTACTATTGAGAAAGAAATGGAGGCTAGAGAACTCAGGGAGATAAATATTAATATTTTGAAAACAGTTCACATTACAAATGAGGAAGTGCTAGAGTCCTTAGAAAACATAAAGGTAGATAAATCTTCAGGACCCGATCATGTATATCCCGGGATGTTTTGGGAAGTTAGAAAGGAAATTGTGAGGCACCTACCAGAAATATTTGCATCAGTTATAAACACGGGTGAAGTACCAGTGGACTGGAGGATGGTTAATGTTGTGCCACTGTAAGGAGGAGTCTGGAAACTACAGACCTTTGAGTTTGACATCAGTGATGGATAAATTGTTGGAGATGATTCTGAAAGATAGGATTTACATGCATTTGGAGAGGCAAGGATTGACTAGGGATTGTGAGAATGGTTTGTGCAAGGAAAATTGTGTCTCACAAATTTGGTTGAGTTTTTTAATGAAGTAACCAGGAATATTGATGAGGGCAGAGTGGGAGATGTTGCTTACTTGGTCTTTAGTTAAGCCTTTGATAACGTTCCACATGGTAGATTAATGAGCAAGGTTAGATCACATGGGATTCAGAGTGAGTTTGCCAATTGGATACAAAATTGGCTTTATGGTGGGAGACAGAGCGTGGTATGGAGGGCTATTTTTTGGACTGAAGGCCTGTGACCAGCGGTGTTCCATAAGATCAGTACTGGGTCCACTTTTGTTTTTTATGTATATAAATGATTTGGATGACAATATAGGAGGTATGGTTAGTAAGCTTGCAGATGACACTACAATTAGTGGCATAGTGGACTGTGAAGAACTGAAGGATTCCTGAAGAAGGGCTGATGCCCGAAACGTCGATTCTCCTGTTCCTTGGATGCTGCCTGACCTGCTGCGCTTTTCCAGCAACACATTTTCAGCTCTGACCTCCAGCATCAGCAGTCCTCACCTTCTCCTCCAGTGAAGAACACTATCTCAGATTACAAAGAGATCTTGATCAATTGGGTCAATGGGCTGAGGAGTGGCAGATGGAGTTTAATTTGGATAAATCTGAGGTATTGCATTTTGGTAACGCATACAAGCACAGGTATTATACAATTAATAATGGGGCCTTGGGTAATGCCTATAGAATAAAGAGTTCGAGGGGTTCTTTGAAACTTGTGTCATATATAGACAGGCTGGTTAAAAAGGCTTGCCTTCATTGCTCAGTCTTCTGAGTATGGGAGTTGGGATGTTATGTTGAGTTGTACAGGACATTGATAAGGTCCCTCCTGGAGTACTGTGTGCAGTTCTGGTTGCCCTGTTATAGGAAAAATATTATTAAACTGGAGAGGGTTCAGAAATGATTTACAAGGATGGTGCTGGGAATGAAGGGTTTGAGATTCAAAAATAGACTGGAAAGGCCAGGATTTTGTTTTTGTAGGAATGCAGGAGATTGAGGGGTAACCTTATTGAGATTTATAAAATCTTGAGGAGCAGAGGTAAAGTGAATGATAAGGGGCTTTCCCCTAGAGCAGGAGAGTTGAGAACTAGGGGGCATATCTGTAAGGTGAGAGGTGAAAGATTTAAAAAGGACATGAGGAGCAACTTTTTATACATAGACTGGAATTAACTGCCAGGGAAAGTGGTGGATACAGGTACAGTTACATGCTTAAAGAGCATTTGGATAAGTACATGAATAGGAAAGATTTGGAGGGATAAGGGCCAAAAGCAGGCAGGTGGGATAGTTTCATTTCGGAACATGGTCAGCATGGACGAGTTGAACTGAAGAGACTGTTCCCATGCTGTATGAAAGTATATCAGGTTACAATTGCCCTACTTCAATTTATCTGATCCACTCTGGTTTGTTTTCCATGACTACATCGTGTGGCAAGCCTTCCCTTTTAGCGCTTCTTCCAGATTGGGTTCAGAAGGAATCCTGTACATACTATAACATTTCTATCCCCTTCCTACATCTGTTTTTTAATGTTCATTCATGGAATTTGGGCTTCATTGGCTAAACCAGCATTTACTGCCTATCCCTAATTGCCCAGAGGGCAGTTAAGAGTCAACCATATTGCTGTGGGTCTGAAGCCAGACATTTCGTCCATCCATATCTTCTGTTCACTTAATATCAGACTCAATATTTTCTTTCTTATTTCCCAAAGTTGTTTGCTTTTTTTTTCCATCTCCCTTCCACTCATGGTATAATAAATCCTATCCTTACAGGTGTGATTGATTCTTTATGATATTTTATTTCTGTACACATATCTCACTGTGACACTCTTCATGATTCTTTATTTTCCATGCTGTTTTGTTTGGTAGGAACAGCTACTCCAGCAATCCTTGTTCCCACTCTCTCTTTTCTAAATATGTTACCCCCTGTTTAATTCCTAATCCTCAACTTTTGGCTTGTCCTTCCCACCAAAATGGACAATTTCTCATTTTCCCACAGTATACTCCATTTTCCAGATTTTCACCCACTCACTGAATCTATCTATATCCCTTTGAAGGCACCTTTTGTCCTCCCCTATCACTCTTTCCAGTTTAAATGTATGGTAGCAGATTTAGCAACCACAACGTTAGTCCTTTCATCCAAGTCATTTGTATAAATAGTAATATGTTGAAGTCACATGCAAGATGTTCTTGCATCTTGCCAACCAAAGAGGAAAAATTGATACACACCCTTTTTTAATAAGCTAATTAATCTTCTATCCATGCCACTTTGTAGCCCCTATATGATGAGGTTAGATTTTCTGTAACAAACTTTGATGTGGCACCTTATTAAATGTCTTCTGGAAGTTGAAAATACAGTACATCTTGCTGTTTCCTTTCATCCACAGAACGTGTTACTTCTTCAAAGAATTTCAAAAAATTTGGTTAAACACAACTTCCTTTCGGTGT
Organism: Chiloscyllium punctatum; assembly: GCF_047496795.1. Taxonomy (NCBI): domain Eukaryota; kingdom Metazoa; phylum Chordata; class Chondrichthyes; order Orectolobiformes; family Hemiscylliidae; genus Chiloscyllium; species Chiloscyllium punctatum. Next base: position 14,735,601 of record NC_092763.1, on the reverse strand, counting down.
TGATTCTGCCTGATTACCTTGAAGCTTCCTAATACAATTTCATTGCACCACAACACATCTGGTACAGCCTGTTCTCTGGTTGGATCCAGAATGGTGCTCTAGGAAATTATCCAAAAAACACTCGGTGACCTCCTTTCCTTAATACTATTTTGGGCCATCTGACCTCATCAATCTAAATGCAGATTAAAATTCCCTATGACAATCACTGCATTTTTCTGACACACTCCCCATTTTTCCTTCCTTTCCACTCCATTTTACCATGTTGTTACTGTTGGATTAATAGTGCTGGAAGAGCACAGCAGTTCAGGCAGCATCCAACAAGCAGCGAAATCGACATTTCGGGCAAAAGCCCTTCATCAGGAATAAAGGCAGTGAGCCTGAAGCGTGGAGAGAGGCTCACTGCCTTTATTCCTGATGAAGGGCTTTTGCTCGAAACGTCGATTTCGCTGCTCGTTGGATGCTGCCTGAACTGCTGTGCTCTTCCAGCACCACTAATCCAGTATTTGCTTTCCAGCATCTGCAGTCATTGTTTTTACCATGTTGTTACTGTTACCAAGTGACTTGTAGGCTTTATCATCTCTCATCACAAGCTTAACCATTTCTACTTCATGGTTTCATAAACTTAGCCAATCCTTCTCTATTGGACTAATGTCATAATTAGTTAACTTAGTCACCTCTGCAAATTTTCCTACCTTTCTGGTACTTTCCGGTACTCTTCAATGTTCCAATCTTGATCTAGAACCCACCCTCCCATCCTGGCACCTTCCCCTGCCATCGCAGGAATTGCAAAACCTGCGCCCACACCTCCTCCCTCACCTCCATCCAAGGCCCTAAAGGAGCCTTCTACATCCATCAAGGTTTACCTGCACATCCACCAATATCATTTATTGTATCCGTTGCTCCCAATGCGGTCTCCTCTACATTGGGGAGACTGGATGCCTGCTAGCAGAGTGCTTTAGGGAACATCTCTGGGACACCTGCACCAATCAACCAAACCGCCCTGTGGCCCAACATTTCAACTCCCCCTCCCACTCTGCCGAGGACATGGAGGTCCTGGACCTCCATCACCACCGCTCCCTCACCACCAGATGCCTGGAGGAAGAATGCCTCATCTTCTGCCTCAGAACACTTCAACCCCAGGGCATCAATGTGGACTTCAACAGTTTCCTCATTTCCCCTTCCCCCACCTCACCCCAGTTCCAAACTTCCAGCTCAGCACTGTCCCCATGACTTGTCTTATCTGCCTATCTTCTTTTCCACCTATCCACTCCACCCTCCCCCTGCCCCCTGACCTATCACCTTCATCCCCTCCCCCACTTACCTATTGTACTCTATGCTACTCTCTCCCTACCCCCACCCTCCTCTCACTTATCTCTCCACCCTTCAGGCTCTCTGCCTGTATTCCTGATGAAGGGCTTTTGCCCGAAACATTGATTTTACTGCTACTCGGATGCTGCCTGAATTGCTGTGCTTTTCCAGCACCACTCTAATCTAGACTCTGGTTTCCAGCATCTGCAATCATTGTTTTTACCTAGTCATCCTGTAGCCATGTCTCTGTAGTGGCTCTCAGATCATAGCTATTTATTTCCATTTGCATAATCAGTGTATGATTAAATAATAATTAATTAACACTTCTTGGGCAGTGGTTAGCACTGTTACCTCACAGCACTAGGGATCAGGGTTCGATTCCAGCCTTGGGCCACTGTCTGTGTAGAGTTTGCACATTCTCCCTGTGTCTGTGTGGGTTTCTACTGAGTGCTCTGATTTCCTCCCAAAGATGTGCAAGTTAGGTGGATTGGACATGCTTGATTAACCATATAGTCCAGGGATTTGTAGATTAGGTGCATTAGGGGATGGGTCTGGGTGGGATGCTCCTCAGTGGGGGCACATTGGGCCAAATGGCCTGTTTCAATGCTGTGACAATTCTATGATGGTGAACAGCCAAACAGCAATGGTATGTGCATTTTGTTTTTATATCCTTTTGCCTTAGCTGCAAATTTGTTCTTACATTTTTATTTGTTATTTTTTTCCTGTCATTGTCTATTTATTATTTTCCACATCAACTATTTTCGTCTTTACTCCTTGGTGTCCTACCTCTGCCCAAATTTGATCTTTTACTCCCACGATTTAGTTGAAAGCCTTCTTTACATCCCTAGCTTTGTGGCTGACTAGAATACCAGCCTCAACAGGGTTCAGGTATAAACCATCTGTAAAATGTAGACCCCACTTTTCCCCAGTGCAGGAGATGAACCAGAATCCACTTCCCTGTCTTTGAGTCACCTATTCATTTATCCACGTAGAGAGATGGTCAGATTTAGGGAGGTGATTCCAATGTTTTAAGCTGAGACAGCTGAAGGTTTGCCCATAAAACCTAGAGGAAATAATATTTGCAATTTTCAAGATATCAGAATTATGAGGAGCACACACAACTTGGACAGCTGTTGGAATGGAGGAGATTCCAGAGTTTTGGAAGGATATGACTGGAATGGATAAGAGGTGGCAAGATTAGCAGGTAAATCAATGAGTTTAGACAAATGTGACTAGCTGACACCAGTGAAAAGATGAGGATTGGGGGTGATCTGGGTTTAAGAGGTTGGGGGAGAGGTTAAAAGGAAAGGTATGATCTGATGGGAAGTCCTCCTTCCTTACTCAACACCAGCTCACACTGACAAAGCTCTTAGGTCATCCACTTGGCCGGGGCCTCCCCTTACCCATGGTAGAACAGTGGCAGCGGGAGGCTGGGGCATGCACTTTGCTATTGATTGACAACACAAGAACCTAAATAGGCCCCAAGCAGTACAAGTTGCCTGATGCCTTCTCCACCCACTGTAAAATGACAGCTAGATTGGGAAGAACACCCACTGACTTACAAATTAGCATGGGGGTAGGCAAAGGTGGATGGTGGTGGCAAGCTTGTGAAATACAGCCTAAGGCATTGCTTAACCAGGTGCTCATGTAAGTCAGAATCGCAGGGCTCAAGGGTGAATGGCACTTGATGTCAATAAGAACACAGGCTGGATGCAGTGTGGAGAACCCAAGTTTACAAAGAGTAATATGTCGGGGGGATCCACCAAGGAATTGTTAGAAATGTCACATCTAGAGGTGACAAAGGAAAGAAAAGGATAGCATTACTAAAGCAGATTAATTTATCCAATAGTAGGTTTCTAATTCCTATTTATAGCACCTGTAAATTGGTTACTGCTCTTCAAAAGTGCTTAATTGATTGTTAAGCACTTTGAGTTATGCTAAAGCCATGAAAAGCACTATATAAATCCAAATCTTTGTTTTTAATTCTCGATGTTCACACATTTGCTATTTGGATCATCAGGAGAGCAACCAAATTGATCTATCAACATTGTATTCATATTAATTCTGTTTGTTTCAGCTGCTGATAAGCAGATTAACCCAACACTTCAGTTATATACATTTTTGCAACATTTTGAAACACATTTGCACTAAACAGCCATTCCAGTGATCAGGCAATAATTTTGTCAATAGCAAAAGAAAATCCGTTTGATTTTACAGAACCTCGCACTGTTATCTGAAAACCACACTTTGCAATATTCTAAAAGTCCTACTATCCCCATCTCAACATCCAACTGTTACTTAAATGACTTCCTGTGTTTGCTTCCGCTTGCTGACCCAGAAACACATTTCTTCTTTGTGTGAAAAGTAACTCCCTCATGTAAGGTCTAACTGCTTCTTGTAGTAATTTGAACCTACAGACTCTTTGTACGGCTGTCATGGTTTTGTCAGAATTAATTTCTCATTCACCTCTCCCTCTACTCATCTGTAAAGTTCACAGACGGTATTCCCTCAGAAAATTAATCTCACAAACTACTTCAGCTGATTAAAAACAGCATCTTCTGACAGCATCGGGATTTTTGACCTCTTTACTGAGAACCAAAATGTTATGACTAAATGACCTTTCAGTGCAAGCTGGATTCTAATTACTGTTAAAATTGCTTTGAGTCATTGATGTCATGCTGAACTGCTAACTTCCCATCACCACAAGATGGCATCATGTTACAAAAGAGATAAGTTGCTGTCTCAGGACAATTAAGTTTTACAACTAAGGTTACCTTTAAAAGTATGATCACTTGTAGCCAGTGGCACAGAAACTGTGAGTTGTGCTTTAGTCTTCTAATTAATGGCAGCACCTAGAAATTCACACCACATTGCTATGAAAGGGTAGGACAGCACAACCCTCAGTTAATAATACATGGTAAAATGGTGCCTATTCAGCTTGAAAAGACTAATCTACCACTTAGTATCCCAAAAGGCCAACATTACCAGTTTAGATCTGGTAAACATTGACCTGATTGTGCCCTTTATTTTTATAAATTTCATTTCATTTGATCAACCCCAATTTTATTTTCTGCTTGAAAGAGGAAGAGAGTAAATCTGATCATTGAGTCATGGTCAACGTGCAGTACTTCTTGCTGTGACTGTACTGAATATAGTATTAATACAGTTAGTATTGAATTCATGCTAAGAAATATGAATCACCACTTCATGTTGCCAAATATGACTAAATACTAACATTAGGGCATTCCAACCATCTTGATATTTCCACAGCTTTGTCCCAGCCCAGCTAAGGAGAGTGAAAAAGAGTCAGGTATTGTATCACCAGTTCCCAGTTAGCACCTTTCAGAATCAAGTACTTGAAAGCAGCATGCTGTGACCTGACCCTTCATTTGGGGATGTGGGCTTCTTTTGCTCAACACCTTCCTTGGGTAACCTTGGTTCATGTTGACTCAGCACATTTTAAAAAAACACAGTGGGAAGAAACCACGTTAACTTCCTGTGTGATTGCTTGCAGAAATCTGTCTATCGTAAACAGCAACTTACATGGCAATGCACTGAATGTGCTTCAACCAAATTGTCGGGTCACTATGTCTAAGTTTCCAATCAACTCAAGGGAAACTGTTGTCACTTAGTTAAACATCACACAACACCAGGTTATAGTCCAACATGTTTAATTGGAAGCACTAACTTTTGGAGCGCTGCTCCTTCATCAGGTGGTTGTGTAAGGCACAGAATTTATAGCAAAAGTGATGAAATAGTGGCACTCCAAAAGCTAGTGTGCTTCCAATTAAACCTGTTGGACGATAACCTGGTGTTGTGTGATTTTTAACTTTGTACACCCCAGTCCAACACCGGTATCTCCAAATCATGTTGTCACTTAAGGGGGGGGGTTCAGTCAATATCATCCAATATCAGTTCCGGAGCTTGGACAGAGTGAGACAGACACTTGTGGCAATCAGTTTATCATCCTGACTCTAATCTAGCAAACACACCCATCGAGGTGTCAGTGTCTGAGCTAGTGGAGGGTGCGCGAGAAAGCCTTGCCAGTGCACCCTCTGAGAGATCTGCATCCTCTTTCTTAAATGTGGATGAGGCAGCATTGGCTGAACTGGTGACCCTGCAGAAAGCAAGAGACTTAAAGAGTTGTGATATAGGGGTCAAAGCTTGGGCATATTAAGAAGATATTCACCGAGGTGGTAATGGGAGAACGGCACAGCACATCACAGTGAGTTGTACTTGGTGCCAGAACATGGAAGGTCTCAGCATCCCGGTATGCGTGGTCTCCATTTCCCCCTCTCCTCTTTGGGTTTGAAGAGATGAATGCCAGGCCATCCCATCACCTATCTTTGCCCTTTCTGCCCCTCTGTGTGCTGTGTTCTCCTTCAATGAGACAAAGGACAGATTGAGTGAGACGAAAGTAGCTGGTTGTTGTGTTGGGTGCAGGTGGTGAAAGCTGGTGAGGTGCCCGAGAGAGTGAGTAGGAAGCACAAAATGCAGGAAGGGTGAATAGTTTGGGAGAATGGGGTGGGCGAGAACCATTCGGGGAAGACGCTATGGGCATGGCTGGAAATGGTTCAATGGAAGGGAAAGGGGAACTGCAAGAACTGGAGTCAGGGGAATAATTTGGAGTGGCAGCAACAGCTGGAGATGACCTATAATAAGTCACTTTTGTGCTGTCACTAAGACGGTCTATTCTAACCCCATTACATCGCCCACATTCACCATATCTCAGCTTGCCTGCAGCTGGAACCTTCATCCCTGCCTTCAATATCTCAAGGCTTGACTAGCATCGCTTAAACCTGAAGGAAGCCTTGCTTGATTAACTTTTTCCATTTTTATATTGAGCTAATATTGCCAGATGGCACAGTGGCTCAGTGGTTAGCACTACTGTCTCACAGCGCCAGCAACCTGGGTTCGATTCCGCCCTCGGGCAGCTGTCTGTGTGGAGTTTGCACATTCTCCCCATGTCTGTGTGGGTTTGCTCCAGTTTCCTCCCACAGTCCAAAGGTGTGTAAGTTAGGTCAATTGGCCATGCTAAATTGCCCACTGTATTCAGGGTGTGTAGGTTAAGTGCTTTAGCCATGGGAATTGCAGGGTTATGGGTCTGGGTGGGATACTCTTCGGAAGATCAGTGCAGGCTCGTTGGGCTGATGGACCTGTTTCCATACGTAAGGATTCTATATATTCTATAGTATCATTAACTACCCTTGAAGAATTCCAGAGGTAAATGTACAAGAACAGCAAAAGCCACTGCAAGTGATTCATTGGCTACAACTAGATTGATGAGAATACAAGGAGGTGAGTGGCACTCCACTCAGCTGGATGACAGAAGAGGGGTGTTCGGATTGATTGGTGCAGTAAATTGTGTCAAAGGTTGCAGTCCATTGGTCAAGTTGAGCAGGGATAGTTTGCCCTTATTATAGTCATATAAGTACAGAGTTTGTGATACTGATAAGAGATGTCATAGTGCTAAAGCAGCAGTGAAAACCTGATTGGAGGCATTCGAACATGGAATTGCTGGAAAGGTAGGCTCAGATAGATGGGGAAAATATATTCCAGAGATGGGGGAGATAGCGTTTTTTTTTACACAGAGGGTGGTAAGTGCCTGGAATGTGCTGGAGGCAGATACAATATCAGTGTTTTAAGAGGCATCTTGACAGATATATGAATTGGCAGAGAATAGAGGGATCAGGGCCATGTAGAGGCAAAAGTTTTTTAGTTTCAAAAGGCATCATGTGTTGGCACAGTCTTTGTGGGCCAAAGGGCCTGTTCCTGTGCTATACTGTTCTTCGTCTTTACTAAAGACTGCCCTGCAGCAATAATAATGACAGCAGCCTTAATGAGAGAAAAATGGAATTTCTGTCCCTCAGGGACAGGTGGTCCCATCACTGACAGCAGCCAGCCAATCAAGTGGCCAGCAGCTGAGTAGACTCACTAGTGCCAGGGCGTAGTGATGGCCAATTTTGGAACTACAAGGGCATCACAACAAATGATCCATGCTGATTCGACTGAAAGTTAAATCTGGTTGGGAAGGAATTAAGAATCCCAGCAGAGAGGAGTGCAGTGGGGCCTTGTGAGACAGGATGTGGGAAGTTCTCAGCAGGTCTCACAACGACTGTGGAGTTAATATTTCAAGTCCAATATGACTTCTTCAAAAGTGTTTGTCAAGACTTTTAGTTCCTAGAAATTTGTTTGTTTATCTTTTGAACTTAACTACCCACTGGTCAAACTTGGTATCTATTGGCCACCAGTTGTACAGTTAACTATTGAGGAATGTCTATACGTAAGGAACCATGTTTTATAATGCCAGGTATTCTCACTTCATCCATCCAAATACTTACTCAGGAAAATCCACAACTCTCCATCAGTGATGGAAGAGGATTGACGCATACTGAATTTCTGGGACGTGTCTGCTGATAGTCCAACTGCAGTACCTCTTGCATTTGCAGTGTATGTGACCTCACTGACAGTGAGCTGTCTATGTCAAAAACAGAGCAGATCCAACAAGGACAGGGAAGAATGCTGAACGCTGTTCTTACACCACCATGCCTCATTGTCCACCCCAGTCACCCGACCCTTTACTGCCCCTTTCAAAACACTTTGCCATTGCCCGCTTCTGATCGCTCAGTGGTCCCTCACACCCGGCTAGGTGTCTTCCTCCTGGACTCTCGCTCCCCCTTGCCGCCCTGCTCACCGATGGTGCCAGTATGGAGGCAGACTGTGAGCACAAAACTGTGACTCCACTGATGAAGAGAACGGGCAGAGCGAGCAGACACAATGTGACATCCCCAACCATTCGTATGAATGGCAGAAATTGCAGTGTAATTGCCATGCCATTTTTCTGTCTGCTATCTTAATCTGTAATATTTAGTACCCTTGTTGCCCAAGATTACATTTAGCTGCATCAGCCTTAACTTCTGGAATTCCCTCCCTAAGCCTCTCCAGTTCTACTCCTCCTTCTCCACTGTTAAGTAGCCCTTGACGATGAGCTCTTTTATCAATCTTTTGATCACCTGCTGTATTTTGTTCTTCTGTAGCACAGTGTCACACTTTGTTTCAACTGCCTTGGGTCATTGTATTACATTAGAGGAGCTTTATAACTGTAAATCGATATTTTCGATACCTTACAAATGCAATTATATTTCAAACCCTGATTGTAAAATCCCTACCTTCGATTGTAACCTATCAATGCTTATATTTTATGTATATAATTCTTCTGATAACTGATGCAATCTTTCTGAGTTTAAATAAAAATTGGGCTGCATCTGACTGCTGTGATGGATTCGAAACGCCATCAATGCTTCATTGATGTAACTAGCCACGGATCTGATAGTTAATCTCTTGCTCACAAAGCTCAACACGTGTTATTTCTTTGGAATTTATGTCTTATGTCCGTGACTATTTTCAACACTAGTAAGCATACATAATTCACAAAGTATTGACACTTTTATCAAAGGTACATCAAGTTGTGGTTTTTGTTGCCAAATCCACAACAGAGAACGGGATCTTCCTGTACAACTGAGTATGTGTAAAGCATTATAAGCAATTAGAGAAAGAGAAAAAAAATTGAAAAGAGAGCGATGTCAGTTATAAGCAAGTATCAAGTTTCATCATGTGTAATACATGTTCTTCTGCGTGAATTATAAGTGAAACCATTGCCTCCTGAAAACAGATGAATAATTTTTACCATCAGGCTTCTTGACTTCTTACAAGTTTTGGAAACTTGTTTCAATGATTTTGTAGACCCATTAATGAATTGCATTAACCCTTCCTGGGATCCGGCTGCATCGTTGACATTGTACAAAGGTCTTTGAAGTGAGTTGGTACTATTGACATGAAAGAGAATTGTTACAGGCGGGAATGACTGTCAACAGTTTCTCTGTGACTCACTGCCTGTGGTATGTATATTCCCATGAGCCATGAAGAAAGGGGGTAATTTAGTCTCTTTGTAATGGGTCCTCAGTGGGCCTCTGCGTAATGGCAGTCAAGAACTTAGCATGTCCCTGAGACCAGCTATTAAAATACCAGATGATTCGATGTAGGAACAAAGAACTCTGAGAACTTGAAATAGGGAGGGACTTATCATGTGGAGGGGGACAATATAGCAGAGAGTGAGTTACTTCAACTCTCTAGGCCTCTGCCTTTTAACTGGTAGTTTGTTCATTTCATTCTTGAGCTTAATTCTTAAAGGCAAATAAAATCATTTCTTTTAAAGAGAAAGGAAGAGCATCCATTTATATAACTCTTTTAATGCTTGTTAAAAGCACTCCCCAACTAATGGGCTACTTTTGAAGTGCAGTCACTGCTGTTTTATAGGTAAACGTGGCAGCCAATTCGCCAGATGGGGTCATGAATCTAACACGGTATGAAGGACAGTGTGTGTGTGTGTGTGTGTGTAGGAATTTACCCCTTGGGAGAGTGACTATGGAGGAGGCTTGATCCCTTTGAAATTTCTGACCAACTTGTTTTTTTTTATTAGCCCCCGCAACCCCCCACAATCCCCCCACAAGCCTTCCCCTCGCTACATGCATTCAACGTGAAATCTGATCATTACTGTACACTGCTTGGTCGCACTCGGTGACTGGAAAGGAATTCTTTGGGAGTTTTGGGAGGATTCTTTGTAAATCTGAGTTCACTAAAATAATGGGAATTACTGAATAAACTGTAGAAGACATTTTTTGGTATATGAGGATTAGTAGTAATTCTTTTATATGAGGTATATATTTTGTATACTGCCTGGAAAGCTATCCTAGGCCAGCTCTGCTTCTGTCACACTCTATGTCATTTTGATGTTGGTTTTAGAATTCCTAACAGTCTTTGTGGGACCTAAGGGTCGGGATTGGTATACCAGCGTATCTAATATTTCTAGACTGGCATGTCAGATTTCCAGGCTCGCAATGCCCATTCATAAAGTCGCCGCAATTTGAAAGGAGAGTGCAGTTTATTAGAGTCCAATAGCACACTCAGATATCTGGGAAAATCCTGGCTCTATTACAATAATTTAGATTGGGATCCTGCCATAACCAGCTGGCAGAGGAAGCAGGCCAGAAACTGAACCCATTGACCCACAGGATCAGTCTCCATGTCCCCCACGTCTCCACTAGACAGAGTCTGGAGCCAGGGTGAAGGGCATCGAAGAGTGTGGTGCTGGAAAAGCACAGCTAGTGAGGCAGCGTCCGAGGAGCAGGAGGATCGACTTTTCAGGCATAAGCTCTTCATCATAAGCCTAAAACATCGACTTTCCTGCTCCTCGGATGCTGCCTGACCGGTTGTGCTTTTCCAGCATTACACTCTTGACTCTGATCTCCAGCAGCTGCATTCCTCACTTTCTCCAGGGTGAAGGGTGTGATGATGTTGTGGAGGGATTAATTACAAAGGCCTGAGGATCGAGAGGTCCGAATTGACCTTGTAACTTCCAGGACTACTATTGACATAACATGGCCCACAGGGAAATCTCAAATACAAAATAATACTTTTTAACTCTTTGTTAGTCGCTAACGGGATGTGGGCATCACTAGCTAGGAGACCATTTATTGTCTGTGCCTAACTGCGCTGCTGAAGGTCACGGTGGTAAGTTGTTTATTTGAACCTCTGCAGTACTTTGAATGTAGGTACACTCACAGTGTAGTTAGGAAGGGCATTCCAGGACGTTTTTCCAGCAATGTTGATAAGGTAATGGCATAGGCCCAAGTTGAGATAGTGAGGGTCTCAGAGCAGACCTTGCCCAATGCTAATGTTCCTATGCATCTGTTGCCTTGTCCATCTCGGTGGTAGAGATCATGTGTTTGAAAGGTTCTTTTGGAGGATTATTAGTGGGTTATTGCAGATGGTACACATTGATGCCACTGTGCATCAGTAGCAAAGGGAATGAATATCAAAGGTGACAGATGGGATCCCAGACAAGTGGGCTGCATGGTCCTGGATGATGCAAAGCTTCCTGAATGTTATTGGAGCTGTCCTCATTCAGGCAAATGGGGAGTATTCCATCGCACCCCTGTCTTGTACCTTGTAGATGATGGATAGGCTTAGGGGAAACAGAAGGTGAGCTAATCTTCTCAGAATTCCTAGCCTTTATCTCAATATTTCCCTTCCCACATACTTGATTTGAGAGGAAAACTAAAAATTGCAAATTGGCTCCTGACAATGTCATCAGAGCCCACTTTGGCAAATTTAAAGAACATCCTACCAGATTGAAACAAATATCTTGCTTCTCAGTTCAGAGAGCAGTATAAATAGATTACTAGACAGAAAGAAAGTCCTTCTCATTACTACTGCAAACCCTCCAGCCCCACCATTCAGGATCCTAACTGTCAGGTGATAACATTGAGGCCATTTGCCTTCAGGCACTCATTGAGATTGATAAATTCTAGACATTTCCCATATAGAACTCAGAACAGTACAGCACAGGAACACGTCCTTCGGCCCACCCATGATGCTATTCTAAACTAATCCATCTGCCTGCACATGGTCTGTGTAACTCTATTCCCTGCCTGCTCATATATCTGTTGAAATGCCTCTTATCTGCCTCTACCATCTCCCCTGACAGCATGTTGCAGACACCTACACTCCAATGTGAAAATCTTTCTTCGCACATCTCCTTTAAACATTCCCCATCTCACCTTAAACCCATGCCCCTTAGTATTTGACATTTCCACCTTGGGAAGGCTACCCACATCCATGCCTCTTATGATTTTATACACTTCTAACAGGTTGCCCTTCGGCTTGAGTGAAAACAATCCAGCCTCTCCTGATAGCGAATACACTCCAATCTAGGCAGCGTTGGGTAATTCACTTTTGCACCCTCTTCAAAGCCTCCACATCCTTCCTATAGTGTGGTGACCAGAATTGCACACACTACATTAATTGTGGCCTAACTGAATCTTATACAGCTGCAGCATGACTTGCCAATTTTTGTACAAAATGCCCTGACTGATGAAGGCAAGCATGATGTACTCCTTCCTGTGTTGCCACTTTCAGGGAGATATGGACCTGCACCCCAGGATCTCTTTGTACATCAATGCTCCTAAGTGTCCTGCCATTTACTGTATACATTCCTCTTGCATTTGACCTCCCAAAATGCACAATAGGCAATAGGTTTGGTTTGAACCAAAGTCTTTCTAAGTTCATCAGTGGTTATGTGGATTTTCCATTTAAATGATAGGAAAGTGGTTGAATCGAGTTAAGGACACAATAGAAAGGATCCTGCTTTAACAAGTTAAAGAGCCTATGGAGGCAGTTGGTTATCTTCCAGGATTCGGAGATGCCGGTGTTGGACTGGGGTGTACAAAGTTAAAAATCACACAACACCAGGTTATAGTCCAACAGGTTTAATTGGAAGCACACTAGCTTTTGGAGCGACACTCCTTCATCAGGTGATAATGGAGGGCTCAAACCTAACACAGAATTTATAGCAAAAATTTGCAGTGTGATGTAACTGTAATTATACATTGAAAAATTGATTGTCTGTTAAGCCTTTCATCTGTTAAGTTTCACTTTTTTCATGTGTAAATCACAAAACCTTTTTGTTAAAGTTGCATTCTTGGGTTATCTTCCAGGCCTCATTGATTTATTAGAAGCATTGCTAACTCTGGATTTAAATGACCCCTTCTTATAGTTTATAGTTTATCTCATTATTGTGGACCCTAGTCAATGATTCCTTTCCATAACATGATGGCACATTTTACATGAAGAAATGACAGGAAAGAAAGGAGTAGGCAATGAGTCATGAAAGCGTGAAAGCAGGCCATTCAGCCCATTGAGTCTACACCAACCCTCTGAAGAGCATCCCGCCCAGACCCCCAACCCCTATCCCTGTAACCTTGCATTTCCCATGGCTAATCTACCTGGCCTACACATCACTGGATGCTTCAAGCAATTTAGCATGGCCAATCCACACGATCTGCATATCTTTGGGTCTTGGGAGGAAACTGGAGCACCCAGAGTAAACCTGCACAGACACAGGGAGAATGTACAAACGCTGCATAGTAACCTAAGGGTAGAATTGAATTGGAGCCACTAAAGCTGTGAGGCAGCAGTGCTAACCACTGAGCCTCCGTACCTCCCCATCTTTACCATGTACTTTCTCATTTCCAACTATATGGTGACTATATCCTGCCATTCCAGAGCCAAAATCCTGATATGACCTTGAATGCAAGAAGCTGAGAGAAAACATCTCTAGCAGTAAGTTCAACACTCAAGTTGTTATTGTCCACATTCTGAGTGGTAATCCTCAATCAAACACGGTGTCCATGAAAGAAAAAGCCTGAAGCTCTTATTCGTTAAAAGACCAACTCAAAGTTCACCATGGATTTATATTTGTATTCTGATTTGTTACATGCTGTGAGCTGATCACAAAAGGATAGCAGAGAGTTTGAAGTACTGCTGAAATTGCTGGAAAATAAAATAAAAGTAAAATAAAATAATAGTTCCCTGGCACGTTCTCCATGGCATGGTCTTGAGCAATCAGCGTTGACTTGCCAATCCTTCCCTCATTCAGTATAAATGACTGCTCCTTTTGAAGTGTGGCATTCCAGAGTGTGTCCTGATGAACCCAGGATGAGAAGGTTCAACAGCCTGTCTTCCTTTATCAAGAATATTATCAAGGGGTGCAGGTGCTTTGCCAGGGAATGGGAAGCTAGTTTGTGTACATGCAGGGAGTTAAATCCCCTGAAATCATCGGTCAGTCTGAAGTCTGACGTTATCCCATCCTCTTCCAGGTTTCTGTCAGATGGGATTGAACACGAAGGAAGATCTGTCAATTATCAATGTTATTAATAAAAGAATGATACGAACTGATTTAACCGCCCATTTCTGCATATCCCAACCAGCATTAACACAAGTTGCTCTATCCTCAGCCACATTGTTCTCCACAGGGTAGAGCAGGAGGACGGAGATCCGCACATTGGGTGGGGAGGGGTCACGCCTTCCCATCACAAGGTCAAATCATAGAATCCCGACAGTGTGGAAGCAGGCCATTCAGCCCATTGCATCTACACCAACCCTCTGGGGCGGCACGGTGGATCAATGGTTAGCACTGCTGCCTCACAGCGCCAGGGATGCGGGTTCAATTTCAGCCTCAGGTGACTGTCTGTGTGGAGTTTGCACATTCTCCTCGTGTCTGCGTGGGTTTCCTCTGGGTGCTCCAATTTCTTCCCACAGTCCAAAGATGTGCAAATTAGGTGAATTGGCCGTGCTAAATTGCCCATGGTATTCATGGATGTGTAGGTTAGGTGCATTAGTCAGGGGTAAATATAGGATAATATGGTAGGGCAATGGGTTACTCTTCAGAGGGTCAGTGTGGACTTGTTGGGCTGAAGGGCCTGTTTAGAACATAGACCAATACAGTGCAGAACAGGCCCTTCGGCCCTCAATGTTGCGCCGACCTGTGAAGTAGTCTCAGCTCATCCCCCTACACTATCCCAAAATCATCCACGTTTCCCTGCTGTACGGTTTCTATAATTTGAAGCCACAGAAGGGTCAAGCTTTCTTGGCGAGTTATTGTTGAAGGTAGCAGCCTCACGGAACAGGATCACTCCAACATGCTGTCGCATTGCCAGTAATAACCAAGGTACCCAATACTGGAGGATCTCCACTCACAGGCCTCCACTTCTTGCCAAATTCATGGCGTTCCTTTGTGCACCGGAGGAAAAGAAAATGTGTGTGTGTGTTCATAGTGGCATACGTTGAGAGGACGGAAACACAGAAAAAAAGGAGTGGGAGTAGGCTATTCAGCCCTTCCAGCCTGTTCCAACATGCAATATGACTATGGCTGATCATCCAACTCAGTGCTCTGTTCCCACTTTCTCCCCATCCCATTTGATTTCTTTACGCCGAAGAACTATATCTAACTTCTTCTTGAAAACATTCAATATTTTGGCTTCAGTCTCTAGCTGAAGAAATTTCTCCTTATCTTAAACCTTAGTGGTTTACCCTGAATCTTTAGACTGTGGTCCCGGGTCCTAGGCTCCCCAGTCATTGGGAACATCCCTCCTGTCAAATTTTTTAATACTTTTTTCATAGATTTCAATGTGACTCCTGCTCCCTCATCCCCCACCATTCTTCTAAGTTCCAGTGAATATAGTCCTAACATCATTCAGTCTCTCTTCATTTGCCAGACCTGCCATGCCAAATGGGCATTTGTGAAGGGTGACTGTGAGGCCTAAGTGCAAGGGGGCAAAGGACAAGAGTAAGTCGAAACGTTGGGCATTCAGATAGGGTGTAAGTTAAATTGCAGAGAGAAGGGAGCGAGTTGGGTTGGAACTCATGCTGTCCTGAGAAGAAGTTCCCATGAGAATACTGGGAAAGTCAGAGTGCGCAGCTTGATATCCAAATAGGTTCTGCCAGTTACATTGGAGAAACTGAGGACTGCAGATGCTGGAGATCAGAGTCGAGAGTGTGGTGCTGGAAAAGCACAGCAGGTCTGATGAAGAACTTATGCCCAAAACACAGACTCTCCTGCTCCTCAGATGCTGCCTGACCTGCTGTGCTTTTCCAGCACCACACTCTCAGCAATGCCAGTTACCTCTTCCACTCTCCAGAAGCCCAGAATGCTCTCAGTGCATTGATTTGAGGTTAGAGACTGGAGGGACACATACTCTAGTGACTTCCTCTATCCTTGCTGTTGATTCTTGCCAGGCTAGCCAAACTAACCTCTTCATCCCATCCTTCAGAGTGATTGTGTCACTGCCTTCCCTCAGATCCATCAGCTGGACCTCTAGATATGTCAAGAAGGCCTGGGAAGCAGTCTTTCTTGGTCTCCTCCCCATCCTTTTAGCATTAGGTATCAAGATGCAGATGGTAGTATTTTATCCAGGCACATGGAGGCGGGAAGGTGAGTAAAATTTGAGAACAACGCCATAGGCTGGTTATGCACATGTGTATTGCCTGCAGCAATTTTCCCCCTGAATAGGCTGAGTCTGATATCTGTAACCCCAACTGGAAGCAGCAGGAAGCCACCTGAGCTAGACTGTTAAACAACTGACTACATTCAAATCTACAATTTTCCCAGTGTTTTACTGGCCCCATGTCAAAGTGGCCCAGCACCTCAGCAGGGAGGTGCAGTGCAGTGGGAGCGTGGAGTAGCCTGGAGATTTCATACTTTTCTCACCTCCATCAGCAAACATCTCTTCTGCTGGCAGCTGTATGTCATTGTATGAAGATCTCCTGGAGACCAATGTCTCACGGTGGCACAGTGGTTAGCATTGCTGCCTCACAGCGCCAGGGACCCGGGTTCAGTTCTTGCCTCGGGCAACTGTCTGTGTGGAGTTTGCACATTCTCCCCGTGTCTGCGTGGATGTCCTCCAAGTGCTCCGGTTTCCTCCCGCAATCACAAAGATATGCAGGTTAAGTGAATTGGCCATGCTAAATTGCCTGTAGTGTTAGGTGAAGGGGTAAATGTAGGGGAATGGGTCTGGGTGGGTTGCTCTTCGGAGGGTTGGTGTGGACTTGTTGGGCTGAAGGACCTGTTTCCACACTGTAAGTAATCTAATCTAATCTAGTCTCCCATATTGGTAGGTGTAGTGCAGTAGCCACCTCCTCCTGTTGGACAGATCACATGTCTATTGCATCTGTTCCAGACCTTCTGCATTCCCATTAGCAGCTGCTGGAGTGGGGGTGCCAGCAACCAGCAGCCCGAAGCAGCCCAGTGCAGAGCATGACAGCAGCCAGTGGCCAGAGGCTCCTTACAGTGGTCTGCTGCGAGTGTCCTTTGAGAAACACTGTGATGTTCATCTTTTAAACGCTTGCTTTTCTGCCCTATGGTTCTACTGTGCAAAACTGTGATGTAACTTTTTCTTAATTTCTCGATTCTGTAACTAAGGATTGTACTTAGGTAGTCCGAACCTAAGATGGTGCTGTAAGTGGTAACTTGTAAACTTTTCATTGTGTTCATTCGAATATGTGTGACAGGAAAGCTAATTCAATTCAGTTCTCATTGGAATACAATGAAGGCTACCTGCCTATCTACCTCAAAGTGACTAAATCAAACTCTTGCTTCCTCAGGCTGTCCACCATCTCCAGGTAACATGAAATTTAGTTGCATGGAAGACCCAAAGATCATGAAGCCTCGGGCGACTGTCTGTGTGAGGTTGCATATTCTCTCTGTGTCTGAGTGGGTTTCTTTCATGTACTCCAATTTCCTCCTACAATCCAAAGATATGCAGGGTAGGTGAATTGGCCATACTAAATTGCCTGTAATGTTCAGGGATGTGTACGTTAGGTGCAATAATCAGAAAGAAATGTAGATCAATAAGGTTCTGGGTGGGATACTCTTCGGCTGGTCGATGTGGACTTGTTGAGCCAAATGGCCTGTTTCCACACTGTAGGGATGCTATCATTCTATGAAGCAGGGATTCTTTATTCCGCTAGCATTAGGTTTTTACAAACAGGAAGGGTAATTACGGATAAACAAGTAACTGCTTGCACAGAGTGACCATGTTGGTTATGAAAACAAAAGATACTGGAAATCACAACAGTTCAGGCAGCTTCCATGGAGAGAGAGCAAGCTAACTTTTCTGGGCTAAATGACTCTTCATCAGCGCTAACATTCGTTATCCTGGACTGAGGAATACCTTTGTCCATCTGCTTTTCCTTCTCATCAGAACAGTCTCCACCAAAGGCACACTTTCATTTTCAGCGAGAGTCAATTTGGCTTCTCAAACTGCCATCTCCTACCATCGCCACCTGCTGGTGGAGGTCCTGGACAATTGGTCAACTTCCTTGCTCAATGCCCTCCCTCTCTGTTACCATCTGGAAGAGGAGGTCACAGACAAGTGCTCAGCTCTCTTGCTCCATGCTGTCCACCACCATCACCACTGCTTCTGGAGGTCCTATCCCCCTCTGTCTATTTATTTAGCAAATTCCCAAAGCTAAGCGATCAACTTCTCATTTACTGAATTTAACATAATCAGTTCATCACTTGGCCAATATTCCTCAACAATATGCAGCATTGTTTCAGTCTTTCCACAAGTGCATAACAGATTTGCACTAAGACCCCATTGACAGAGATTTGTTGCCCAGGGACTGTGGCCGGTCCTGAATCTATTTATCAACAACACAACAACATAAGAGCTAGGAGCAGGAGTAGGCCATCTGGCCTTTCAAGCCTGCTCCGCCATTCAATATGATTATGGCTGATCTTTTCGTAGATTCAGCTCCACTTACCTGCCTTCTCACCGGAACCCTTAATCCCTTTATTGTTCAAAAAGAACTATCTTAGCTTTAAAAACATTTACTGAAGTAGCGTCAACTACTTCACTGGGCAAGGAATTCCATAGATTTACAATCCTTTGGGTGAAGAAGTTCCTTCTCAATTCGGTCTTCAATCTGCTCCCTCTAATCTTGAAGCTATTCCCTCTTCTCTTAGTTTCACTGGCCAGTGGAAACATCCTCTCCATGTCTATCTTATCTATTGCCTTCATAATTTTATATGTTTCTATAAGATCCCCCCCCCCAACATTCTTCTAAATTCCAATGAATATTTTCCCACTCTACTCAGTCTCTCCTCATAAACCAACCCCCTGAACTCCAGAATCAACCGAGTGAACCCCCTCTGTACCACCTCCAGTGCCAGCACCTCCTTTCTCAAATAAGGAGACCAAAACTGCACCCAGTACTCCAGATGTGACCTCACCAGCACCCTATACAGCTGCAACATAACCTCACTGCTTTTAAACACAATTCCTTTAGCAATGAAGAACAAAGTTCCATTTGCCTTCCTAATTACCTGTTGTACCTGCAAACCAACCTCTGTGATTCATGCACAAGAACACCCAGTTCCCTCTACATAGCAGCATGCTGCAACGTTTTACCGTTCAAGTAATAGTCCTTTTTACTGTTATTCCAACCAAAATAGATGACTTCACAATTTATAAACATTGTATTCTATCTGCCAGACCTTTGCCCACTCGCTTAAAGTATCTATGTCCCTCTGCAAAGTTTCACAGTCCTCTGCACACTTTGCTCTGCTACTCACCTTAGTGTCATCTGCAAACTTTGACACACTACACGTGGTCCCCAACTCCAAATCATCTATGTAGATTGTGAATAATTGTGGTCCCAACACTGATTCCTGAGGCACACCACTAGTCACTGATTGCCAACCAGAATAGCACTCATTAATCCCCACCCTTTGCTTCCTGTTAATCAATCCTCTGTCCATGCTAATACATTACCCGTAACACCATGCATCTTTATCTTATGCAGCAGCCTCTTGTGTGGCACCTTGTTGAAGGTCTTTTGGAAATCTAGGTACACCACATCTACTGGGTCCCCGTTGTCCACTGTGCTTGAATTGTCTTCATAGAATTCCAAAAGTGGTAGTTCAATAACCATCATTGGGGTTTGCCATGAGAAACTTCTGGGGGGGAGCAATGGATCAACATTTACACTCTGTCCCATTGTCAAGATCCAGACCCTGCGAGAAACAAAAACATTTTCCCAGTCAACTGAATTCTAAGAGAAAATTAAAGAACTATGAAGGAGTCCCCTTTTGGAATTCCAGTGGATCTTGCATTCTAGGCCTGCACTAATTGCTGAGAGAGCAGTTAAGAGTCAATGCTGTTGAAGGTCTGGAGTCAGATGTAAGCCAGATCAGATAAGGATAGATTTATTTCCTGAAAGGAAACATTCCTAAAGTGAACCAGATTGGTTTTATGATAATCAGTTGCCATTTGTATTCCAGATTTTTATTGAATACAAATTTCACTATCTTCCTTGGTGGCATTCAAATTGATGTTTCCAGAAGGTTAACCTGGTGCTCTAGACTACAAGTCTGGCAATATTATAACTATGCAAATACCAGGACCACCTCCTTTTAATTCCTGGAGATTAGGCATGTTACCTATTGTATCTATATACTGCTTGGGACACCCAGACTCCCAATAAGACCAACACACAGGAATTGCAAATTACTACTGTCTGGTAATGGCAGAATTAGACATTGTGCTGGATCTTTAACGCTTCTTCACCTCACAATGGCCACCATGTTACGTGACTGAAATCTGCAGTTGTTGAATTGCAGTTTTGTGACAGTTTTGCCTTCTTGTTGCAGTTGCTATCTTAACATCACAACTGTAGCAACCCCAGCAAAAAGGCTGCTAGGCGAAAGTGGGAACTATAGATGCTGGAGATTAGAGTCAAGGTTAGAGTGGTGCTGGAAAAGCACAGCAGGTAAGGCAGTATCTGAGGAGCAGGAAAATCGACATTTCGGGCAAAAGCCCTTCATCAGGAACGAGGTTGGGAGCCTCAGGAGTGGAGAGATAAATGTGAGGGGGGTGGGGTTAGGGAGAAGGTAGCTGGGAGTGCAATAGGTGGATGGAGGTGGGAGTAAAGGTGATAGGTCAGAGAGGAGGGTGGAGTGGATAGGTGGGAAGGAAGATTGACAGATGGGAAAGGTCATGAGGACAGTGCTGAGCTGGAAGGTTGAAACTGGGGTAAGGTGGGGGAAAGGGAAATGAGGAAACTGATGAAGTCCACATTGATGCCCTGGGATTGAAGGGTCCTGAGGCAGAAGATGAGGCAATCTTCCTCCAGGCGTCGAGTGGTGAGGGAGTGACAATGGAGGAGGCCCAGGACCTGCATGTCCTCGGCAGAGTGGGAGGGGGAGTTGAAATGTTCTGCCATGGGGTGATGGGTTGGTTGGTATGGGTGTCCTGGAGATGGACATTTGTGGATGTGCAAGTGAAACTTTGATGGATGTGGAAGGCTCCTTTGGGGCCTTGTATGGTGTGGGCGCAGGTTTTGCAATTCCTGTGGTGGGAGGGGAAGGTGCCAGGAGGGGAGGGTGGGTTGTTGGGGGGCGTGTACCTGACCAGGTAATCATGGAGGGAACGGTCTCTGCAGAAAGCGGATAGGGGTGGGGAGGGAAATATATCCCTAATGGTGTGGTCCATTTGTAGGTGGTGGAAATGTCGGCGGATGATACGGTTTATGTGTAGTTTGATGGGGTGGAAGGTCAGGATCGGGGGAGGGGGATTCTGTCCTTGTTGCCGTTAGAGGGGTGCGATTCGAGGGCAGAGGTGTGGGGCATGGATGAGATGTGCTGGAGACCATCATCAACTACGTGGGAGGGGAAATTACAGTCTTTAAAGAAAGAGACCACCTGGTTTTTGTCTGTCATGGAACTGGTCCTCCTGGTAGTAGATGCAGCGGAAGCAGAGCGATTGGGAATACGAGTTAGCTTGTTTGCAAGAGATAGGGTGGGAAGAGGTGTAATCCAGGTAGCTGTGGGAGTCGGTGGGTTTGTAGAAAATGTTAGTGTTGAATCAGTTATCGTTGGTGAAGATGGAGAGGTCTAGGAAGGGGAGGGAGGTGTCTGAGATGGTCCAGGTAAATTTAAGGTCGGGGTGGAATGCGTTAGTGTAGTTGATGAACTGTTCAACTTCCTCATGGAAGCACGAGGTGGCGCCGATGTAGTCATCAATGTAGCGGACAAAAAGTGGGGAGTGGTTCCAGTGTAACTCTGGAAGGTAGATTGTTCTATGTAGCTGACAAAGACACAGACATAACCGGGGACCATGTGGATGCCCATGTCTACCCCTTTCGTCTAGAGCAAAAAGGCTGCTGTCTATATCTCTCTCTCTCTCAAAAGTATCATCTTTAGACAGTAACTCAGACTTTGCCTATGAAACTGGACTAATTCTCCAAGTAAAGGAAATACTTTTGCACTTTTCACTGCAACTCAGCTCCCAGGAGAGAATTGCAGCAAGTTCAGCCAACTGAAAGACTCCCAATTGGTCACTGATTTGTTGGAACCCAAGTCATATAAAACTCATCCAAACATATTTGATTGTTTTTAAAGAAATTCATAAGTTGAAATTTCCTTCTTGCCTTTCTCTTCCTTTCTACCTTGTATGCCTGTGTTTGAGTGAATTAGTGAAGCAATTACTCTGTGTTTTCAATGTTTTGTTAAGTAAATCCCAGCTTTGATCTCACTTTAAGGGATTTCATTGTGGGTTTATTTTGAAGATTGAAGCTCAGAAAGCCAGAATTTGGGGAATACCCTACAGCCAACCTCAGGAAGTGACTGGAGTAAAAATAGAAAGGAATAAATCAAACATTACCTCATTGTCGCAGGCTTAAGAGGAGGAACGTGATCCTCATTGAAATTCATCGCATTCCTACTTTATCAGTGAAAATTACCAAAGAATGTATTCGCTGTCAGTGGCCGTACATTCAAATTTCAGTAAGAGCAGTTCTAGATCCTGACAAGTAACATTTGAATTGACTTTCACACAGTCAAATACTGTTAAATATTTTGAGGCGTCAATAGGGATTTATTCATGCGTACCAGTGCAAGGAAATGAACAACTTGCCTGTCAAATTCTGCAGGTTGAGGGCAATGAGCCATCCCATCATTTTTGGAGACATGGAGGAAAGCATTACTGCATCTTTTATGAAAATAGCAACATCGGCATATAGTGAGAAACTGCCAAGTACTTGCAAAGTAACATCAAGATCTCGATCAATCCTTCCAGATCCAATTTTCACATAAGTGGTCAACCCTAGTCCTGTGGTGGTTGCTTTCCCTTTGAGTCAGAAATAGTGGGTTCAATCTGCACTCTCATTTCAATGCAGTGCTGAGGGAGTGGTGTCCTGTCGAAGGTCCTGAAGAAGTGATGAAGAGGATTGCTGAATGCAGAGCAGTGGATGTGATCTTGATGGACTTCAGTCAGGCTTTTGTCAAGGTTCCACATGATAGACTGGTTAACAAAATTAAATCACATGGAATACAGGGAAAGTTCCCATGGGACACTGATTAGCAAGGTTAGATATCATGGAATAAAGGGAGAACTAGCCATTTGGATGCAGAACTGGCTCAAAGGTAGAAGACAGAGGGTGGTGGTGGAAGGTTGTTTTTCAGACTGGAGGCCTGTGACCAGTGGAGTGCCATAAGGATCGGTGCTGGGTCCTCTACTTTTTGTCATTTACATAAATAATTTGGATGCGAGCATAAGAGGTACAGTTAGTAAGTTTGCAGATGACACCAAAATTGGAGGTGTAGTGGACAGCGAAGAGGGTTACCTCAGATTACAAAAGATCTGGACCAGATGGGACAATGGGCTGGGAAGTTGAGTTTAATTCAGATAAATGTGAGGTGCTGCATTTTGGGAAAGCAAATCTTAGCAGGACTTCTACACTTAATGGTAAGGTCCTAGGGAGTGTTGCTGAACAAAGAGACCTTGGAGTGCAGGTTCATAGCTCCTTGAAAGTGGAGTCGCAGGTAGATAGGATAGTGAAGAAGGTGTTTGGTATGCTTTCCTTTATTGGTCAGAGTATTGAGTACAGGAGTTGGGAGGTCATGTTGCGGCTGCACAGGACATTGGTGAGGCCACTGTTCGAATATTGCGTGCAATTCTGGTCTCCTTCCTATCGGAAAGATGTTGTGAAATTTGAAAGGGTTCAGAAAAGATTTACAAGGATGTTGCCAGGGTTGGAGGATTTGAGCTAAAGGGAGAGGCTGAAGAGGCTGGGGCTGTTTTCCCTGGAGCATCAGAGGCTGAGGGGTGACCTTATAGAGGTTTACAAAATTATGAGGGGCATAGATAGGATAAATAGACAAAGTCTTTTCCCTGGGGTCGGGGAGTCCAGAACGAGAGGGCATAGGTTTAGGGTGAGAGGGGAAAGATATAAAAGAGACCTAAGGGGCAACGTTTTCTTGCAGAGGGTGGTACGTGTATGGAATGAGCTGCCAGAGGAAGTGGTGGAGGCTAGGACAATTGCAACCTTTAAAAGGCATCTGGATGGGTATATGAATAGGACGGGTTTGGAGGGATATGGGCCAGGTGCTGGTGGTGGGTCTAGATTGGGTTGGGATATCTGGTCAGCATGGACGGGTTGGACCGAAGGGTCTGTTTCCATGCTGTACATCTCTATGACTCTATAACTATCCATTTGGTTACATAACTGGCTCTACGGTAGGAGGCAGAGGGTGATGGTAGAGGGTTGTTTTTCAGAGTGGAGGCCTTGACCAGCAGTGCACCACAAGAATCGATGTTGGTCCACTGCTTTTCATTGTTTATATAAATGCTTTGGATGTGAATATAGAAGGTATGGTTAATAAGTATGCAGATGACATCAAAATTAGAGGTGTAGTGGACAGCCAAGAAGGTTATCTCAGAGGACAATGAGACTTGATCAAGTAGGTCGATGGGCCAAGGAGTGGCAGATTGAGTTTAATTTAAATAAATATGAGGAGCTGCATTTTTGAAAAGCAAATCAGAGCAGGACTTATACACTTAATGGTAATGTCCTGGGGAATGTTGCTGATCAAAAACACCCCGGAGTGCAGGCTCATAGTTCCTTGAAAGTGAAGTCGCAGGTAGATAGGATAGTGAAGAAGGTTTTTGGTATGCTTTCCTTTATTGATCAGTGCATTGAGAATAGGAGATGAGAGGTCATGTTGCAGCTGTACAAGATGTTGGTTAAGCCACTTTTGGAATACTGCGTGCATTTCTCATCTCCTTCCTAACAGAAGGATGTCGTGAAACTTGAAAGGGTTCAGAAAAGATTTACAAGGATGTTGCCAGGGTTGGAGGATTTGAGCTATCGGGAGAGGCTGAACAGGCTGGGGCTGTTTTCTCTGGAGCCTCAGAGGCTGAGGGGGAGACCTTATAGAGGTTTACAAAATTATGAGGGACATGGATAGGATAAATAGGCAAAGTCTTTTCCCTGGGTGGGGGAGTCCAGAACTAGAGGGCATAGGTTTAGGGTGACAGGAGAAAGATATAAAAGAGACCTCAGGGGCAACTTTTTCACGCAGAGGGTGATATATGTATGGAATGAGCTGCCAGAGGAAGCGGTGGAGGTTAGTACAATTGCAACATTTAAAAGGCATCTGGATAGGTATATGAATAGGAAGGGTTTAAAGGGATATGGGCCAGGTGTTGGCAGGTGGGACTAGATTGAGTTGGGATATCTGATCAGCATGGACGGGTTGGACCGAAGGGTTTATTTTTGTGCTGCACATATCTAGGACTCTAAGAGGATGGACAAGCTGAAACTATTCCCCTGGAGCATCAGAGGTTGAGGCGTGACCTTATACGGTTTATAAAACCATTAGGGGCATAGATAAGGTACATAGACAAGGTCTTTTTCCAACAGTAGGGGAGACCAAAACTAGAAGACATACGTTTAAGATGAGAGGGGAAAGATTTAAATGGGGCCTAAGGGGCAACCTTTTCACAAAGAGGGTGGTCAGTGTATGGAATGTGTTACCAGAGGAGGTTGATCCAATTCCAATATTTAAAAAGCATGTTGTGTATGAATAGGGAGGGTTTGGAGGGATATGGGCCAAATGCTGGCAAATGGGACTAGTTTAATTTTGGATATGTGGTTGGCCTGGGCAAGTTGGACCGAATGGTTTGTTTCCATGCTGTATATCTCTATGACTCCATCTCTCCGATGAGGTGCAAAACCTGCCCTTTCTGATGGATGAAGATTTCATCACACAAGCCTTCACCTCCAGTCACTTCACCATGGCAAACAACCATTCTTACTTTGTTCAATATTTTTGGTAGCTAATAAAGAAATATAAAAGGAAGTAAAAAAGCATGATGTGTTTAATGGCCCTATGATTGTTCCTCAATTTGTTCTTATAAGTGCTCAATAAATGAATCTTCCATTCCCAAGAGAGTTTGAAGTGATCCTATTAGAGTCAATGACCTGTCAGAATCTAGTATCACAGTGCGATGGAACAGCATTACTGAAACAACAAATTCGACCCAGCCAAACCAAGTATTCTTCAAATGAAGTAATAACAATCCATTCCAGTAAAACAAAAGAAACCTTGACAATCTGTCCTGAAATGGCCTCACTGATTTTAATGCGGGCCAGGAATTCAGAAAAACTCAGACTGGCTTCAGTCCAAAACCACCCACACCAATCTGTCAGGGACAAGAACGTTAAGTCTAGACAACTATTGTTCTCAAGAGAATCAGCCTAGATAGCTATCTGTCCAGCCTTCAGGACAATTACAGTCTTGCCCCCACCCACTCCCCTAATTTCTCCTTAGCACACGGTTCCCTCCTCCTGAACCATTCCCACCATGAGTACTGGATAAAAACACACTTCTATCTTCAACAAATCACCAGCTTTTCAGAATTAGGTCAAGTTTTATATCGATAGTGGGAGTTTTGAAAGCAAGCAGTTTCTTTTTCTTTGTATTCGTAGCAACCGTGTGTCTATTCGGGAAACAAGGTGTTCTGATTCAGCGCTCCAATTCAGCAACAGAATAGTAGTATTTCCAATTGAGGGAAATTTGATTCTGTTATAGTAAAAGCTGTTTTGTTCAGGCAAGTTTGAATTAGGACATTGGCACGATTTGAAGTCAAAAGATTGAATTGTCCGGTTCAGAATACAGTCAAGGAGGAGAGAGGACTATCTGACCCAGGTATAGGGGCAATTGTTGCCATAATTTCTGGGTCAAAACATGAAATGGAAAGGAGAAGACAGAGAGGGGACAATCAAGCAGGAGGAATCTGAACCCTGAGTAGAAGGTTGGTGCAAATTTTGAGATCATGGATCTGCTTCAGCAACTCCCCGATAGTAGCCTGGCTGATTCAACATCATCATAACCACCTCCCAGAACCCATCAAAGTATCCCCTTGACTAAAATTTAGTAATAAAAAAAACACCAATAAAAACCATCACAAAGTTTTTTTTAATCAAACAACATATCCAACTTTTATAACCATTTGATTGGCTACCCCTGTGCATTCCCTTAATATTTGACTTCCCTCAATGTTTGGGTGAAATATTCTGTTCCCTGATGGGGTATGAGCAGTGGAGAGTATAGTGTCAAAATACAGAGATTGAAAAGATCACAATTTTAATGAACAGAGACATTTTTGTATACGCCCCTCAAGTCTTTACATTGTGACTTCAGAATCTTTGAGGGGTGACTACCTTATTTCCATTTGTGTGCAACCCAACAAAGCTCCAAATTGCCTTTTTATATACCAGTTTTAATTCTCATCTCCTTCCCTGAGAAAAATGATGGCGCAAATCCCAGAGGGATAAGTCAGAGAGGGGACCTGGTGGCTGCAGCCTGCTGAATGCTTGGCCCAGTCATCATTCATTGGCATCTCAAAACAACCTCCCTGCAGGCCCCATAGCCACCAACCTCCTTGATCCTTTATCCAGACTAGTTGGCAGTGCTAATAGCCAGCATCTCCATATTGCCTTGCCTGCTCTCATGCCAACTTAGACACCACTTCAACTCTTTGGAAGTTAGGGACAGCTAAGACTTGCTTTCCTCTGCTCGGTCACTTTGAGTGCAGGGACACACAATCACCTTATAAATCTGAACTTAGTTCACTTTCACTCACTCACTCACTCATTCCTACTTACCTGAAGGCTGCCAGTCTCTGGTGACTTCACTGTGTTTACTTTGTGCATATCTGCTGACTTCACCATTGACCTACAGGCTGCCATCCTATGTGGCTGTCATCACTTTTTGATGCAGAGGCAGACAGCTCCTCATGTTGGGAGCACGGAAGAGTCAATGAAGTGGACATGTTGCTGTATGGCACTCTGGTCTGTCAATGTCACACCAGCAGCTAATGCAGCAAACACACAACATGTGCCTCAAGAAAATGGTCATGTGTGTGAAAGTCAAACGTCTACACTCAATCAGTCAATTGGCTTATCTGATTCCAGTCCAGAGGGTTAGCCAAGATCAGTCTGCCATACAGACCTATCCAAGACCATAGATTTCTGTCTTGTAGTTGGGGTTTCGATCAGGATCAGTCCTATAGGTGAGTGCAACCAGTCTGGGAATTAGTAGATATTTCAGTCAGGGTGCTGTGGAGATATCAGTCCAGAAGGTGAGCCATATTTTTTTCCCTGCAAAGCAATGGATTGAGCATGATGGAAGAACAGTTAGTGGTGATGGAAGACCAAAATGTGGTGAGTGAGTAGAAAGAGCAGAGAGCAGGAAGGGTTAATAGCTTGGGAGGATGAAATTGGTGAGAGCCGTTGAGTGGACGTGACTCATGGAATACTGAATATTGTAGTCCTTGAACCCGAATGAATCCCATGTGCAGTGGTAGAATTAGAGTGAGTAGTGGGTTTGTGAGAAACAGGCAGATGATAGTGGAAGGCTCACTGGACCCAAAACGTTAACTCTGATTTCTGCGCACAGATACTGCCAGACCTGCTGAGTTTTTCCAGCAATTTCTGTTTCTGTTTTGAGGAATTTGCCCTCTTGAAATACAGAAGATTATTGAACTACTTCTTCTACTGCTAGGCACCTGCTTCACTGATGCTCGCTGATGATTACACAATGTTTAGTTCCGGACGTGATTCCTCAAATACTGAAGTGGTCCATCCCTAAATGCAGCAAGACCTGGACAAAATCCAGACTGGGGCTGCTAAGTGAAAAGTTACAGTCACATCACTCAAGCTCCAGGCAATGATTACACAATGTTTAGTTCCATACGTGATTCCTCAAATACTACAAAAAAAAACAGAATCCAGCCATCACCTCCTGACGCTCAGTGGTGAATTCAGAAAAGGTATTGCTAAAATCAATATCATGGGGGATACCATTGAACAGAAGCTGAACTGGATCAGCTATATAAATACTGTGGTTACAAGAGCAGGTCAGAGGTTAGGAGCTCTGTGCTAAGTAAGTCACCTGCTGACTCTTCAGTGTCTGTCTACCATCTAGAAAGCATGAGCCAGGAGTATGATGGACTGCCCCCCACTTCCTGAATGAATGCAGCTTCAATGACACTCAAGATATATGACATCATTCAGGACGAAGCTGTTCGCTTGATTGGCATGAACATTCACTCCCTTCATACCAATGCACAGTGGCAGCTGTGTGTACCATCTACAAGATGCACTGTTAAAAAAAACACCAAGGCTCCTCAAATTGCAGTTTCCAAAGCCACGACCACTTCCATCGAGAAGGACAAGGGCAGCCAATACATGGGAATCCCAGCTACCTGCAAGTTCATCTCCAAGCCACTCGCCATCCTGATTTGGAAATATATCGCCGTTCCTTCACTATCACTGGGTCAAAAATCTTGGAATTCTTCCCCTAATGGCACTGTAGAGGGGTGCCTACAAAAAAGTGGACAGCAGCAGTTCAAGAAGCCTGTTCACTACCAACTTCTTATGGGTAACTAGAGATGGGTGATAAATGCTGACCAGCTAGTGGTGACCTCATTCCGGGAGTGAATAAAATAAAAACCAAGTCCTGATTGCTACACTACAAATGCCAGTACAAATGACATGGAGTGCCCATGTCTAAACTGCTACTAAAATTGGAACATGCAGCGACGGTGTTCTTAATCATTGCCACACAGTTGTTCTTATCTTGCTCCTGTGTGTGCTACGCATGCCCAACTGGCAGCTCTTGGGTATTCAGAAGCATCAATCTCAGAGGGCGAGGGTCAGGCTAGAAGGAGTTACAATATCGCTCCATCTGAAACTTCCACTCAACTCCACATCTCAGTCTGAGCATCAGAAGAGAGTTGAGATTGTGCAGAAGGTGGTCAGTTAGCCTAATCCTGCAGCACATGCCTAGCACCAGATGACATGGATCTATCATCTTTGAGCTCACCTTCAGGAACCCAACCTCTTCAACAGAGGTCCAGGGACAGGGCTGTACAGACTTCCACAGGGTTTACCCAAGATGTGTGTACTACTATCTCCTATAGCATAAAATGAACAGACGTTTAGTGGCTGTGACATTGTGTTTGGCTGATGTGTCTGTCATTAGTAAGTAACCAGGGATGTAAACAAACAGCAAGAGCTGGCTGGCTGACCCTCAGCATTGGTAAGAGTGTGAGGCTGAGGTACAGTATAGGAACTTTACACACGAGTCCAGAATGCCAGGAACTGCTGTCAGGTGAGTGATGTGGGAGTAGGGCACTGAGCAGCGTAAACTTGTGGCATGTTGTGTGAAGGCGCACAATCCCAATTGACCATCTGTTCATGATTCCTGTACTTTCAGATTGCTGTTGCCATGCCCTTGATAACAGATTCTGAGCACTGACCTCCGAGCCTACACTGTGTTCTCCCTCGGTTCGAATATATACAGGAGCTTCCTGCCCTCAAGGGGAAATATAGTCTCAGTCCTTGATCCCAGCCTTGGCACCAGAATGTCTAAGGCAGTGTAGGTAAATCTGGGAGCCTATTACCTTACAAAAACAGAAATAGCTGGAGAAACTCAGCAGGTCTGACAGCACCTGTGGGAAGAAAGCAGACTTAATGTTTCGAGTCTGGTGACTCTTCATTAGAACTGTTAGTAGCTGGAAAAAGGTAAAGTTAACAATCACACAATGTCAGGTTATAGTCCAACAGCTTTATTTGGAAGTGTTGCTTATTCATCAGGCAAAGAAGGTGCTTCATCACCTGATGAAGGAGCAGCGCTTCGAAAGCTAGTGCTTCCAAGTAAACCTGTTGGACTATAACCTGGTGTTGTGTGATTGTTAACTTTGTCCACACCAGTTCAACACCAGCTCCTCCAAATCCCACAAAAAGGTAGAAGTTGGCAGCAGGATTGGATAGAAGTGAGTGGATAGGCGGAGAGAGTGACAGAGAATGATATGAAAGAGATCAATAAACAAGGAGATTATGGATAGCAGGCCAGGACAGAAGAAAAGCTGAATAAGTGATAATGAAAGCTAAGAGTAGGAGACAAGGGTGAGTTGTACAGAATGTAACCTACATAGTGTGATAAAAATAACAAAAGAACTGGGAATACTGTAAATCAGAAATTGCAGGAAAAACTCAGCAAGTTTGGCACCATCTGTGGAGAGACTTCAGAATTAACATTTCAGGTCCAGTGACCCTTCCTTAGAACATGATGTGATAATGGGCCTAGGATTACATGGGAATGGGTAACTATGTTAAAAACAAGCAGCTCTTCCAGCACCACTAATCCAGGTTTTGGTTTTCAGCATCTGCAGTTATTGTTTTTACCTATGTTAAAAACAAGCCAGGCCACACCAGGACCGAGTATGGGGTGGGTAATTAACATGGAAGGATGCAATCAGGCTCAAGACTTATTAAACGTGATGTTGAGTTCTAGACAATTGAGGGACCCCAAGCGGAAAATGAGATGCTGTTCTTTGAGCTTGCGCTGAGGCTCACTGGAGCACTGCAGCTGACCTGCGACAGAAATGTTGGCCAGGGAACACGGTGGTGTGTTGAAGTGGCAGGTAACTTTGCAGACATTCCATTGTTGTTCTGATTTCTGCAATGTTGCTAATCCTTCCTTTGGCTATGCAACTTCCTTGTAGGCATGTGAACGATGTTGATTGGACACTCCTGCTGAGTGCAGAGGCTGCAGACTGCCTTTATAAGAGTAGCACAGCAACCGGTGTTCCCTCTTTCATTTGCTGTCGGCAATCTATTCATTCAAGTACACAAACTCTTTAAGTCGGCTTGTGCAGCTTGGAGGAAACATTGGCAAGAGCTGCTCAGGTCATACGCCAATCATTAAAATGATGTGTGTACACTTTGTTATGAAGGGGAGTGGGCAGGTGATAAATCATAAACCTAACACCTAAAGAGGACAAGGTGATCCGATTTCTTGCCCTGAATGTTTTATTGTATGTTGAGGCCAAGCACCAAGGGCCTGTTTCCACATTGTAGGGAGTCTAAAAAAAAGACTTTCCAGGAATGTTAAACGTCAAAGTATGACACCGAGCCACATCAGGCAATGTCAGGTCAGATGACCAAAATCTGGGAGCCAAATGAGGTTTATTTTAAGAAGCATCTCAAAGGAAAACGTGAGAGATGCAGAAAATAAATAAGTTGGTGGGGTTAGACAGGGAACAGTCGATGGAGAGGTGAAGGGAGGGTCTTTCAGATCTTAGGGCTGAGGCCACCGAAGATATGGCTACTAACAGCAAAGCCATTAAAATCTGGGATGCACAAGAAGTTAAAACAAGAAAAGTGCAGATATCTTGAAGGGTTGGAGAGATTTGGAGGAGTAAATGCATGGAGGCAACAAGAATGAAAATTTTAATATCAAGATATTGTTTGACCAGAAGCTGGCAAACCAGGGGTGATAGTGGAACAGAACTTGTTCGAAATTGATGTCCAAAGTAGTGATGGCAATTAGTGAACATGTGGTCAAAATGTCATTAATGTTTCCTACCAATAGGAGGAGCTCCACAGATGCAACACATTGTTGTGTTATGTCTCTTAGCAAATTTGAGGTATATCTTTAAGAGACATGTTCATGGTGTCACCATGGCACCATGGCATGTGACCTGATGGTATAATGGTCTCAGTCTCCACCTTACTGAGTCCTCTTGAAGCTTGACATGATAAGAGAAGCGTATCTATAGTTATTTTGAGTAGCTTAGCTCAAGCCCAGACACTTCAGTGCCTGTGTTTGTAGTTTACAAATGTAGATATCAGGTACTGTCGTAAAAGTTAATTGAATTCTTCAGGTCAATGTGATCCATGTCTCATTAATTTGATAAAGGAGTTAATATAAATATCATACCAAAATATGTGAAGATCATCAGTTTTCTCGCCACCTCATATCAATTTGTCGTACTTTATTCCAGGGTGTCAACAAACCATGGAATTTGCCTCCAAGCCACAGACCAATCTGAATTGGAATGATAATGTCATTCCCTCACCGTCGTGGGATCCAAATCTTGGAAAAATAAAAAAAAATTTAAATAAATGTTTTCACACTAGCCTTTTGTTGTTTTGGAAATGTGTTTGGATGTTTTAGTTCTTGTAACATTGCAAACGTTGGTCACTTCTTTATTGTTTAGCCATTTTTTTACAGAGCAACCCTACTACATAAGGTGTTCTAAGTAGTACATTAAGGGTTAACTAAGCAGTGGCATTTCTTGCCACATATCATAGACCAGTAGCAGCAGGTCACGATAATGGACTCAGGTCAATGGGTTTATTTAGCCTTTAAATTCAAATTTCGCATGAGAAGATAAAAGACTAGCTGGTTGTTAACACGCTGTTTGTTCCGTCTTGAATCGAGGTGTGTGCTCTGTCTGCTGTTATTAGGTTGTAAAGATATCCCTCAATCTCAAAGACGTCACAATTCAGGAATGATTAACCAGTAAACAACACAAAATAAAATATCAAACAAAATATCAAGCTTCACATTAGGGCTTTGCGTTTTGGAAAAAGTGGTTATATCAGATAGCGCACAGCTGGGATTTTACAAATTAGTCAAGCAGTGGCCAAAGTTAAAGGTCAATAGTTGCCTCATTTCTTTCCATATCCTGGAGTGACTAGAGTCTGTAAGGTATGCGTCACACCTGTGGTATTCTGATTCAAAGCCTAGTGAAGGCTCACATTACGTTGTCAATAGTCTGTGGGAAACAAGACAAAGCTGAAAAGGGTTCTTGTGGTGCATTGGTAGTGTCCCTATCTCTAGGCTTGAAGGTTGGTGTTCAAGTTGCATTTTGCCCTGTGGAAATGACGAAACATGTCTGAATAGGTTGAAATAAAATGATAACACCCCCGAATGAGCTGCTGATGCTGGAAATCAGAAACAAAAACAGAAATTACTGGAAACCCAACAGGTCTGGCAGCATATGTGTACAGAAAGCAGAGTTAACCTTTCAGGCCCAGAACGATGGCAGCTAGGATGGGGTGGGGGAAGGGAAGAAGTAAATGCTAGGTGGAGATGGAGCCTAAAGTGAGAGAAAAATAGGTGGAAAAAGGACTGGGTAAAGGTCAGCCTGAGAGAATGAATAGCTGCTAATGGGGATTGTTAGTCCGTGGCAATGATTAAAAAATGATCATTTTTGATACTAGGTTAAATTTTTCCACTGTGGTTCAAGTTACACTGTCATGGCCGATAGCCAGAAGTGACCTTGTATCAGTTAGCAGTGGGAGCTGGAGGGGCAGAGTCTCAACAATGGCCAATCAAGTGACCCGCCTACCCCTGCTCAATACCCTGCATTGTTCGCTGAAATTGGAGGGCCTGCAGCCTCACAGCATCACTACTAATAGTGGCCATTACTGAGTCTACAGCTGCGTGAGGAACCTACACTGAGGAGTAAATAGGGTCAGGGAATGTGGAACCAGTTAGACAGCACCCAGTTATTCGAGGATTGGGAGTTCTCCATCACAGAGCACTGTTAGCAAAATGCCTCACAGAGGTGGAAAGTATTCCTTAGTTGGCCTCTTAAGTAGCACTGTTGGCTTCAGTTGAGCTGCCAGTTTTCCCTGCTGTTTGCAACATGGCATAGCAGTGGTTAGATGTTGAACAAGCCACAAGACATGCCCTTGCTATTTTGCCAGTCTTCCCACCCCACAACCCCACTGTGGCCAGGAGAAAACCCTGATTCAATTGTTAGCTTCTATTGTGTGGCTGTTGTGATATTTTATTTTATAAGGATGATCATGAAGGGTTGGGTAAGTCAAATCCAGAAGTAGACAGTGGTACCCGCTAAGTTAGATCTCTTGGATCCTGCCTGATCTTAATGGCGGGGTCTACTAATTTAAATAAAACTTTCTGGACTCCGGTCCATATCATGTTTTATGCTAATGGTTCAGAACCCCAAAATATTTATAAACTATTTTTATTTATGATTTCAGAATGTTACAAGAGGACTGCTACACAGACAACAATTGTAGGGATTAAAAAAACCTTCTGCTTGGTTCATTGGATAGAGCACCTAAAATTGTCATGGAACAGACTAGACCACAGACCAATCTGAATTGGAATGATAATGTCATTCCCTCACCGTCGTGGGATCCAAATCTTGGAAAAATAAAAAAAAATTAAATAAATGTTTTCACACAAGCCTTTTGTTGTTTTGGAAATGTGTTTGGATGTTTTAGTTCTTGTAACGTTGCAATGATCTCTTGTGACTATGAAGATAATGAGGTGCTGAGACTGCCCCCCCTCCCACCTCCTCACTCACCAGAAAACCACTGCCTGTGGATTATGTCCCAAACTGTAGACACATTTTGTGTTTTTCCGTTTGGAGAATATATAAGAAAAGGGGTTAACATGCAGTTTCAACTCTTTTTGAGTGGACCAGGGGGACTGAACACTTTTGTGTGTACTACCCTGGATTTGAGTGTTAACACAGTGGAAGAACTGAGTCACACCTCTTAGGATGGGGTGTTCTGATATGATCAGGGACAGCGTGGGGGTGACTGCAAATCAGGCAGATAAAGAGACTCAGGGAACCTGAGCGCAGGAATGTCAGCCTCTACAATTGTCTAACAGTACTGAGGTTCTCTCAGCTTGTTTGGATGAAAGGCAAAAGTGAGCACTGCAGATGCTGGAGATTAGGCTCAGTGGTTAGCAGTATGCCTCACAGCATCAGGGTCCCAGGTTCAATTCCAGCCTCAGGCGACTGTCTTTGTGGAGCTTGCACATTCTCCCTGTGTCCACGTGGGTTCCCTCCAGGTGCTCCAGTTTCCTCCCATAGTCCAAAGATGTGCAGGCCAGGTGATTTGGCCTTGCTAAATTGGCCATAATGTTAGGTGCATTAGTCGGAGGGAAATGGGTCTGGGTGGGTTACTCTTCGGAGGATTGGTCTGGACTTGTTGGGCCAAAGGGCCTGTTTCCACACTGTAGGGAATCTAATCTAATCTAATTAGAGCCAAGAGCGTGGTGCTGGAAAAGCACAGCCGGTCAGGCAGCATCCAAGGAGTAGGAAAATCGACGTTTCGGGCAAAATCCCTTCATCAGGATGAGAGCAGGGGCTGTGGGATGGATGAGTTAAAAGATCAAAGCACTGTGGTACAGGAAGCCATTCAAGTGAGGTGCAGGGAACCACATGGTCAGGAGGATTGACAAAGTAAAGAGTGGGAATCCAGATCCGTGCCACGTGCCAGGGTTCAGGATGTCTGTGATGGGCTGGAAAAGAACTTGCAAAGGGAAGGGAGGATGCGGTTGTCACGGTCCAAGTAGGCACCAGAGACATAGGTAAATCTAAGAAAGTTGTTGTCCATAGCCTGTAAGAGTCAAGAGTGTGGTTCTGGAAAAGCACAGCAGGTCAGGCAGCACCCGAGGAGCAGGAGAATCGATGTTTTGGGCAAAAGCCCTTCATCAGGAATGAGGCTTGTGGGCCAGGGGGGCTGAGAGATAAATGGGAGGGGGTGGGGTTGGGGGTGAAGGTAGCTGAGAAAGCAATAAGTGGATGAAGGTGAGGGAGAAGATGATAGATTGGGGGTGGAGGTGATGGACAGATCCAGAGGGTGGTACCGAGTTAGAGGCTTGGGACTGGGATAATATGGGGGTGGGGGTGTTGTTGCAGGGTCCCAAGGCGGAATATGAGGTGATCCTCCTCCAGGGGTCGGGTGGGAACGGTTTGGCGGTGGAGGAGGCCCAGGACCTACATATCCTTGATAGATTGGAGGGACAGTTGAAGTTTTCAGCCTCGGAGCGGTGGGGTTGGTGAGTGTGGGTGTCACAGAGATGTTCTCTGGAATGATCCTTAGTCCAGGAACTCCCCAACTACACTCATGACACCACCCACACCCTTCACCTCCTCCAAGATTTTCGTTTCCCCAGCCCGCAATGCCTCACCTTCATCATGGACATCCAGTCCCTGTACCCATTGATCCGCCATGATGAAGGTCTCCAAGCCTTCTATTTCTTCCTCTCACATCGTCCCAACCAGTACCCTTCCACCGACAATCTCATCCACCTGGCTGAACTGGTCCCCACCCTCAGCAACTTCTCCTTCCAATCCTCCCATTTCCTCCAAAACAAAGGGGTAGTCATGGGCACCTGCATGCGACCCAGCTATCCCTGCCTTCTTTATCGGGTACATGGAACCATCCATTTCTGCAGCTCCACTGGCACCATCCCCCACCTGTTCCTCCCCTACATTGATGACTGTATCGGCGCCACCCTGTGCTCCCATGAGGAGGTTGACTAATTCACCAACTTTACCAACATCTTTCACCCCGACCTCAAATTCACCGGGACCATCTTGGACACCACCTGCCCTTCCTGAACCTCTCCATCACCGTTTCTGGCCACCTACTAACCACAGACATCTACAACAAGCCCACCAATTCCCACAGCTACCTAGACTACACCTCCCCCCACCCTACCTCCTGTAAATACACCATCCCTTGTTCCCAATTCCTCCGTCTCCACCATATCTGTTCCCAGGATGACCAACTCCACCTCAGAAAGTCCCAGATGGCCTCCTTCTTCCATGATCACAACTTCCCCTCCCACGTGGTTGATGATACCCTCCAGCGCATCTCCTCCACTTCATGCACCACCGTCCTTGAACCCCACCCCTCCCAATGTAACAAGGACAGAACCACCCCCCCCCCCCCCCGGGTCCTCACCTTCCACCCCACCAACCTCTGTATACATTACATCATCCTCTGCCACTTCTGCCACCTCCTGACAGACCCCACCACTAAAGATATATTTCTCTCCTTACCCTATTAGCACTCTGGAGAGAGCATTCCCTCCAAGACTTCCTCATCAGTTCCATGACCACCACCAGCCCACTTCCCACTCCGGGCACCTTTCCTTGCCACTGCAGGAAGTGCAAAATCTGTGCCCACACAACTCTCCTCACTTCTGTCCAAAGCCCCAAGGGATCCTTCCACATCTGTCAGGAATTTACCTATACTTCTACCGATGTCATCTCCTGCATCTGTTGCACCCGGTCTGGTCTCCTCTATATTGGAGAGACAGGACGCCTTCTTGCGGATTGTTTCAGAGAACATATCTGGGACACCTGCACCCACCATTCCCACTGCCCCGTGGCTGAACACTTCAACTCCCCCTCCCACTCCGTCAAGGACATGCAGGTCCTGGTCCTCCTCCACCACCAAACCGCTACCACCCAACACCTGGAGGAGAAACACCTCATATTCCGCCTTGTGACCCTGCAACCACACAGGATAAATGTGGATTTCAACAGCTTCCTCATTCCTCCTCCCCCACATTATCCCAGTCCCAAGCCTCTAGCTCGGCACTGGCCTCCGGACCTGTCCATCACTGCTCCCTCTGACCAATCACCTTCTCCCTCACCTTCAACCACCTATCACTTTCTCAGCTACCTTCCCTCCAACACCATTCCTCCTCCCATTTATCTCTCAGCCCCGGCCCACAAGCCTCATTCCTGATGAAGGGCTTATGCCTGAAACATTGACTCTCCTGCTCCTCGGATGCTGCCTGACCTGCTGTGCTTTTCCAGCATCACACTCTCGACTCTGATCTCGAGCATCTGCAATGCTCACTTCCTCATAGCCTGTAAGAACCAGACTAAGAAGCGGATCTCTGGATTATTATTTGAGTCATATGCAAATTCTTTGTTCTTTTGTTCTTTGTTCTGGAAATCATTTTTAACTAATTTCTTCGAGCTCTTTGAAGCAGTAACTTGTGCTGTGGTTAAAGAGGAATCGGTTAAATTATATTTAGATTTCCAGAAGGAATTTGATAAGATTATTGTGAAAAATGAAAGCTCTTTGTTTGGGGGCAGGTGGGTATATATTGACATGGATAGCAGATTGGTTGTTTACGAGGAGGCAGAGAGTAGCAGTAGGTGGGTCCTTTTCACACTGGCAGGATTCTACGAGTGGTGTACCACAGTGGTCTGTAGTGGGCATCAACTCTTTACAATTTATATCAATGATTTGGATGAAGGGATCTAATGTAATGGGAGCTAAATTTGCTGATGACACAAAGACAGGTAGGTTCATTAGTTGTTAAGAGAACATAAGGAGCCTACAAAGTAATATAAGACAGGCTGGTGAGTGGACAAAGATATGGCAAATGGAGTACACTGTGGGAAACTGTCAAATTATCCATTTTGGCACAGAGAGAGTTAAAAAAAAAAGCATATCTAAATGGTGAGAGGTTGCAGAGCTGTAGGGAGAGCTAGATGCCTGATCGCATTAATTGCAGAAAGTTAATTTACGGGTACAGCAAGTAATCAGGAAAGCTGATAGAATGTTTTTTCTTATTGTGAAGGGAAGTGAATGCAAGAGTAGGGAGGTTAGGCTTCAGTTATACAGGGCATTGATGAAACCCTCACATCGGGAGTATTATGTACAGTACTGGTCACCATACTCACAGTAGGATGCTGATGCATTGGAAATAGTTCAGAGATTATTTACTAGACTAATACTTGGAGATGAATGGATTCTCTTATGAAGAAAGGCTAGACAATCTAGACCTGTATTCTCTGGAGATTAGAAGGGTCAGAGATGACCTAATTGAAATATAAGTTCCTGAGGGAACCTGACTGAATGAATGTTGAAAGGATGTTTCCACTTGTGGGGAAATTTAGAGCTAGAAGTCATGTTTAAATATGTGTTCACCCACTGAAGACAGAAATGAGGAAAATATTTTTCTCTCATAAGGTTTGGAATTCCCTTCCTTAAAAGGATGCAGAATCTTTTTTTGTTTTAGGCAGAGGTGGATGGATTCCTGATGACCGAGGGGATGGAAGATTATTTGGGGCATGCAGAAATGTCAAGTTGAGGAAAATCAAATCCTGAAGAAGGGCTGATGCCTGAAACGTCGATTCTCCTGCTCCTTGGATGCTGCCTGACCTGCTGCGCTTTTCCAGCAACACATTTTCAGCGAAAATCAAATCAACCCTGATCTTATTGAATAGAGACAAAAAAACCCTGCAGATGCTGGAAGCCAAGGTAGACAACCTGGAGGAACACAGCAAGCCAGGCAGCATCAGGAGGTGGAGAAGTCAACGTTTTGGGTGCAACCCTTCTTCAGTACAGGAGGTGGGTTTAAGGGTAGCTGCAGTTAAGGGGGGTTGGGGACGTGCGGGGTGGTGAGGTAGGGCTAGGTGAACACAGGTAGAAGGTATAACCTGGTTGGTCGATGGGAGGAATGAAACCGGATTCATTCCTCCCATCGACCAACCAGGTCGTACCCTCTACCTGTGTTCACCTAGCCCTGCCTCACCACCCACCCCCAATCCTGAAGAAGGGTTCCACCCAAACTTTTGACTCCATCACCTCCTGATGCTGCCTGGTTTGCTGTGTTCTTCTAGCCTCTTGCTTGTCTACCTGATCTTATTGAATAGCAGAGCAGGCTTGAAGGGCTGAGTGGCTTACATTTGTTACTTTTTTATGTTCATATTATTGATTAACAGAGCTGTAAAGTTGTTCAACATTTTTAGATGGGTGAGCTTTATAAGGTTAACAGGTTCTGAGGATGCAATAGGGATGTAGCTGCTTTAGGAATCTTCTGGATAGTGTTAACACAATAACTATCCTTGGCACATTTCTGTATTTTCATCCAAGTGTTCATTATCTTACATAGAGCAGAGATACCACTAGCTATGTCTCAATTGTGGTTTTAGAAAGCTCTACTTTTGTCAGTCTACTATCCAATATCACTGGTGCCCACCCTTCATTGCAACATTGTACACCATAGGATCTCAAAGGCACTACCTGCAAAGATGTTGTGCATTTTTAACAATCATTGATGAGAAATGGTAGCGTTGTTTAACCCTTTCAGTCAAC
This sequence comes from Chiloscyllium punctatum, assembly GCF_047496795.1. Lineage (NCBI taxonomy): Eukaryota > Metazoa > Chordata > Chondrichthyes > Orectolobiformes > Hemiscylliidae > Chiloscyllium > Chiloscyllium punctatum. The sequence goes on along the minus strand of NC_092763.1, from coordinate 14,694,864 downwards.
TTTATTTGGGGCAATCATGATCAAAATTTTCTCATTTATTTGCTGACTGTATGCAATTTTTATGTCATGCAGAAAAATGTTAAGTAAGGATTGTACTCCAGCACTACATCTGTTGGCAACAACTCAGGCTATCATTGAAGAGGAATGCAACGTGTTTTTTAAATACAGAATTTTGAAGGTTCTGTATCTCGTGTATATTGTGAACATGCAATTCACCATTATAACAATGGAAATTTGCTGGAGTTGATAATGCTTGATACTGTTCTGCTTTGACTTTTTAATGTTGGCAGATTACTGCACACGCTTTCCTTGCTTTTGTCCTCACATTGCAGTTGTAGTTATTCATTCCTACTTCGCTTATCTCTGAACTACTGATAACAGTGGCAGAGTTTACTTTTAAAGCTTTCCCCTCTATAGTAGAAACATTCCAGTGAGTCAAGGTGACTCAAGATCTTTCTGTTCTGCAGAAATCATTGATAAGTACAACGGAAAAATCTACAGACTTTTAAAGAGCTTTCTCCTGACAGCTTGTGAAAAGTTTTTCCATCCGATTTTATTCTCGAGCTGCTATTATATTTCCGTTTCAAATCCATTGGCTGGAGTTTTTACACTCTCTAGTGACAGACTAGGAAACATCTCCAGTTGTGGAAATGTTAGGAGCATGGCTGCCCACTGAGTTCAGGCCAGTGGGCAATTTGAACAACTAAGGGGCAATTTACTGGGCCACTGGCAAAGTGGCTTTCTCCAACGTGGAAAGGCATTGGGGTTTGGGTACGCCATCAAACCAGCTGATTCAGCATCCCACTCCCCCACCTCCAAGCTTGCCACCCCTGCAAGCAGCCAAGTTTCCTATATAATCACCAGTCAGCAAAGATCAAATATACATTACATCCACTGCTGCTTCAATCCTTTCAATCTCTACAGTCATGCAAGGAATCCCAAATTCCTGCAGGCAGTCTGCTGGGGCTGCAGCTTGCACCAAATACTGAATAAAATCTAAACTTAATGCGCGTCCAACTGTTCCTGTACCAAGGAGCTTGTCGCTAAATTTCTAGCATGCTGTTCAAAACACTTCATGTCTGAAATGCATCTGTCTGGCTGCTTTGAAGCATGGTTATTCAGTAACTGTATGCTGGGTTTAATGTCTCTGCCTCTGCTTCAATCTCTGAAATGATGCCCAGAGATATGTAAAACTGCTGTCTCAGGGTAGGTGACAGCAGAGGTACTAAGATAGGAGTACAGTCCAGAATTGAATCCCTACATTGTGGAAACAGGCCATTCGACCCATCAAGCCCTCACAGGCACTCAGAAGAGCATTCCACATTTCATCCAGACCCACCCTCTCCCTGAAACCCTACATTTCCTGTGGCTAATCTACCTGGCACATCCCATGAACAATCCATCGAACATCTTTGGACTGTGAGAGGAAATTGGAGCACCCAGATGAAACCCACGCAGACACGGGGAGAATGTGCAAACTCCACACGGTCACCCGAGGATGGAATTGAACCTGGGTGCCTGGTACTGTGAGGCAGCAGTGCTGACTGCCCATCTTGAACACTTCTACAGTAAGAATTCAAACATTATCACTCTGCAAACTGAGATCATTCGCTGCAATTATCAATGTTAGGATAGTGACTAAAATGGACTAATAATTTTAGACTTAAGTCCAACATCTGATTCTAACACCTGGGACCTCTCTCAGATTGAAACAGTTTTTAGAGTCATAGAGTCATAGAGATGTACAGCATGGAAACAGACCCTTCGGTCCAAGCCGTCCAGATATCCCAACCCAATCTAGTCCCACCTGCCAGCACCTGGCCCATATCCCTCCAAACCCTTCCTATTCATATACCCATCCAAATGCCTCTTAAATGTTGCAATTGTACCAGCCTCCACCATATCCTCTGGCAGATCATTCCATACACGTACCACCCTCTGCGTGAAAAAGTTGCCTTTTAGGTCTCTTTTATATCTTTCCCCTCTCACCCTAAACCTATGCCCTCTAGTTCTGGACTCCCCGACCTCAGGGAAAAGACTTTGGTATGGAAACATGCCCTTCGGCCCAACAAGTCAACACTGACCCTACGCAGAGTAACGCATCCAGACTTGTTCCCCATATTTCCCTCTGACTAATGCACCTAACACTATGGGCAATTTGGCATGGCCAATTCACTTGACCTGTACATCTTTGTGGGAGGAAACCGGAGCACCCAGAGGAAACTCACGCAGACATGGGGAGAATGTGCAAACTCCACAAAGACAGTTGCCCGAGGCAGGAATCGAACCCGGATCCCTGGCGCTGTGAGGCATCAATGCTAACCATGGGCAGCACAGTGGCACAGTGGTTAGCACTGCTGCCTCACAGCGCCAGAGACCTGGGTTCAATTCCCACCTCAGGCGACTGACTGTGTGGAGTTTGCACGTTCTCCCCGCGTCTGCGTGGGTTTCCTCCCACGGTCCAAAGATGTGCAGGTCAGGTGAATTGGCCATGCTAAATTGCCCATAGTGTTAGGTAAGGGGTAAATGTAGGGGTATGGGTGGGTTGCGCTTCGGCGGGGCGGTGTGGACTTGTTGGCCCGAAGGGCCTGTTTCCACACTGTAAGTAATCTAATCTAATCTAACCACTGGACCACCATGCCGTCCCTTTCTTTTCCTAGAATTTTTTTGGCACGCCCAATTCACTTGACCTGCATATCTTTGGATTGTGGGAGGAAACTACAGCACCCAGAGGAAACCCATGCAGACACAGGAGAGAATGTGCACACACAATCGCCTGAGGCTGGTCTCAAACCCGGGTCCCTAGCGCTGTGAGGCAGCAGTGCTAACCACTGAGCAACTGTGCCACCCTAACTGAAAGGTTCACCTGTTAAAATGAAAGACTAATCTTCCAATTATCCCAGCTGGGTGAAAATAATGAAGCCAGACACAGATTTATACAATGGAAATGTATTTTAGGTAATAGATTTCAGGGATGCGGATACAGAAAGAAATGGATTCATAACAGCAGAACTGGAAGGCTCTTCATCACTGTCTCCAGTTTCACTCACTCAATAAAAAAAATGCCTGGTAATAAAATAAATTGAACAAATTCTACAGATTTTGCCATTGCTGAGGATACAAATGTCAATTAAAGTACCATGATCTCTGGTATCAACATAATTCTGCGAGGACTTATTTTTTCAAACTGCCATTACTCCATTCCTTTTGTACTCGACAATCTCCCCCTTTAAACACATACCTGTGTTTGTGTTTAATGTGTTTTATTACTTTCCTCAGGTTCCTGAGCAATAAAATTTCCTCTTTCTTTCACTGAAGTTTATCTTAATTTTGAGTGGTAAAACATGTAATTGAAATGTGATATTGTGAAGACCAGACCCTGGATGAGACTCCCCAATTTGTTATGGCTCCAGATGGGATACCCCAAATTGTTAAAACTCCCATTTGAGGATGGACAAACTGGCACCTTTCTTTTTTATATCTACACACACCACTTCAGTTGTTCGGTAAAGGTTATTTTTTTTAAAAAGTCCCTTCTTTTGTGGATACCTTATTCCCAGACTGAATTAGTTTATGCTTAAAATAAGTCAATTTAACCAGACTTTCTTGAGCCAAAAGAGTTTTTTTAGTTATTAAATGGGAAGTATGTTCAAACTAAAATATCTCTCAGCTTTTATTGAAAAGTAGATAGTATATCATTGTAGCCATTACATTAGACAGCACTAGGAATGGTCATGTTAGTTGTTAAGCAATGTTAAGATTCTTGGCTTTGTATTTTAATTGATATTCATTGGTCCACATTCCTTTCTATGGTGGGTCATTGACAGCATGAAGAATTTTAGAATGTGTTTTCCCTTTTCTTTACCTGCAGTGCAAGAGTGTTTAATAGCTATTCTAAAGTCACAATCATTAAAGCATACCATTCCAGACTCTAGTAGGTGGGTGGCACAGTGGTTAGTAGTGCTGCCTCACAGCGCCAGAGACCCGGGTTCAATTCCCACCTCAAGCGACTGATTGTATGGAATTTACACATTCTCCCCATGTCTGTGTGGGTTTCCTCCTACAGTCCAAAAATGTGAAGGTTAGGTGAATTGGCCATGCTAAATTGCCTGTAGTGTTAGGCGAAGGGGTAAATGTAGGGGAGTGGGTTGCGGGTCGGTGTGGACTTGTTGGGCCGAAGGGCCTGTTTCCACACTGTAAATAATCTAATCTAGCCCATTAACACACAGACTTGTTTTGCAGTCAGTTTTTAACTCTTTGCTTAATATTCCCAGGAAGGGTAAAACACAAACATATCTGTTGGAAATGGCTTACTGCTGTGTGGATGAAGAGCAGTCAGCCTCTCATGATCTTTTCTCTCTGTACAAGTGTGGAATGCCTTGATACAGGACTCTCCTGGGCTGTCACAGTTTACGTCAGCAGTAATCTTTCAGCTGGAGCTGTAATCTTTTTGTAAAAATGTAGAATGAAAAGGTTTAATATGCCCATAAGCACTTTCAGGTTCTGATCCACTGTCATGATTGATATAGTCATGTGGAAAAAGTGAGGACTGCAGATGCTGGAGATCAGAGCTGAAAGTGTGTTGCTGGAAAAGCGCAGCAGGTCAGGCAGCATCCAAGGAACAGGAGAATCGACGTTTTGGGCATAAGCCCTTCTTCAGGATTCCTGATGAAGGGCTTATGCCCGAAACGTCGATTCTCCTGTTCCTTGGATGCTGCCTGACCTGCTGCACTTTTCCAGCAACACATTTTCAGCTCTGATATAGTCATGTGTCAAGTACTTAAAAAAATTCATTTCATTTGGTGATATTGCCCCCCCCAACCTCCCCACTCCACCCCCCAAACATCCCTAACCCCACCCAACCCACTCCCATCCTCCGCCCCCAACCACCCCCACCCAACTCAATCCCCTCCCCTCTGTCTACCCCACCTGGGCAGACCCATTTTTCCTATCTACTGCTGCCCCACAGAACTCATCTTTTCCTACCTTGACTCAATCTTTTCTCACTGGTCAAGTCCCTGCGCACATAATTTCACGATTCCTCTGATGCTTGATGCCAGCTTTGGCATTTCCAGTTTGCAGACTTTAGCCACCTCCTCCTCACTATGGATGTGCAATCCCTTTACACATCCATCCCACACCAGGATGGTCTCAGCGCTCTCCACTTCTACCTGGAAGAAAGGCCTGAACAGTTGCTATCCACCACGACCCACTTCTGGTTGGTCATGCTTGTCCTCACTCTCAACAACTTCTGTTTTAACTCCTCTCATTTTCTTCTGGTCAGAGAGGTGGCCACGGGTACCTGCATGGGCCCCAGTTATGTCAGTTTTTTCCTTGTTCCAGTCCTATCTGAGCTGCCACCCACAAATCTTTCTCTGATAGATCTGTGATGATAGCTGACACGGCCTCAAGTCTGATGGAGACTGGTGCGGGGAGGGGGGGGGAAGCTTCTGGAATGGTCGAGGAATGCCGATTATTGAGATGGGTACATGAAATTTTGTTGTGCTGACAGTTTTTGATGTCTGAAATAGTGTAGAAAAAGCATTTGTTAAGTGTGTGAACCCTTCTGAGGATATAATACAGTAGGAGTCCTTTGCAGTTCTGAGACAGCGTGGCCCTCAGTTGAGGCACAGCTGATTGTAGAGAGATTAGCTGGCGGTGCATGGCTGCAAGTGTGGAGTAGAGGATTGGGAAGGAGAACCGTTCCTGGAGGTTTTGGATTTGTAGTGTGTACTGGTTGTCATGTGGGATCAGTTGGTTCTGTAGGCAGGCACTGAGGAAGGAGATGTGGATGTGGCTGAAGAGCTTTAGGGTAGAAGAGATGATCTGGGGGGTTGCAGTGAGAGAGACAGAGAGAGAGAGAGAGACTCAACTGCCATTGGGACATTGACTGCCTCAACCTGTCCATCCCCCTCCCCCACTCCAACCTCTCACTCTCACAATGCACAGCCCTCCACTCCCTCTGCACCAACCCCAACCTCACCATCAACCAGCAGACAAGGGGGGGGGGGGGGGGGGAGGGGTGTGCAGTGGTAGTTTGTGCACTGACCTCTACATCTCTGAAACCAGGCGCCAACTTGAAGACACCTCCTCCTACTGCCCCCTCAACCACAACCTCACTTCCCATCACCAAACCATCATCTCCCAGACCATACACAACCTCAACACCTCAGGGGATCTTCCACCCACAGCTTACAACCACATAGCTTGGGAACCCCTCACCACCCGGTTCTACCTCCTACCCAAGATCCACAAGTCTGACTACCCTGGCCGATCCATCATCTCCGCCTGCTCCTGCCCCACCGAACTCATCTCCACCTACCTCAATACTGTCCTATTCCCCTAGTCCAGGAACTCCCCAAATACATTCGGGACACCACCCATGTCCTCCACCTCCTCCAAGACTTTCATTTCCCCAGCCCCCAATGCCCCATCTTCACCATGGACATCCAGTCCCTCCACACCTCCAATTGTAGAGGCCTCCAGGGCCGCCAAGCCCTCTGTTCCTTCCTCGCCCGACGACCCCTCCACTGCCCTCCACTGACACTCTAATTCATTTGGCTGAACTGGTCCTCACGCTCAACAATTGCTCCTTCAATCCACCCACTTCCCTCAGATGAAAGGGGTAGCCATGGGCACCCGCATGGACCCAGCCATGCCTTTCCCTTTGTTGGCTATGTAGAACACTCCATCTTCTATAGTTACACCTGCTCCACTCCCCACCTCTTCCTCCGCTACATTGATGACTGCATCGGCGCCACCTCGTGCTCCCATGAGGAGGTTGGACAGTTCATCAACTTCACCAACACATTCCACCCTGACCTTAAATTCACCTGGACCATCTCTGACACCTCCCTCCCCTTCCTGGATCTCTCCCTCTCCAGAGGTGACAGACTCAACACTGACATTTTCTACAAACCCACCGACTTCCACAGCTATTTGGATTACACCTCTTCCCACCCCACCTCCTGCAAAAATGCTATTCCGTATTCCCAATTCCTCTGCCTCCACCGTATCTGCTCCCAGGAGGACCAGTTCCACCAAAGAACACACCAGATGGCCTCCTTCTTTAAAGACCATAATTTTCCCACCCACAAGGTCGATGATGCCCTCCAGCACATCTCATCCACTTACTCGAATCCCACCCCTCCAACCACAACAAGGACAGAAACCCCCTGGTCCTCACCTTCCACCTCAACTTCAGTATACATTGCATCATTTCTGCCACCTACAAACGGACCCCATCACCAGAGACATATTTCCCTCCCCACTCCTATCCCCTTTCTGCAAAGACTGTTCCCTCCCCAACTCCCTCGTCAGGTTCACACCCCCTAACAACCCACCCTCCCATCCTGGTACCTTCCCCTGCCACCACAGGAATTGCAAAACCTGCACCCACACCTCCTCCCCCACCTCCAAACAAGGCCCAAAATGAGCCTTCCACATCCATCAAAGTTTCACTTGCACTTCTACACTTCATTAATTGAATCCGTTGCTCCCGATATGGTCTCCTCTACACGCAAAGCACTTCAGAGAACTATTCCAACAGTGGCCTAACCAGTGTCCTGTACAACTCTAACCTGATCTCCCAACTCCTGTACCCAACACTCTGACCAATAAAGGAAAGCATATTAAATGTCTCTTCACTATCCTATCTACCTGCGACTCCACTTTCAAGGAGATATGAACCTGCACTCCAAGGTCTCTTTGTTCAAGAACACTCCCTAGGATCTTACCATTAAGTGTATAAGTCTTGCTAAGATTTACATTCCAACCTTCCAGGTCAGCACCACCCTCATGACCTGTCCCACCTGTCAATCTTCCTTCCCACCTATCCGTTCCACCCTCTTCTCCAACCTATCACCTTTGCCCTCACCTCCATCCACCTATTGCACTCTCAGCTACCTTCTCCCCAGCCCCACCCATCTCCCATTTATCTCTCCACCCCGATGCTCCCAGCCTCATTCCTGATGAACATCGATTCTCCTGCCTTCCTCGGATGCTGCCTGACCTGTTGTGCTTTTCCAGCACCACACTCTCAACTCTAGCATCTGCAGTCCTCAACCTTCTTGTACCGTTTCCTGTAAACACACCAATTCATTCTCTGAGTTCCTCCCTCTCTGGTGCATATGTCCTGATGAGGTCAACTTCGACAAGGGACCCTTGGAAATGTCCACTTTCATCCTCAACCAAGGATTCCCCAACACCATTTTCGACACGGCCCTCAACCAAGTCCGACCCATCTCCCGTACTTCCATCCTCACACACTCCCTTCCCTCTAGCAATAGGGTTCTTCTTGTCCTTACTGACCAACCCACCTGCATCCACATCCAGAGGATCATTAGCTGACATTCCCACCACTTCCAGGGAGATGCCACCACCAGGCACATATTCCTTTTCCCTTTGTCTGCCTTCTACAGGGACCATTTCCATTGGGACACCCTGGTCCACACTTCCTTCACTCCCAACGCTGCCCCGCACGCCCCACTGCAGCTCAGCCACACAGCACCTTCTCATGCAACTGCTGAAGATGTAAAACCTGCCCATTTACCTTCTCCCTCCCCAGTACCCAAGGGCCCAAACATGCCTTCCAGGTGAAGCAGCACTTCACATGGTCTAGCTGACTGCATTCGTTGCTCACAATGTGGTCTCCTCTACACTGGGGAAACAATGCATAGGCTGGGTGACCACTTCGCAGAACACCTGCATTCTGCCCACATAAAGGACTGAGCTGCCAGTTGCCCGCCATTCCAATATACCATCCTGTTCCCCTGGCCAACATGAGTCTCAGGTTTGCTGCAGTGCTCCAGTGAAGCTCAGTGCAAGCTGGAAGAACAACATCTCATTTTCCACCTGGGAACTCTGCAGCCTTCTGGACTCAATATTGAGCTCAATAACTTCAAGAACTCTCCCATGTCCAAGCCCCCTACCCCACACACACCTCGTCTGGCCATTACACACTATCTATTGTTAGCCACTAACAGTCTCCATGAACAGCTATTCACCCTCCCAGCCAGATCGTTATCCATTCCTTTGTCTGTCTAACTGTTCTTCTCTCTCTTTAGGCTCTATCCCTACCTGTTGTTTACTCCTTATCCCCTTCCCACATCTGATCTTCTGCATATAAACCAACATTTTCCTCGCCGACGTTAGTTCGGAGGAAGGGTCACCGGATACGAAAAGCTGCCAGAACTGCTGAGCTTTTCCAGCAACTTCTGTTTTTAATTGTTTAAATTTGTTGCTGCCAACTAAGGGAGTTAAAAAGAGAGGAGCCAAATCACCCCTCCTCACCTGGTTGTAACATTCAGGGCGTCTTCACAATCATTGTCTACAGCTCAAGCTTAACCACTCTCCTTATTCTGCCATCATTTTCTGTATAATCTGTTGTTTCACATAGAAGATAGGGGATAGGGAGGGGGGGATTGTGAATAACCAAGGAGAGTCATTTCACCACCTCCCCCACCGGGAATTTAATGGTTTGGGGGATCTGCAACAAATGGGGGGAAAAGGGAGGAAGGGAGAAAAGAAGGGAGGGAAGAAAGGAAGGAAGGGAGAGGGGGAGGGAGGATTTATTGTCACTTTTTTTAAAAACCGCACTGAAAAGTGTGAATTGTCATCATGCTCCAGTGCCATTTTGAATTACTGAAAATATTAAAAGGTAGCGCTAAAACAGAGCCCATCTTCCTCCCTTCACGTTCCTACTCCATTGCTCTGCTTGACATTGGCCAGCATCTCTTGCTGATTTCTGCCTCCATCCCTTCACAAGTTACAACACATTCAGAACATAGCAGCACTAACAGTAACGCATTGTACTGAATAGTGTCGTTACTGCAGTAAATGTGATCACGAAAAATAAGGGATATGGACAGTAGCTGGGAAGAGTATCAGGCAGGTCAGTCATGATTGTATTAAGTAGTCTCAAGAGGTCATGTGGACTGTCTGTATAACTATTACCCATGTTCTCATTTTCTTTAAACTTTACAAAATTTGATACCAAACCACGTAACAGATCCTAGGATAAGTGATCACCATTTTGGTCAACGCATTAGGTATTAAGGAGTAACATAAAGGAAAAGAGGACGCGTTTAGAGACATGTTCCAGAGCATTTTCTTCAGCAACTGAACACACAGCCACTAATGGCTTATCAATTCTAACAAGGCCTGTGTTAGAGAATAGAGGTGAAGGAGCACAGAGATCTGTGACTATTGCATTTATTTGTCCAATTATTAAGGAACACAAAGGTTACGGGAAAAGGAGAAAGTTGGAGTTGAAGATTATCAGATCAGCCATGATCTAATTGAATGGTAGATGAGACTTGATGGACTGAATTGCCTATTTCTGTTCCTACATCTTAAGTAGGAAGATGTCTTTTCTCTTCTAAATGAATGTTATCAGGCATTGTTAAATGTAACTGCATATGTCTTTCTGGAAGCCTACAGATTCAGGCTCCAGTTCTATATGATCTGACATCACTACAACATAGCTTGTTAAGAACAAGCCAAGTAGTTATTCTTACAAGTGTAATTAACTCTTTACTTTACATTGTAGGGCTAAAGAGGGTGGCAGAGAAAGGATTTGGACCACAATGTTGAGAATTTTAAAATTGAAGTGGACCACACCAAGATCCAATCCATTCAGAGGAATGATATGTGAGTGGGACTTGGTACAAATTATGGCCACACTTCCTGTCTTTGCCAACTTTCATTGACACTGGTGAATTTAAAAAAAATCATGCCCATGATGTCATTGGCACATTTCCTTCGATGATCTTTCAATGAGTTTTTAGCGAAAAGCAAAATTGAGATAATTGTGCCATTGGTGGTCAATCTGCCACCATCTGTTTGACATTCCCTGCTATAGCTAAAGCTGGGGAGACACAAGGAGGGGATTCTCTTAACAATGTGGCACTCCAAATGGCACAACTAGAGGTATACACTATTTCTGCTCTCTTGCTTCCCCATGCAAGCACAATAAAAATTGATGTGCCCATGTAGGGACAACATGTGCAATCTTGTGTCAGGGGACATTTTTCACTGGTGACTTGTCGCCAACAAACAATATTGCACCTACAGGTGAATAATAAACAAAGTCCCCTGGGCAAACAGAGCGGCTCTTCATCATAGTCACAGCTTTCATTTCAGTTTCTTTAGAATTAACGTAAGACTGGTGAACACAAAGGTGGGTGTTTTGCAAAATTAAATTTCACTTACAAATGTTCCACTTTATTCACGTATGCATCATTGTGGTTTATTGTGTCTTGAATACCCAGAACTAAATGTACTGGCACTTCATCAACCCAACCATGTTTACTCGCTCAATCATTAGTAAAGTGTCATTGAAAGAGCTACTAAGCAGCACCGGCTCAATGACGCCCAGTTTGGGTTCCACCAGGGCCACTCAGCTTCTGACCTCTTTACAGCCTTGGTTCAAACTTTGACAAAGAGCTGAATTCCAGAGGTGAGTTGAGAGTGACAGCCCTTGATATGAAGGTTGTTTTCGACTGAATGTGGCATTAAGGAGCCCAGCAAAATATTGACTGGGAATAGTATAGTTCAAGTACTTCAAATGAGTCAGTTTTTGTCCAATGTGTGCAGGACGGTATCCTGACGTAGTATGTAGACAAGCTAACAAGGGGCGAGGCCATATTAGATTTGGTACTGGGTAATGAACCCAGCCAGGCGTTACAGTTGGAGGTAGGTGAGCACTTTGGTGATAGTGACCACAATTCGGTTATGTTTACTTTAGTGATGGAACGGGACAGGTATATACTGCAAGGCAAGAGTTAAAGCTGAGGGAAAAGGCAATTACGATGCAATTAGGCAAGATGTAGGATACATAGGTTGGGGAAGGAAACTGCAGGGGATGGGCACAATTGAAATGTGGAACTTATTCAAGGAACAGCTACTGAGATCCGGGCAGAGAAGAAGTTGTCCAGCGAGGGAGCCATGGTTTACTAATGAAGTGAATCTCTCTTCAAGAGGAAGAAGGAGGCTTTTCTTAGGATAAGATGTGATGGCTTAGTTAGGGCACTTGAGAGTTACGAGTTAGCCAGGAAAGATCTAAGGAGAGAGCTAAGAAGAGCCAAGAAGGCACATGAGAAGTATTTGGCGGACAGTATCAAGGAAAACCCTAAGGCTTTCTATAGCTATATCAGGAATAAAAGAATGACAACAGTAAGTTTAGGGCCAATCAAGGACAGTAGTGGGAAGTTGTGCATGGAGTCAGAGGAGATAGGGGAAGCGCTAAATGAATACTTTGGTTGAGAATACAATGTGGTCGAGGAAAATAATGCGATACAGGCTACTAGACTTGATGGGATTGAGGTGCATAAAGAGGTGTTAGCAATTCTGGAAAGTGTAAAGATAGATAAGTCCCCTGGGCTGGATGGGATTTATCCTAGGATTCTCTGGGAAGCCAAGGAAGAGATTGCCGAGCCTTTGACTTTGACCTATATGTCATAATTGTCTGCAGGTATAGTGCCAGAAGACTAGAGGATGGCAAATGTTGTTCCTTTGTACAAAAAGGGGAGTAGAGACAACCCTGGAAATTATAGACCTATGAGCCTTACTTCGGTTGTGGGCAAAGCGATGAAAAAGGTTATAAGAGACAGGGTTTATAATCATCTAGAGAGGAATAAGTTGATTAGGGATAGTGAAGGGTAGGTTGTAGCGAGCTTTGAGAAGATTTGTAGCTCAGGTCGAGGTAGATTGTGCCTCACAAACCTTATTGTGTTCTTTGAGAAGGTGACCAAACAGGTGGATGAGGGTAAAGCGGTTGATGTGGTGTATATGGATTTCAGCAAAGCATTTGATAAGGTTCCCCATGGTAGGCTATTGCACAAAATAGGAAGGCATGGGATTGAGGGTGATTTAGCAGTTTGGATCAGAAATTGGCTAGCTGAACGAAGACAGAGCGTAGTGGTTGATGGGAAATATTCATCCTGGAGTTCAGTTACTAGTGGGGTACTGCAAAGATCTGTTTTGGGTCCACTGTTGATTGTCATTTACATAAATGACCTAGATGAGGGCAAAGAAGGATGATACTATGGTTGGTAGAGTCGTGGTTAGTGACGACTGATGTTGTAAATTACAAAGGAACATATAAAGCTGCAGAGCTGGGCTGAGAGGTGGCAAATGGAGTTTAATGTGGAAAAGTGTGAGGTGATTAATTTTGGAAGGAGTAACAGGAATAAAGAGTACTGGGTGAATGGTAAGTCTAGATGAACAAAGAGACATCGGTGTCCAGGTACACAGATCCTTGAAATTTGCCACCCAGGTTGATAAGGTTATTAAGACGGCATGTTAGCTTTTATTGGTAGAGGGATTGAGTTTCAGAACCATGAGGTCATGCTGTAGCTGTACAAAACTTTGGTGCAGCCATATTTGGAGTATTGCGTACTGTTCTGGCCACTGCATTATAGGAAGCATGTGGAAGCTTTGGAAAGGACTCAAAGGAGATTTACTAGGTCTTAAAAGGAAAGGCTGAGATTTGAGGCTATCTTCATTACAGAGAAAGTTGAAAGGTGACTTAATTTGCAGGGTAGCTCAGTGGTTAACACTGCTGCCTCACAGCACCAGGGTCCTAGGTTTGATTCCAGCCTTGGGTAGCTGTCTGTGGGGCACATTCTCCCCGTGTCTGTGGGGGTTTGCTCCAGGTGCTCCGGTTTCCTCCCACACATCCAAAAGATGTACAGGTCAGATGAATTGGCCATTGTGCTAGGTGCATCAGTCAGAGGGAAATGGATCTGGGTGGGTTACTCTTCAGAGGGTTGGTGTGGACTTGTTGGGTTGAAGGGCCTGTTTCCACACTGTAGGGAATCTAATCTAATCTTAATTGAGACATATAAGATCATCAGAGGGTTAGTTAGGTTGGACAGTGAGAGCCTTTTTCCTCAGATGGCGATGGCTAGCACGAGGGGATATAGCTTTAAATTGAGGGGTGGTAGATATAGGACAAACATCAGAGGCAGTGGCTTTAGTCAGAGAGTGGCAGGGGCGTGGAACGCACTGCCTGCAACAGTAGTAGACTCGCCAACCTTAAGGGTATTTAAACGGCCTGTACTGCGCTATAATGTTCTATGTTCTAAAATTGAAATAAATGGGAATTGGGTGGCAAATTCTCTGCTGGTTAGAGTTATACCTGGCACATAAGAAGATAGTCATTGTTATTGGCGGTCAGTTGCCTCAGCTTCAGGACTTCAGTGCAGGAGTTTCTCAGCACAGTGTCCTGGGCCCAATCTTCTTCAGCTTCTTTGTCAATGACGTTCCTTTCATCATATGGTCAGAAGTGGGGATGTCTGCTGATGATTGCACAATTTTCAGTATCTTTCACGACTTCTCACAATATAGAAAGCAGCCCATGTTAAAATGCAGCAAGATCTGGACAATATCCAGGCTTGGGCTGACAAGTGGCAAGTAATATTTGTACCACACAAATGCCCGGCTATGACAATCACTAACAAGATACAATCTGACCATTGCCCCTCAACATTCAACAGTATTACAATCACTGAATCCCTCACTATCAATATCTTGGGGGTTAGCAATGACCAGAAATTCAACTGGACTTGCCACATAAATTCAATGGCTACAAGAACAGGTGAGAGGCTAGAATATTGTGGTGAGTCACTTACCTCCTAACTTGCCAAAGCCTGTCCACCATCTACAAAGCACAAGTTAGGACTGTGATGGGATACTCGCTACTTGCCTGCATGGGTGCAGCTCCAACAGCTTGACACCATTCAAGACAAAGCAGCCCACTTGATTGGCACTACATCCACAAGCATCCACTTCCACTACAGATGCTCAGCAGCAGCAGTGTGCACTATCTACAAAGTGGACTTCAGAAATTCACTCTGACAGCATCTTCCAAACCCACGGCCATGTCCATCAAGAAGAAAAGGGCAGCCCATAAAAGAGAAAACTCCTACCAGCAAGTTCCCCTCTAATCCATTCAGCAGTCCTGACTTGGAAATATATCACTGTTCCTTCACTCTTACTGGGTCAAAATCCTGGAATTCCCTTGTTTCGGGCATTGTGGGTCAATCCACAACTAGTTGACCGAAGTTATTCAAGAAGGCAGCTCACCACCACCTTCTCAAGGGCAATTTGGGATGGGCAATAAATGCTGATCCAGCCAGTGACACCCACATTCCAAAAAAATGATTTACAAAAACAAAACAGACCGGGGGGCTAAATGGCTTACTCCTATCCCAATGTTTCGATGATTCGTGCACAAAATGGTTACTGGCAAGTTAGCCACATTTCTTTTATTGTTTTCACTTTTTATTGTATGCCCAGTTTAGCACCTTTGTTGTACTCACCACTCTGTGGGTCATGACAGAACTTGCAGGCTCAATTAGCCCTCTCTTCAGGCACTGTAAAGGGCATTTTCTAGGTCATTCTCAACGGGTATAATTCATATATTGTAGCTGAACCCAAAGCCCGTGTAAGCCAGCCAAGTACCCTGAGATGTCAAGACATTTAGAAATGCTGACTCTGCCCTTAAAGACTGCCATTTTGTTACCTCGGCTGACCAATCCCAAACCACCACCCCCACCCCCCCCCCCCCCCCCACCCCCCCAGCCCACCACCACCCGCAAGATGCCAGTCCATTTCCACTTCACTCATTGACATACTTCAACCCATTGTCTAAACTCCCAGAGAACCATCTCAACTCACCACTGAGAGGGTCCTGTGCCTTTATAGAAGTTGCCTTTCTCCAGTCCCTTACCTCGTGCCATAGAGGCAAAAAGAAAAGCCTTACATGCAACTACACAAGGCTGACCGGTGCATGCCACTTTTAAGTAAATGTGAGATTTTGTGCCAAGAGGTTCTTGCATCGATGATTTTGTCTTGGAGTTGGATTGTAATTTTAAAGGGTATTTACACCAATGAGCATAATGGCATGCAAATACTTTACAAATATGAACCTGCTATCGGCCTGCATGAGACTGCACACATGGATTAAATACAATTCATTCCATCTCTGCATCATTTTGGGAAACCAAAACTTGGCAAACCTCCTAATTAAATCACCACACGATAGGTTTCCTGCTTTTCTGGGCTCCAAACAAGCTACCCTGCATGAGTACGAGTCTCCTTTCCTGCCTTAAATTCTGCAATTTTGGCTTTGGCCATTCTTTAGCAAATTAGATAATTCTGAACAAGTATCTTGTTACTTAAACAAAAGAACTTTCAAAGGGAAGAAAAAAACAAACATTTTAATCTTAAAAGTGTATTTAATATCAATCTGTAATAAAAGGACCAAGCATCATCTTACCACAGAACAATAGCAGATTAAAGGTATCATATTCAGCTCCTTATAACATATCATACCATCCAAATTACAAAGAACAGTGCCGCAGGAAATCATCATGAATTACAAATGCATAAATAAAGCATCCTAAGTAACTCAGTCAGACAAGGAAACAAACCCTGTTAAATTTGTCCCTTGGCAGTGCCCTTACTTATGTGACATTTCCCTGCCAGATCCATGACCATCTTTAAGACAACTTCTTGTGTGAATCTCTCCAATCAGATGTCTGACTGTGGCACAGTAATGAACCAGCTCTTAACCAAGTCACAAATGATATCCTCCCTGATTGTAACAAAGGTAAACTATCCCAGTTCACCTCTCAACCAGCCTCAAGCTGTTGGCATGGCTGATCAAATAAGTTTTCTTCAACATCTCTCCACTGTCAGCCATCTGGATAGGTCTGGCTATAGTCTTAAAGAATCATCGAGCATCATTTGTAAAGGTTTCTCACTCCTAAAATAGTTTTTCTGGTGTAAGACAACGATCTCTTTTTGACCCCTTGTTATTCCTTCTTCACATGGCCATTTAGTGAGTAAATATGAATATACGGCATTCATTGTCACCTTTATGCTGGTGACACAATCTCTACTCACCACCAGCTCTCTCAATGCCACCACAGGTATCAGACAGCAATCTAACTTTCAGTATTGAAGAAGAAATTTCCTCTGGTTAAAGATTGGGAAGACTGAACCCATTGTCTTTGTGGCGCACTCCAAACTCAGTTCCCATCTCTCTCCTGGCAACAGTTTGCAACAAAACCAGGTGCTTCATAAACGTGGTGTCAAATAAATATAATACTATTGTGATTCACCTTCACAACATTAGCCAATGCACCCCACTTCAGCTCGTCTGCTGCTAAGACTCTCATCTACTCAGTTTTTAATTCCCAGCTGGCCCCTTACATTCTATTCAGCTGTCCAGTCTCTGCTGCTTGTGTCTTACATGTACCAAGCCTGGCTCCTGATCCAGCTATGCTTTTCTTTCATATTCCACAATGAACCTGCCTCTCCTTACCTTTGTAGTTTCTTTTGAGCCCCAAAACCCTCAAGGTATCAGCACAGATCTAATTCTGGCCTCTTGAGCATTCCTGACTTTAATTGTTCAATAATTGGTAGCCAAACCTTCCGAAGCCTAGGTTCTACTTTTCAAAGTTTTCTCCTGAAATCTCTTTAACCAAGCATTTGGTCATTTGATCTAATGTTGTCTTGCATGGCTGGGCAAATAATTTTGCTTTCAGATGTGTCTATGAAGTGCCCTGGGATGTTCTAAATACACTATATAAATACAAGTTGCAGTAAGCATTGATAAAGTTTCGTGTCACTTTGTATCATCATAAACCCCATTCTGGAGTAATATTAAATGGAATTTGAAATGTACAACTTTGTTACATACAAGTACAGTAACAATCAGTGAAAAAAAGTGTAATTCATGAAGTCATATTACAATAGTTAATTTAGAGTTAGACACCACCCCCACTTACTGGACACTACTAGTTGTTTAATTTACAAATGTCCTTTTTGGAATATTGGTCCAAAGTGAGCTGATGTAACTATGATGTGGTTCTCCAGATTATTTTCTTTTCCGATGCCTTCATTTTCCTCCTGAGAATGCTGATTCATTGTTAGAATATGATTCTTGGAATCTCAGTCACACAGTGGCTCATTGTCAATTATTCCGATTGGAGTGCACAGAATTTATTGCAATTTTGCAAAGAAGGAATGACTTGCTTTCTGCACTCATTACTCACCCTGCTGACTGTCTTTGGAAGAAGTGAGAACCAAAAGTCAACAAACGAGAGCAAAGGCAAGACCATGAAGAATTTCTTACAAACACAGAAACATAGAAGACAGGGTTAGGAACAGGAGGCAGCCATCATCATGATCAAGGCTGATAGTCCAACTCAACAACCTAAATCCTGCTTTCTCCCCATAACCTTTGGGGTTTCATTCGCCCCAAGTGCTATATCTAGCCAGCCGTTTAATATATTTAATGTTTTGGCATTAACTACATCCTGTGGCAATGAATTCCACAGGCTCACCACTGTGGGTGAATAAACAGATCCTCATCTTCGTCTCAAATGTTCTACCCCAAATCCTCAGAGTATGACCCCTGTTTCTGGACGCACCCATTGTCTGGAACATTCTCCTTGCATTGACACAGTCTAGCCCTGTTATAATTTTATAAGTCTCTATGAGATCCTCCTCCCTTACTCATCTGAACTTCAGTGAAAACAATCCTAATCCAGTCACTCTCTCCTCATACGTCAGTCCCGCCATGCCCAGAATCAGCCTGGAAACTCTTCGCTGCACTCCCTCAAGAGCAGGAGCATCCTTCCTCAGAAAAGGAGACCAAAACCGCACACAATATTCTCGGTGTGGCCTTACAAAGGCCCTGTATAACTGCAACAACACATCCCTGATCCTGTACTCAAAAGCTCTTGCAATGAAGGCCAACATACCATTTGTCTTCTTTACCACCTGCTGCACCTGCATGCTTACCTTCAGCAACTGGTGCACAAGCACACCCAGGTCCCACTACACACTCCTCTCCTCTCTCCCAATTCACAGCCATTCAGGTAGTAATCTGCCTTCTTGTTTTTCCTTCCAAAGTGATTAACCTCATATTTATCCAAATTATACTGCATCTGCCATTGATTTGCCCACTCACCAACCTGTCCAGATCATACTGAAGCATCTCTGCATCCTCATCACAGTTCACTATCCCACCCAACTTGATGTCATCTGCAAACGTGATATACGCCTGTCTCTACTGCATGCACATTGCCATTGCATTTTATTAATTTTATTATTTAGAACAACCAGTCAACAGTAAAATATTCAATGCCTTATTACCACCTTACATGGTTGTGTGCTGGAAAGCGAAAACCTTCTCTGGGTGACGTGCTTCTTTTACATTTTAATTCACTCAGAAAGTGAGAAAACAAAAGGGTAGATATTTGGAAGTGATGAAGTTCGATGGCTGCAGAGATAGGGCTGAAGATTGGGACTAGCTGGGTAGCTCTTTCGGGAGCCAGTACAAGTACAGTGCACCAAATGGCCTCCTTCTGGACTGTAAAATTCTCTGATTCATAAAAATCCTTTCGTAAAATATATAACAATATCTAAGAAAACATGAGATTTTTAAAAAGTTCAACCTTTTTGTTGGATTTCGATATATAAAATTATTTTTATTTGCTAAAATAAAGGCAATGATAGAAATCTGAAAGAAAAGGTAGTTCAGCAGGTCTGACAGCACCCTTGGAGCAAGAACAGGAGTGGATGTTTTGAATCAAATATGACTTCTTCAGAGTTCTAGAAATTAATCATACAGCCATACCGCATGGAAACGGACCCTTCAGTCCAACTAGTCCATGCCAACCATATTCCCAAATTAAACTAGTCCCACCTGCCTGCATTTGGTCCACATCCCTCCAAACCTTTCCTGTTCATGTACTTCTCCAATTTCAAGTATCTGCATCTACCACTCCCTCAGGCAGTTCATATCACACACGACCCATTCTCTGTGCAAAAAAAGTTGCCTCTCATGTCCTCTTTAAAACTTTCTCCTCACTTTAAAAATATGCCCCCTAGCTTTGAATTCCCTCACCCTCGGGGAAAGACACTTGCTTTTCACCTTATCTATGCCCCTCATGATTTTATATATCTCTAAGGTCACCCCTCAACCTCCTACGTTCCAGTGAAAAAAAACTCCCAGCCTGTCATACTTGACTCAAAACATTTCTTGCTCAAGGATAACACTAAGGAAATGGGATAGATCATTTAGGACGGAGATGACGAAAAGTTTCTTTATCGAGAGAGCAGAGAGACTGTGGAATTCTCTGTCACAGAAAACAGTTAAGGCCATAACATTGAATATTTTCAGGGAAGAGTTAGATAGAGTTCTCATGTTGAAGGAATCAAAAGGTATGGAGAGAAAGCAAGAACTCAGTTCTGAATCTGATGATCAACCATGATCACATTGAATGGCACCATGGGTTTGAAAGGCTAAATGGCCCAATCCTGCTCCTACCTTCTATGTTTCACACCTGAGTATTTCCAGAATTTTGCTTTATTTAGTTTCCTTGAATTTAACAAATAAAGCTACTTTTAAGTTATAACTTGCAGTTTAACTTTGAAATCTTGGTGCTCTATTGTGTCATTTTAATTTCATTCACAACTACAGGACATTACTTCTCTTTGCCCTGGACTCCCTAGAATAACTGTGTGTTGCTAGCCTTACTAACGGTTCCACTTCCACCTAAGGCAACATAACCAGCATGTTATCTGCTTTGGCCTCTCACACCCAACATTAAATCATCAGCAAAACCACCTGTTTCTACCTCTGAAATATTACCCACTTCTATCCACAATGGAACTGTTGCTGCAGCTCTTATCCACACCTTCATGGACTGGTCTGAAGCATGCCAAAGTGGCCTCCCAATGTTATCCAAATGCAAAGTCCTCCTCAATCGAAACTCTCTCATCAGCCCGAAATCTTTGCTGCATCTTACTCATGGTCCAATTCTCTCACCTGCTCCCTGTTCCAACATAATTCAGTTGGAGTTAGCATACAGAAACAGACAGGTTGAGATACAAGTCAAAATATTGGAAGTCTAATGTTGACCCTAACCTTCCATCGCCAATTCGCCCATGTCTGGATTCGTGGAGATCTGGACATGGATTGGGTACCGAACGCTCTACACAGGGTAGGCTGCAAATCTAAATATTTCTATGAAGCTGCAGTACTCTAATTTACTTGCTGGAGGGAGGAGAGAACAGCTTTAGGGAAAAAGGAAGTACATTTACAGCATTGGCTGTGGACCAGGAGGAGTTTCCACACTCCCTCAGTTTCCCAATGTCTTCCATCGCACTCAACAAAAGAAGCCCGGGGTTGGGAATTCAGTCCTCAGGGTTTAACATCCCATTCCTGGATTCAAGGATTGATCTTTGCCAGGATCTCTCCAGCACCAGGGATGAGAGATTTGTTGGAATCGGAGCCAGAGGTGATGAGTCAGCTTAATCAGGACTTTTCCTTAAACCTCCCCCCCTTCCCTTTCATTATCCTCTTTATAATAAAGCTCAGAATACTGCAAATGGTAAAACTATATCCACACCCTTCCACTTCAATTCACGTCCTCTCTGTCCTTTTCTAATGTTGCATTTGCATGACAATGTTTGTGTTCCCATAGCCTACTCCCAATTTCTCCCCAGTTGACTGGAAGCCAAATCTGCCAAACAAGCTGACTTATCAGTCAAGGAGCTGCTAAGTTCAAAAGACAAAGCACCTTGGATCATATGGCAATGGCCCTGCCAACATAACCAGCTCCTGTCATTATGTAGGCCATTAAGTTAAAAATGTCATGATTTGCAAGCCCTTCTTGGGTGTATCTTATGATCTCCAGACCTCAAGAAATCTCAAGTCATGAAGTAAAACATGGGCAAGGAAACCTACTGATTACAATGTACTATCCACCCTCAGCTGATGAATCAGTACTCTTCCATGTTTAACAACACGTAGAGAAACAGTGAAGGTGGTAATAGCGCAGAATGTAATCTAGGTGGGCGGACTGCAATGTCTACCACCAAGAGTGGCTTGGCAGCAGCACCACTGATCGAGCTGGTTGGGTTCTAAAGGTCATAGCTGCTAGACTGGGTAGGCGGTAGATAGCGAGGGAACCAACAAGAGAGAAATACATACTTGAACTCATCCTCGTAAATTTGCCGGTTGTAGATACACTTGTCTATGACAGTATTGCTAATAGTGACCACAGGACAGTCCTTGTGGAGTCAAAGTCTCACCTTCATTCTGAGGATGCCTTACATCATGTTGCATGGCACTATCACTGTGCTAAATAGGAAAGACTTTTAGCGACTCAAGCCGAGGCATCAATAAGAGACATTGGGCCATCAGCAGCAGCAGAAATTTCTCCTCTGCAATCTGCAACCTTATGGCCTGACATCTCCCCAACTCAACCATTACCATCAAGCCAGGGGATCAACCCTGGTTCAATGGAGAGTGCAGGAGGGCATGCCAGGAGCAGCAATAGATATACCTAAAAATGAGGTGTCAACCTGGTGAAGCTACCAAACAGGACGACTTCACTGCCATACGTATAAACAGCAAGTGATAGTCAGAGCTAAGCGATCCCACAACTAACGGATCAGATCGCAGTTCTGCCTACCACATCCAGTTGTGAATGGTGATGGACAATTAAAAAAGTCGCTGGACAATGCAGCTCCACAAATATCTCCATGCTCAATGATGGAAGAGCCCAGCATATCAATGCAAAAGTTCAGGCTGAAGCAATCGTCAGCGAGAAGTGACAAGTGGATGATCCATCTCCACTTCCTCCAGTGGTCCCCAGCATCGCAGATAGCAGTCTTCAGTCAATTTGATTTGCTCCACCAGATATCAAGAAACAGTACAGGCTATGGGTTCTGACAACATTCCTGCAACAGTACTGTAGACTTGTGCTCCGGAACTTATGACACCTCCAGCCAAGATCCTTCAGAACAGTTACCTCATTGACAACTCTACAGGGTATACCCTGTCCACAAGAAAGGACAAATCCAACCTGGGCAATTACCACTTCATCAGTCTACTCATCAGTGAGTGGGGAAGGGGATGAAGGTGATAGGTCAGGGAGGAGAGGGTGGAGTGGATAGGTGGAAAAGGAGATAGGCAGGTAGGACAAGTCCGGACAAGTCATGGAGACAGTGCTGAGCTGGAAGTTTGGAACTAGGGTGAGGTGGGGGAAGGGGAAATGAGGAAACTGTTGAAGACTTCAACAGTTTCCTCACATCTATCCTGGGACAGGCTAA
Organism: Chiloscyllium punctatum; assembly: GCF_047496795.1. NCBI lineage: Eukaryota > Metazoa > Chordata > Chondrichthyes > Orectolobiformes > Hemiscylliidae > Chiloscyllium > Chiloscyllium punctatum. The sequence continues at coordinate 14,671,725 of NC_092763.1, read as the reverse complement.
GCAAAGACATGCCAGAGAATTCCTAGAGGCCTGGCACTCCAACCACAATGCCATAAACAAACACATAGATCTAGATGCCATCTATCAACCCCTCAAAAAACAAACAGGAAATGACATCACCACAAACCCCAGGAACCCCATCCAGGTCAAACATAAATAGAAAGCCGGAGACAAAAGCTTCACTTCACTTGGAGGTCGCCACTGATGATGTTACCTAGCCAGGTAATGAAACGTCTGGATATCAAACCTACAGCTCAGCGAGGTTACACCCTAAATGGCTGCAAATCTCAACTCACTGAATAGATCATTGGTCATCTCTTTTATCCTTACTTCTCCCCAATTTCAACTCATTCTTCTTCATGAAATATTCTGGGATATTTCATTTTCCAAACACACACTCAAAATGTCATATCAGTGGTTTTCTTTTGAAGTTTAAATTAGTCCAAAGAGTAAGGAAGGAGAAATATCAGTTCACTGTTAGTTATTACTGAAATAAGTTCACTTGTTTCCCCTTTTCCCAGAACTTAACACCGAATTAAGAAAACATAATGCTGGAACTTTGAACTAAGTTACCAAGAGGATAAAGAATTGGAGATCATAAATTCAGGTTATCAATTAAATACACTGAATATTTAAATTCTTTTTCTCGGATCAAAGGGTTGCCAGCTTTAGCTCTGGATTCAATGGCTGAAATTGAGGAAGTTACACTTCAGTAGTTGGTCAGAACATAACTGTTTCAGAACACCTCAGCAGTGAAACCATTGGGCAGTAATGGTGTCATCACTGTAATATACAGGTTACTGATATTTTACATTCATTCCACAGTGTGATACCATGTGCTCTGATTCAAATACAAATAATTGTGATCAAAACAGGACAAACTAGATAGAAACCTGCAGGAAGCATAATTTCCGCGAAATTAATTCATCGTAGTTCAGAACAACATTTTGCCAACTACAGACAGAAAGATGCAAGAAGGTGCATTAATGTAATTACATCACAGACAGCAGGGATTCTAATCATTTGACAGTCAGTCAGTTATGTGCTTTGAAACCAGGGTTAGCTGATTTTCTGATCAACGGTGGTTTCAGTTATATTTTCTATGAGAGATATGAAGCTAGAGGTCACAAATTAAAGCAGCTGATTTGGAGCTATGTGGTTGTTACAGTGATAAGCCGAAGCAAAAAGCTGCGAGAAGCAATTTCAGCACACTGACCCTCTCCAGTAGCAGCAGCAGCACACTGACCGTCTCCCGCAGCAGCACACTGACCCTCTCCAGGAGCAGGAGAATGTACATTGACCCTCTCCAGCAGCAGCAACAGGCACACAAACCTCTCCAGCAGTAGCAGTATACACACTGACCCTCTCCAGCAGCAGGAATATGCACACTGACCCTCTCCAGCAGTAGCAGTATACACACTGACCCTCTCCAGCAGCAGGAATATGCACACTGACCCTCTCCAGCAGCAGCAATATGCACACTGACCCTCTCCAGCAGCAGCAATATGCACACTGACCTTCTCCAGCAGCAGGAATATGCACACTGACCCTCTCCAGCAGTAGCAGTATACACACTGACCCTCTCCAGCAGTAGCAGTATACACACTGACCCTCTCCAGCAGTAGCAGTATACACACTGACCCTCTCCAGTAGCAGCAGCAGCACACTGACCGTCTCCCGCAGCAGCACACTGACCCTCTCCAGGAGCAGGAGAATGTACATTGACCCTCTCCAGCAGCAGCAACAGGCACACAAACCTCTCCAGCAGTAGCAATATACACACTGACCCTCTCCGGCAGCAGCAGCAACACACTGACCCTCTCCAGCAGCAGCAGCAACACACTGACCCTCTCCGGCAGCAGCAGCAACACACTGACCCTCTCCGGCAGCAGCAGTGTGCACACTGACCCTCTCCGGCAGCAGCAGCAGCAACACACTGACCCTCTCCAGCAGCAGCAGTATGCACACTGACCCTCTCCAGCAGCAGCAGTGTGCACACTGACCCTCTCCAGCAGCAGCAGCAACACACTGACCCTCTCCAGCAGCAGCAATATGCACACTGACCCTCTCCAGCAGCAGCAATATACACACTGACCCTCTCCAGCAGCAGCAATATGCACACTGACCCTCACCAGCAGCGCAGTATGCACACTGACCCTCTCCAGCAGCAGCAGTGTGCACACTGACCCTCTCCAGCAGCAGCAATGTGCACACTGACCCTCTCCAGCAGCAGCAGTATGCACACTGACCCTCTCCAGCAGCAGCAGTGTGCACACTGACCCTCTCCAGCAGCAGCAGTATGCACACTGACCCTCTCCAGCAGCAGCAGTGTGCACACTGACCCTCTCCAGCAGCAGCAGTGTGCACACTGACCCTCTCCAGCAGCAGCAGTGTGCACACTGACCCTCTCCAGCAGCAGCAGCAACACACTGACCCTCTCCAGCAGCAGCAGCAACACACTGACCCTCTCCAGCAGCAGCAATATACACACTGACCCTCTCCAGCAGCAGCAGTGTGCACACTGACCCTCTCCAGCAGCAGGAATATGCACACTGACCCTCTCCGGCAGCAGCAGTGTGCACACTGACCCTCTCCAGCAGCAGCAGTGTGCACACTGACCCTCTCCAGCAGCAGCAGTGTGCACACTGACCCTCTCCAGCAGCAGCAGTGTGCACACTGACCCTCTCCGGCAGCAGCAGTGTGCACACTGACCCTCTCCAGTAGCAGCAGTGTGCACACTGACCCTCTCCAGCAGCAGCAGTGTGCACACTGACCCTCTCCAGCAGCAGCAGTGTGCACACTGACCCTCTCCAGCAGCAGCAGCAACACACTGACCCTCTCCAGCAGCAGCAGCAACACACTGACCCTCTCCAGCAGCAGCAATATACACACTGACCCTCTCCAGCAGCAGCAGTGTGCACACTGACCCTCTCCAGCAGCAGGAATATGCACACTGACCCTCTCCGGCAGCAGCAGTGTGCACACTGACCCTCTCCAGCAGCAGCAGTGTGCACACTGACCCTCTCCAGCAGCAGCAGTGTGCACACTGACCCTCTCCAGCAGCAGCAATATGCACACTGACCCTCTCCGGCAGCAGCAGTGTGCACACTGACCCTCACCAGCAGCAGCAGTGTGCACACTGACCCTCACCAGCAGCAGCAGCAACACACTGACCCTCTCCAGCAGCAGGAATATGCACACTGACCCTCTCCAGCAGCAGCAATATGCACACTGACCCTCTCCAGCAGCAGCAATATGCACACTGACCCTCTCCAGCAGCAGCAGCAACACACTGACCCTCTCCAGCAGCAGCAGTGTGCACACTGACCCTCACCAGCAGCAGCAATGTGCACACTGACCCTCTCCAGCAGCAGCAGCAGCAGCACACTGACCCTCACCAGCAGCAGCAATGTGCACACTGACCCTCTCCAGCAGCAGCAGTGTGCACACTGACCCTCTCCAGTAGCAGCAGTGTGCACACTGACCCTCTCCAGCAGCAGCAGTGTGCACACTGACCCTCTCCAGCAGCAGCAGTGTGCACACTGACCCTCTCCAGCAGCAGCAGTATGCACACTGACCCTCACCAGCAGCAGCAGTGTGCACACTGACCCTCTCCAGCAGCAGCAGTGTGCACACTGACCCTCTCCAGCAGCAGCAGCAGCACACTGACCCTCTCCAGCAGCAGTATGTACACTAACCCACTCCAGCAGCAGCAGCATGTACACTGACCCTCACCAGCAGCAACAATATTCACACTGAACCTCTCCAGCAGCAGCAGCACGTGCACTGACCCTCTCCAGCCGCAGCAGTATACACACTGACACTCTCCAGTAGCAGCAGCATGTACACTGGCCCTCTCCGGCAGAAGCAGTATGCCCACCTATCCTCTCCAGCAGCTGCAATATGCCCACTGATCCTCTCCAGCAGCTGCAATATGCCCACTGATCCTCTCCAGCAGCAGCAATATGCCCACTGACCCTCTCCAGCAGCAGCTATATGCCCACTCACCCCCTTCCAGCAGCAGCAACAATATGCACACTGACCCCCTTCCAACAGCAGCAACAACATGCACACTGATCCCCTTCCAGCAGCAGCAATATGCCCATTGACCCTCTCCAGCAGCAGCTATATGCACACTGTCCTCCTACCAGCAGCAGCAATATGCACAATGACCCTCTCCAGGAGCAGCAGCAATAATATGCCCAATGACCCTCTTCAGCAGCAGCAGTAGCCAAATGCCTACTGACCCTCTCCAGCAGCAGCAATGATATGCCCATTGACCCTCTCCAGCAGCAGCTATATGCCCACTGACCCTCTCCAGCAGCAGCTGCAATAATATGCCCACTAACCCTCTCCAGCAGCAGCAATAATATGCCCTCTAACCCTCTCCAGCAGCAGCTATATGCCCACTGACCCTCTCCAGCAGCAGCAGCTATAATATGCCCACTAACCCTCTCCAGCAGCAGCAATAATATGCCCTCTAACCCTCTCCAGAGCAGCTATATGCCCACTGACCCTCTCCAGCAGCAGCAATGATATGCCCTCTAACCCTCTCCAGCAGCAGCTATATGCCCACTGACCCTCTCCAGCACGATCAGCAATAATATGTCCTCTAACCCTCTCCAGCAGCAGCAGCAATAATATGTCCACTAACCCTTTCCAGCAGCAGCAGCAGCAGCAATGATATGCCCTCTAACCCTCTCCAGCAGCAGCAGCAGCAATAATATGCCCTCTAACCCTCTCCAGCAGCAGCAGCAGCAATAATATGCCCTCTAACCCTCTCCAGCAGCAGCAGCAGCAATAATATGCCCACTAACCCTTTCCAGCAGCAGCAGCAATGATATGCCCTCTAACCCTCTCCAGCAGCAGCTATATGCCTACTGACCCTCTCCAGCACCATCAGCAATAATATGTCCTCTAACCCTCTCCAGCAGCAGCAGCAATAATATGCCCACTAACCCTTTCCAGCAGCAGCAGCAGCAGCAATGATATGCCCTCTAACCCTCTCCAGCAGCAGCTATATGCCTACTGACCCTCTCCAGCACCATCAGCAATAATATGTCCTCTAACCCTCTCCAGCAGCAGCAGCAATAATATGTCCTCTAACCCTCTCCAGCAGCAGCAGCAATAATATGCCCACTAACCCTTTCCAGCAGCAGCAGCAGCAATAATATGCCCACTAACCCTTTCCAGCAGCAGCAGCAGCAATAATATGCCCACTAACCCTTTCCAGCAGCAGCAGCAGCAATGATATGCCCACTAACCCTTTCCAGCAGCAGCAGCAGCAGCAATAATATGCCCACTAACCCTTTCCAGCAGCAGCAGCAGCAATGATATGCCCTCTAACCCTCTCCAGCAGCAGCAGCAATAATATACCCACTGACCCTCTCGCGCTGCCCCGGGCCAGCCAACGAAGGGGGCGTGGCCTGTGCGGGTGCCGCAGCGGCGCGCATGCGTCCCCCACATTCCAAGATGGCGCCGGTGGTACGGGGGTTGCTGAGTGCTGACGTCTTGGGCAGTGAGTGAAGGGCTGCTGCTGGTGGGGGAGTGGGAGGAGGGAAAGGAGAGACAGACAGACAGACAGAGAGCGAGCGAGTGGAAAAAAGGCACAGCGGATGAAGCTGTGGTGGCCCTGCAGGACTGGCTTCAGTAACTTCGGCGGGGTAAGTTGGCTGTGAAAGCCGGGTTGCTGTGCATTGCCAGACCGCTGGAAGTTTGTGTGGAGCTGGTGGCCCCTATTCCCCACCTCCCCTCCCGCCCTCCCATTCAGCAGCATTACTTTCCACAACGTCGGGCTGCAAATGCCACGTATACTTAAACTGGCTTAAACTGTCCCAGTGCCATGCAGGGCATGGGGGGGGGGGGCTGAAATCGCCTTCACCTCCCTCCCCCCTCTCACTCTCAGCTCCACCTCTCTCTCTCCCAGATCCACCTCCCCCCTTCCCAGATCCAGTTTACCTGCAGCAGTGGACAGGCACCAGCTCGCTGTTCGCAGCACTGTACTGACTTTTATTTATTGACGTTATCCTGAACTATTTTTACCCCCCCCCCCCCCCCCACCTCTCCACATTTTATCGAGGCTGTGGTTGCAGTGTATGCGAACCGAACGCCTCGGCAACTTGTGCCCAACAACTTGCCTTTTAAAAACTCTCAGTCGGCATTCTGGCTATTATTTTCATTTGTAATTTTTAATCTAGCTTCCTCGTTGAATGAATGTTGCCCCCTCCCTTCTCCCTGCTCTGTAAACAGGCCTTGTTTATTGTACTTTTCGTTCCTGATGTGGCCGTTATTATAGTAAGTGCTTTTTTTTTCCCTGCGCAAAGGAAAGCTTTTAAATGTATTTTTAGAGTTGAGATCATGCAAAATCTTGGGTGAAGAAAACTGATTTGAATACAGTAAAAAGCGGCTCGCTTATGTCCTGTGTTGTTTTGTATACGTCACCAAGAAAAATGTTCTGGCTCTCTAAAGGGAAGTTTTAAACTGTTTTGAAAGGTCTGAAGTATGTATGGTAATTAAAGGTTGTAGAGCTCTCTTTAGAAGAAAAACATTTTCAATAGCCAGAGCTAAAGTCTGAACCAATTAGTGTGAAGCATATTGCCAATTGAGAGAACCTGTTTTGTATTTTTAGTTTTGATTCTTCACCAGTGAAAGGCTATTTAATTTTTCACAGTTCTGCATGTGCACTTAAAGTTGCATATTCTGTGTGATCTGTTTTATCTTTTGTATGGGTTGCCAAAAATTATAATCAATATTGATACCAAATCCCATTCTTTCTAGTTTAGCTTTGCCAATCGGATTCAGGGAAGACAGCAGTGCTTAACTGCTGTTATTTGAACCAAATATATTTAAAAGCAGTGGTATCTTTAATTTGGCTTATGATTTTCTCTTATGGTTTAAACAGATTTTGAGATAGCACAGTGGTTTCTTTCTGGCACACAGGCTGCCTGCAAGCTAATTCTGTACTTCTAGAAATTTAGGTGTAAATCCAGGCACAAGCTAATGTTAATTATGCGTAGGTGTTAGAAACTGTTCCAAGTTGGTGTATTTTGCAATACTGTCAGAGCCTCATTTATTCAAAAATATTTTGGAATTGGCAATGCAAAACAAATTTTCTAGTTTTTTTTTATAATTGGCTATTTATTTTCCTTTAGGCAATACTCTGTAATTAAATCCCCTGCCCTGGTTATTTCAAACATATGCTGTCTTTATCTATGGATTCAATTTTATATTTCAAGCAGCTGCTTTAAGATTTCAACTGTGGATTGTGTCAAATATTTAAATCTCCTTACTATATAATAATCATATAACGTCACCTTTAACTGTCCTGAGGCATCTCTCAGATTTGCAAGATCTGTGCTGAGAAAGGAGAGATTCTGAGGGTGACTGAAATCTTGCTCAAAGTAATGTATTTGAAGAAGTATTTTGAAAGAGCAGAGGAAGAATTATTGAAGTTCTCGAATAATGGTATTGACTCCTTGATTTGATGCTTTAGTCGGCTTTCATCACCTCTCCTGTGTAGCTGTTCTCCAGGTGCCTTCCCAGACACTAGTTGTTAAGCAATTTAATTAGAAGGAGCTTTCCTGCCAAGCTCAGTCATTCTTTTCCTGGCATCCATGTCCAATGTGCACTTTATAGTGAGTTCTAGTACAGTGAGGTTGAAATCCTGACTGATTTTCCCCTTTTTCCAAATTAATTGTAAAGAACCACTAAGCTGGCTCAGTGGGAACTCAGCACTCTTTGGAAAAGATATCTGGGAATTTTTAAAGATGTTTGATTCATCTATCATGGGTTTGACTGAGAAAGTTACTGCTCTCACCTGGGCATTAAATGTCTTAAAAGTTAATTTTTCTTTGATCTCACCATGGTAACGCTCACTAGCGCAAATAATGGAAGCAATCCACACTGGGAGTGAGATTTGTTAAACACGTATCAGTGGAAATGTGGTGGAGGCAGGTTCAATTGAAGAATTCAAGATGCTATGAGTAATTATTTGGCTATGAATGGTGTGGAAGGATATGGGGAAAAGGCAGGAGATTGACACTAGATAATATAATGAGTGCGGGCAAGATGGGCCAAATGGTCTATAACACCTTTGTGATTCTGTGATCAGCCCTACCAACAGATTCTTCCAAACACTGGTGGGCTGCTGCAGAAAAATGTAGTGTGCCCCACATGGAGTCATAGACTCATACAGCACAGAAACAGACTGTTCGGTCCATGTCATTCATGCTGACCAGATATCCTAAACTGAACTAATCTCATTTGCCTGTGTTTAGCCCATCTCCCTCTGAACCCTTCCTATTCATGTACTTCTCCAAACGTCTTTGTAATTGTACCAGCCTCCGTCACTTTCTCGGGTAGCTTGTTCCATATATGCACCACCTGTCTGAAAAATTGCCCCTCAGGTCCCTTTGAAATCTTTCCCCACTCACCTTAAACCTATGCCCTCTAGTTTTGGACTCCCTTACCCTTGGAAAAAGACCATGGCTATTCATCTTATCTATACCCCTAATGATTTTATGAATCTCTATGAGGTCACCCCTCAGACTCCGACACTCCAGGGGAAAAACATTCCATCCTGTCCACCTTTTTGTTAGAATTCAAACTGTCCAGTCCTGGCAACATCTTTGTAAATTTTTTTCTTTAGCCTTTTCTGTTTAACAACATCCTTCCGATAGCAGAGTGGCCAGCATTGTAAGGAGTATTGTAAAAGTGGCCTCACCAGTATCTCTGCAACATGATCTCCAAACTGCAGTACTCAATGCTGTGACCAATAAAGGCAAGTGTGCCAAACGCCAGCTTCATCACCCTGTCTACCTGCAACACCACTTTCAAGGAATTATGAACCTGCACTCCTTGGTCCCTCTGTTCAACAGCACTCCTCAAGGCCTTACTGTGAACTGTATGAGTCCTGACTTGGATTCCCTTACCAAAATGTGACACCTCACATTTATCGAAAGTTAAACTCCATCTGCCACTTCTCAGCCCATTGGCCTATCTGATCAAGATCTCATTGTACTGTTAGGTGATGTTCTTCATAATTCACAATACCACCAATTTTGGTGTCATCTGCAAACTTATGAACCATACCTCCTACATTCTCATCCAAATTGATATAATTGATGAGCAACAGTGGACCTAGGGCCGACCTTTGCGGCACACCGCTGGTTATAGGTCTCCAGTCTGAACAACAACCCACTCCCACCACTCCTGTCTTCTACCATCAAGCTGAATTTGTGTCCATTGGCTGTTTCTCCCTGCATCCCATATGATCTAACATTATTAACAAATCTACCATGTGGGACCTTATCGAGCACCTTGTTAATAACTAAGTGGGAAACGTCTTCTGTTCTGCCTTCATCTATCACCTTGGTAATTTGATGACTTGTGTATTTAATGAATGTGACCTGAACAAGTATGTTCAATATACTACAAGCCTGGGTGCCTATGAATAATCAGAGTTGAATAAGTAGCTTGGGGTCTAGGCAGATTGTGATGACTTTATGCATATACCACCTCTACCTTAACGGCTGTCGTTGTCCACCACTAGATTGTAACCTGTAAGGTTTAATGTACACTGCCATGCCTGTTTTAACTCAGATGTGTGCTGATAAAGCTGATTTAGCTGAACTTGCACTATAACTATAACTATAACACACGTAGCATTTCAGGCTACTTTAGTTATTGTTGGGTCTGATCCTGAAATCTTGTGCAGTCTATTTAGTTTGTGCTGTAGATTTTGAATACCAGTTTCAATATTCATAGACTCATAGAATTCCTGCAGTGTGGAAACAGGCCATTTGGCCTAACCCATTCCTCTACTTTATTACTCTTCATTTAGCCCTAACTAATGCATTTAACCTACATATCCCTGAACGCTATGGGCAATTTAGTGTAGCCAACTTACCTAACCTGCACATCTTTGGATTTTGATTATATTAAATTAGACTAGATTCCCTACAGTGTGGAAACAGGCCCTTCGGCCCAACCAGTCCACACCGATCCTCTGAAGAGTAACCCACCCAGACCCAATTCCCTCTAACTGATGCATCGAACACTATGGGCAATTTAGCATGGCCAATTCACCTGGCCTGCACGTCTTTGGACTGTGGGAGGAAACCGGAGCATCCGGAGGAAACCCACGCAGACACGGGGAGAATGTGCAAACTCCACACACAGTCACCCAAGACTGGAATCAAACCCGGGTCCCTGGTGCTGTGAGGTAACAGTGCTAACCACTGAGCCATCGTGGCATACTAATCTATGCAGGTGATTGTTTCTGTTGTCTTATCAGTATTCCTTTTGACTCTTGATACAAACACTGTCTCACTGCAAACTCATTATTTTACTATCTTAGGCTCTGTTTTTGTTTTGTGCTGACTAGACGCTCTTTCATTTGTTGCATGTCTTTTAGCAATTGATTGTTGCCTGGGATATGTTTATATCCCCTTTGTGACTCATCTGTCCATAACCACATTGATTTCCTCTTACTTGGGATCTTTTTGATAAACCCAGGTCTGGTCTTTGCATAGGTTATGTGGAACATAAAACATTACAGTGCAGTAAAGGACCTTTGGCCTTCAATGTTGCATTGACCTGTGAAACCAATCTGAGGCCCATCCAACCTATGCTATTCCATTCCTGTCCATATGCTTATCCAGTGACCATTTAAGTGCCCTTAAAGTTGGAAAGTCTACTGTTGTGGCAGGCAGTAAAAGGTGAGGGATGATTCATTTTGGAAGGAAAAACAGGAATGCAGTGTACTGGGCTAATGGTAAGAATCTTGGTAGTCATACAGATGTACAGCATGGAAATAGACCCTTCGGTGCAACCCGTCCGTGCCGACCAGATATCCCAACCCAATCTAGTCCCACCTGCCAGCACCCGGCTCATATCCCTCCAAACTCTTCCTATTCATATACCCATCCAAATGCCTTTTAAATGTTCCAATTGTACCAGCCTCCACCACTTCCTCTGGCAGCTCATTCCATACACGTACCACCATCTGTGTGAAAAAAGTTGCCCCTTAGGTCTCTCTTTATATCTTTCCCCTCTCACCCTAAATCTATGCCCTCCAGTTCTGGACTCCCTGACCCCAGGGAAAAGACTTTGTCTATTTATCCTATCCATGTCACTCATAATTTTGTAAACCTCTATAAGGTCACCCCTAAGCCTCTGACCCTCTAGGGAAAAGTGCCTCAGCCTGTTCAACCTCTCTGTATAGCTCAAATCCTCCAACCCTGGCAACATCCTTGTCCTTGTAAATCTTTTCTGAACCCTTTCAAGTTTCACAGCATCTTTCCGATAGGGAGGAGACCAGAATTGCACACGATATTCGAACAGTGGCCTAACCTATGTCCTGTACAGCCGCAACATGACCTCCCAACTCCTGTACTCAATACTCTGACCAATAAAAGAAAGCATACAAAACGCCTTCTTCACTATCCTATCTACCTACGACTCCACTTTCAAGGAGCTACGAACCTGCACTCCAAGGTCTCTTTATTCAGCAACACTCTCTAGGACCTTACCATTAAGTGTATACATCCTGTTAAGATTTGCTTTCCCAAATTGCAGCACCTCGCATTTATCTGAATTAAATTCCATCTGCCACTTCTCAGCCCATTGCCCCATCTGGTCAAGATCCTGTTGTAATCAGAGATAATCTTCACTGTCCACTACACCCCTCCAATTTTGGTGTCATCTGCAAACTTCCAAAGTATGCCTCTTATGCTCGCATCTAAATCATTTATATAAGTGACAAAAAGTAGAAGACCCAGCACCGATCCTTGTGGCACTCCACTAGCCACAGGCCTCCAGTCTGAAAAACAACCCTTCACCACCACCCTCTGTCTTCTACCTTTGAGCCAGTTCTGTATCCAAATGGCTAGTTCTCCCTGTATTCCATGAGATCTAACCTTGCTAATCAGTCTCCCATGGGGAACCTTGTCGAACACATTACTGAAGTCAATATAGATCACATCTACCGCTCTGCTCTCATCAGTCCTCTGTGTTACTTCAAAAAACTCAATCAAATTTGTGAGACATGATTTCCCAAGTACAAAGCCATGTTGACTATCCCTAATCAGTCCATGCCTTTCCAAATACATGTACATTCTGTCCCTCAGGATTCCCTCCAACAACTTGCCCACCACCGAGGTCAGGCTCACTGGTCTATAGTTCCCTGGCTTGTCCCTACCGTCCTTCTTAAACAGTGGCACCATGTTAGTCAACCTCCAGTCTTCTGGCACCTCACCTGTGACTATTGATGATATAAATATCTCAGCAAGAGGCCCAGCAATCATTTCTCTAGCTTCCCACAGAGTTCTAGGGTACACCTGATCAGGTCTTGGGGATTTATCCACCTTTATGCGTTTCAAGGCATCCAGCACTTCCTCCTCTGTAATATGGACATTTTGCAAGGTGTCACTATCTATTTCCCTACTTTCTATATCTTCCATATCCTTTTCCACAGTAAATACTGATGCAAAATATTCATTTAGTATCTCCCCCATTTTCTGTGGCTCCACACAAAGGCCGCCTTGCCGATCTTTGAGGGGTCCTATTCTCTCCCTAGTTACCTTTTTGTCCTTAATATATTTGTAAAAACCCTTTGGATTCTCTTTAATTCTGTTTGCCAAAGCTATCTCATGTCCCTTTTTGCCCTCCTGATTTCCCTCTTAAGTATACTCCTACTGCCTTTATACTCTTCTAAGGATTCACTCGATCTATCCTGTCTATACCTGACATATGCTTTCTTCTTTTTCTGAACCAAACCCTCAATTTCTTTAGTCATCCAGCATTCCCTATACCTACCAGCCTTTCCTTTCACCCTGACAGGAATACACTTTCTCTGGATTCTCGTTCTCTAATTTCTGAAGGCTTCCCATTTTCCAGCCGTCTCTTTATCTGTGAACATCTGCCTCCCATCAACTTTTGAAAGTACGTGCCTAATACTGTCAAAATTGGCCTTTTTCCAATTTAGAACTTCACCTTCTAGATCTGGTCTATCCTTTTCCATCACTATTTTAAATCTAATAGAATTATGGTCGCTGGCCCCAAAGTGCTGTCATGTAGATGAGCAGAGGGATCTCGGTGTCCAGGTACATGGATCCTTAAAAGTTGCCATCCACGTTGATAGGGTTGTTAAGAAGGCACATAGTGTGTTAGCTTTTATTAGTAGAGGAATTGAGTTTTGGAACCATGAGGTCATGCAGCAGCTGTACAAAACTCTGGTGCGACCGCACTTGGAGTATTGCATACTGTTCTGGTCACTGCATTATAAGAAGGATATGGAAGCTTTGGAAAGGGTTCAGAGAAATTTACTAGGATGTTGCCTGGTATGGAGGGAAGGTCTTGCGAGGAAAGGCTGAGGGACTTGAGGCTGTTTTTGTTAGAGAGAAGGTTGAGAGTAACTTAAATGAGACATGTTCCATAATCCAAGAGATAAGGACATAGCTTTAAATTGAGGAGTGATAGATATAGGACAGATGTCAGAGGTAGTGTCTTTACTCAGAGACTTGAAAGTAGTTCTGGGATTTACGTATTAATGAACCGAAACCTGCACCCCATTCTCAAAAATGAAAGATTTAGCAGCGATCTAGGTTTGTTCAATATATCGTTTTAATTGCATGACACTGAACCTTTCCTATAAATTCTGCCTTATGGTCCTGTCCCACTAGGTACCTGATAAAGGAGCAGCACTCTGAGAGCTAGTATTTCCAAATAAACCTGTTGGACTATAACCTGGTGTTTGATTTTTAACTCTGATTTCTTTGGACACTTTTTACGCCACCTAACTGCAATTAATTTACATAGTTAGGCTGAGTGAATGTGGCTACTTTTGCTGCTGAAACGTTTGAAATATATTGTAGTTATACAGGTAGAAGAGATCTGCGAATCCATAGTGTTTTAAAAAGACCTGGCAATGCAAACTTGTGCAAGGAAGCATTTGCCCTGGACTACTTGCTTTCTGATTTGATGTTCTCATCATCTTTCCATTGTTCTCTTTACAATGAAGACCTGAAATTGCAAACTAATGCTATGATAAACGAGGCAAAAGTGAGGACTGCAGATGTAGGAAATCTGAGTCTAGATTAGAGTGGTGCTGGAAAAACACAGCAGGTCAGGCAGCATCCGAGGAGCACGAAAACCAATGTTTCAGGCAAAAGCCTCTCATCAGGAATGAAGGCAGGGAACCTCCGGGGTAGAGAGATAAATGGGAAGGGGTGGGGCTGGGGAGAAGGTAGCAAAGAGTACAATAGGTGGATGGGGGTAGGGATGGAGGTGATAGGTCAGAGAGGAGGGTGCAGTGGATAGGTGGGGAGGAAGATTGGCACGTAGGACACGTCATGAGGATGGTGCTGAGCTGGAATGTTAGAACTGGGGTAAGGTGGGGGAAGGGAAATGAGGAAACTAGTGAAGTCCACATTGATGCCCTGGGGTTGAAGTGTTCTGAGGTGGAAGATGAGGCATTCTTCCTCCAGGCGTCGGATGGTGAGGGAGCGGCGGTGGAGGAGGCCCAGGACCAGAATGTCCTCGGCAGAGTGGGAGGGGGAGCTGAAATGTTGGGCCACAGGGCGATGGGGTTGATTGGTGCGGGTGTCCTGGAGATGTTCTCTAAAGCGCTCTGCGATAAGACGTCCAGTTTCCCCAATGTAGAGGAGACCGCATTTGAGAGCAACAGATACAATAAATGACATTTGTGGAAGTACAGGTGAAACTTTGATGGATGTGGAAGGCTCCTTTAGGTCTTGGATGGAGGTGAGGGAGGAGGTGTGGGTGCAGGTTTTGCAATTCCTGCGGCGGGAGGGGAAGGTGCCAGGATGAGAGGGTGGGATGTAGGGGGGCGTGGACCTGACCAGGTAGTCACGGATGGAACGGTCTTTGCGGAAAGCGGAAAGGGGTGGGGAGGGAAATATATCCCTGGTGGTGGGGCCCGTTTGGAGTTGGCGGAAATGTTGGTGGATGATAGAAACAAAGGCAACATAATGGTTGCTACAAATTGAGGGGTGGAGATATTGGAAAAGCTTGCTGTACTTTATGCTGTATGAGTTACCTGGTCTGATTAGCTTGCATTCCACAATGCTGAAGGAAGTGAGAGAATGGATAGCAGAAGGACATGCCAACTTCCTGGATAGAAGAAAAGAGTCAGAGCATTGGAAAATGGCAAATGCTGCACTTGTATTCAAGTAAGGATGTACGTTACAGTCTTGGTAACTTGAGGTCAGTTAGTTAGTGTTAATGAGATATAAAGCATTAGAAACTGTCAAGAAAAAAAAATCCAGCAGGTGATTGAAGACGTTTGACTTAATTAAGGAGCTCCAACATAAGTTTGTAAAGAGCAGGTCATGCCAGGTTTGTAGATGCTACAAAAATAGGTGAAAACGCAAGTAGTGAGGATGAGGCAGTCTACAGAACGATATAAGCAGGTTAGGCAAGTGGGTAAAAACCTTGGCAGATGGACTATAATACGAGAAAATGAGAGGTTACATATTTTGGCAAGGATTAAAGAGGAGATGATTATTTTAAATAGAGAAATACAGCAGTAAGCTGTAGCAGAGAGCAATTTAGGACCGTCATGCGTGGATGACAAAAAATACTAGCCTACAAGTTCAGATAATAGGGGAGGCTTGTTGGATCTAACTATGATGGAGACACCCAAGTGTGGCAGCATCTGTGGAGAGAGAAACTGAATTAACATTTGAGATTGAGAATGACTTCAGAGCTGCTTTTTATTCTGAGGAAAGTCTCAGCTGACTTATCACAGATGTTGCCAGACTTCTGTGCTTGTTTCAGATCCTCAACATCTGCAGTGGCTCGTCTTTATTAAGCAGATTATTGGCTTTTTACAAAGGGAATGGAGTATTTTAAAATAAAAAGAATCTTGTTAAAACTATGAGCTGCTGGATAGACCACACCCTATAATTCTGTGATCAGTTTAATGGTACCTTTATCTAAGAAAAGTTGTGCTGATATGGATTTATGAAGCAAAGTTGAGTTGGTTGGACCTGTACTCATTGGAGTTCATAAGAATGAGAAGTGATATTACCAAAATTTGTAAAATTCTGAAGGGGCTTGACAAAGTAGCTGCAGAGAGGTTGTTTCCTCTTGTTGGGGTGTCTCAAACCAAAGGCCATAATTGCAGAATAAGAAGCTATCCATTTAAGACAGATGAGGAGGAATGTCTTAGCTCAGAGGTTAGTGGAATACTTCTCTGCTGCTAAGGCTGCATCCTTAAGAATATTCATGGCTGAGATAGATTTTTAATTAGGGAAAGAATCGAAGATTATGGTAAAAGGCTGGAAAATAGAATTGGGAAATATGATATCGACCATTATCTTATAGAATGGTGGAACAGACTTGTTGCATTGAATAGCCTACCTCTGTTTCTGAGTCTTATGGTTGTATTGGAATGCAGAATAAAGTTTATAAAATTACAGTTGATTCAAAATGTGAAGTAGCAAACAGTGAGGCGGTTATTAATCAAGGCACAGACTAGGAGAATGGGTAGACTAATGGTAGATGAGATTTGATAGATGTGAGTTTTGAGGCAGAGACAATATGAAGGTAATGGTGCAGTTCTTCCAAGTGTGTGCAGGTACTGAGAGACCTCAGTACATGTGCATAATCTTTGAAGCTAGGATTTACCAAGTCTATGGTTAGCAAATGGTATGGATCTTGGTCTTCATAAATAGAGACGTTGAGTATTAAAGCCATGCTGAATCTTTATAAAGATGTGGTAAGCCACAGCTAGAGTTTTGCATCTGTTTCTAGCCATACTTCTAACTAGGATGTAATAGTTTCACCAGGGACTTGGAGGTGGGAAACTTGTCTAGAAGGTTCGAGAAACTTGGTTGTTCTCTTGAAGCAAAGGAGGTTTGGAAGAGATTTAATACGGATCTACAGATAAGGCAAAACTCTTCCCAAGAGATGCTGATAGCCTGACTAGGGAAGAATGATTTAAAGCTTTGAACAGGAATTGTGGGAAGAACTTTTTTGTGAAGTGAATATTAATGACTTGGAATTCACTGCCCTTGTGGATGGTACAAATGAAAACAATCAATTATTTCAAAAACAAACTGGATGTCCACTTGAAGGAAATAAATTTGCAGGGATTTGAAGGAATGTGACTAACTTGATTATTCTATAGAGTTAATAGCTATTTAGTAGATTGAATGGTGTTCTCTGCTTTAAAGTGACTGTAAATAATTCCTTTTCGAGCAGGGGCACCTGTTATCTAAAATCTTCTGATACAAAACTGTTTCTAAAGTATTAGTTTGTGATTTCTTGACTTTTTAAAATTAGTGGAAGCTGATATCTATAACATGTTTTGAACTGAAATTGAGATGAATTCATGTCTCTGAAAGAATTTGAACTGCAAACTAGGCTTATACTTTGCCAGACTATGTAAATTCTGGGCTTCCAGTTGTTTCCTTAATGTATATATATGGAACATCAATTTCCTAGTTTAACTGTGTTGTATGACTCGTTTTGGGAATTCTGACACAAATTGAATTTTTGTGGCAATTATTTTGCCTTTTGTATTCATGGATCATGATTTTAGATTTTTTGTCTCTGGCATTATTGGACAATTATTACATAATGCATGAATATGCACCGTACAAGGTGTACAGCAAAGTAGTTGATTAGTTCCTTCTGAAGTGGGCCTGGATAAATATCTGGTTTAGAATTGGATTGAATGTCGTAAAAAATACGTTTACGTGGAGTATAGTTATAGTTGTTACTACTTTGGTGCCTGATTTGTATGTACTATTGGCACTGCAAAATGTTATTTTTATTCTCGGGCCAGAATTGTGGATTCCAAAAAAAACGCAGTCCTGCAATCCTTCCATAGCTTTAGCAATGCAAATGTGTGCAAACTGACAGATGAGCAACCTGTGGCTGCCATCTATCCTAACAAACAGTGATGTAAAAAGCCTAAAGGCAGGTAGTGAGTGAAATAATCAAGTAGTTTGTGGAATGTGCTAATTTCTTTGCTGTTTCAAGGCTGAATATCTTCATTGTGTTCCTGGTTTCCTTATGGTTTAAAATTTCTAATTCAGCATCAAACCAATTTTCTACAGGTTAATTGCATAAGAAAATATGGAATGAATAAGACTGGATTCTTTTGACAAGTAATGTTCCTTTTGCACAAATTCTCTTCACCTTAATCTCTTGAATGAACTGTCTAGCCTAAGGCATTGAAAGCCTGGATTGTTTTCATGGTCTAAACTGCACAGTGAATAACCTCATGTAACTTTCTGCTCTCCAGATATCACCTTAAGTAGTGAAGGATTTTTCAAGGAGGACCTATGGTTTGTGTTGAGCTAAATGATTTCTGCTTAGGATGACACCAGAGGGTGTATAGTTGGCATCAGCCTCCTTGAGCTATGCAGTGCGAGTTCATCCAGTCTCATTTACTTGCGCAACTGAAGGGTCACTGAATCTGAAACGTTAACTCTGATTTCTTTTCACAGATGCTGCCAGACCTGCTGAGCTTTTCCAGCAATTTGTATTTGTTAGTTTCTCGTTTACTAGTACTGACCGTTGGTGAGCAAAAAAAAAGCACAATGAATATACACTGCACCAGACTCAATTGTAATACCTCTACACAATTGAATCGATTACATATGCCAGACTTTTATTTTGTCTACATTCTCTAATAGTTTTGGGACAATAGAACGAATAATTAATTGGGAAACGTGTACTAGCAATAAATACAGTAAATTCCATTGACTTTTACATATGAGATAAAGAACTCATTTATGTTACACCTGCTGTATTTTTTATTTAGTAGGCCTGTTCCGAACTCCCATTTTTCTTATTTACGGCCTCCCTTCAGTTCTTCCTTGCACTGGGATGATGTAGAGGTGTCTTGAAAAATTAATCTCACTCAGACAAGTCACACAGTGGCAGCAATGCTAAATCGGAAATGTGGCATTGATGCAAATGAGATGTTCGGCAATGGGGCTGGACATATTGGTGCTGCACGAAGAGAATTTGACGACACACTACTATACTTGATGCTACTTTCTGCTGGCATGAATGCTTGGTATAGTAAGCGTTCTATCCAACACAAACATCCTGTATTTCAAGCTCAACAAATTCAGGGATATTTGTGCTATTATTGTTTATTTTAGATTTTCATCTTGAAGTGACGTTAAGGTTTGCTGTGAGTCATTTTATATGCCAGGAGGTAGGATGTTTAACCTGCTTGCCTGATGATCCTGTTTGCTTTTTAAATACAAATCTGTTCTACAGTGGCCAATTCTACTTGCTTGATTTTAATTCCAAAGCCAGATTCAGAAAAGATGCATACAGAGTTTTTGTATCAAATGGAATTGGACAAATTATTCTCTATCAGTTCTTTGAGCTTGTAATTTGTAACAAATATAAACTTTGAGGATGACAACTGGCATTTATAGGACATCCACATCAAAATTACCCCAAGATGTCTCTGAGGCCATAGAGTTAAACAGCACAAATACCATTTGGTCCAACTCGTCCATGCTGACGAAGTTGCCCAAACTAAATTGGCCTGCTTGCCTACAGATGGTCCATATCCCTCTAAACTTTTCCTATTTATGTAAGTATCCAAATGTAATCTTAATTGTCATCACTGTACCTGCATCTCCTTCCTTTGGCAGTACATTCCAGAAACGAACCACCCTCTGTGTG
Organism: Chiloscyllium punctatum; assembly: GCF_047496795.1. Taxonomy (NCBI): domain Eukaryota; kingdom Metazoa; phylum Chordata; class Chondrichthyes; order Orectolobiformes; family Hemiscylliidae; genus Chiloscyllium; species Chiloscyllium punctatum. The sequence continues at coordinate 14,652,045 of NC_092763.1, read as the reverse complement.
AAAAATTTGCCCCTCAGATCCCTTTCTCCTCTTACCTTAAAAATGTGCCCCGAAGTTTTGAACAGTCCTCCCTAGATCTTTGCTATTCACATTATCTATGCTGCTCATGACTTTAAAAATCTCTGTAAAGCAACACTTCAACCTTCTATGCTCTAGCCTATCCTTATAACTCGAACCTTCCATTCCTGGCAGCATTCTGCAAATTCCTTTCTGAGCCACAGAGTCATAGAGATGTACAGCATGGAAACAGACCCTTCGGTCCAGCCTGATATCCCAACCCAATCTAGTCCCACCTGCCAGCACCCGGCCCATATCCCTCCAAACCCTTCCTATTCATATACCCATCCAAATGCCTCTTAAATATTGCAATTGTACCAGCCTCCTCCACATCCTCTGGCAGCTCATTCCATACACGTACCACCCTCTGCGTGAAAAAGTTGCCCCTTAGGTCTTTTTTATATCTTTTTCCCCCTCACCCTAAACCTATGCCCTCTAGTTCTGGGCTCCCCGATCCCAGGGAAAAGACTTTGTCTATTTATCCTATCCATGCCCCTCATAATTTTGTAAACCTCTGTAAGGTCACCCCTCAGCCTCCGACGCTCCAGGGAAAACAGCCCCAGCCTGTTCAGCCTCTCCCTATAGCTCAAATCCTCCAACCCTGGCAACATCCTTGTAAATCTTTTCTGAACCCTTTCAAGTTTCACAACATCTTTCTGATAGGAAGGAAACCAGAATTGCACGCAATATTCGAACACTGGCCTAACCAATGTCCTGTACAGCCACAACATGACCTCCCAACTCCTGTACTCAATACTCTGACCAATAAAGGAAAGCCTACCAAACTCCTCCTTCACTATCCTATCTACCTGCGACTCCACTTTCAAGGAGCTATGAACCTGCACTCCAAGGTCTCTTAGTTCAGCAACACTCCCTAATACTATCCTTCCTATAGCTAGGTAACCAGAACTGTACACCGTACTCCAAAAGTGGCCTCACCAGTGTACTGAACAACCTCCCAATTCCAGTATTCAGTGGTCTGAACAATGAAGGCAAGCATGCTAAATGCCTTCTTAATGACCATGTCTGGATTTGCTGCAACTTTCAAAGAATTATGTGCCTGAAGCCCTAGGTCTCTTTATTGGCCAACACTACACAGGCCCTACCTTTAACTACATAAGAACTGTCCTTGTTTGTTTTGTAAGAAATGTTTGGATATCGAGCTCGGTTGTGTGCATTTGAGGGTTGAAGGCGGATATAGGAAGAAATGAGAGTGACAATTAAGAAAACTTAGGATTAAAGTTTTTAACTTTGCATTAGGTAAGTCGTAGCTGATCTAGAATAGCAATGTCAGTGGATAAACACAAATTCATTTGTGATATGCTATCAGCAGCAGAGTTTTAGATTGATTAAAGAAAATGGCATTAGTCTGCAAATGGAAGCCATTCACTGTTGTTGAGAGAGGATGAAAATGACCACAAAAATGGGATTTTGAGGTATGCTGGGAAAGTTTTCTGAGGATGGCAGTGGCAACCATTGCAAGAAACGCCCCCCCCAAGTAGGGACATAGAGGTGGAACCATGAAAGATGAGTAGCTCAGAAGTGCACCTAAAAGGAAAGTTAATTGATGATGTTAGTCACAGAAGGTTGAGGAGGGCCAGGAGTGATAATGTAATGAAGGACTTAAAACAGCAATTTGCAATACCCATTTATTGTTAAAGACATTTCCGATGTGATGCATGAAGAGAAAGGAAATTATGTTACCTGAGGTCTATTTGGATTTTACTAGAGATTTTCATTTTTATATATGCCAGTCAGGCTGCAGTATTCCTTCAAAAACACTCAAGCAAAGCTCTTTGCTTCTAGACACTGCATAAAGATTAGAACATTAAGATGATGGTTGGAGAAGTTTGGTAATGGGAATGAGGTCAAGAGAGCAGAGACTTGATCTAAGGTGAAGTATAACTCAAACATACAAATTGGGGATCTGTAACTTAGCTTGCTAGCTACAGGCATATTTTCTGTGGCACTGCCCAGGTCTTTTAAGCTTCTGTTACCTGCCTCCATTGCCTCTTCACCTTGGTCCTGTCTCTCTACTGTCACTGCTTAGCAGTGTCATAGAGTCATATAGCACAGAAACCGACCCTTTGGTCAAATCATCTATGCTGAACATAATGCATGTTAAAACCCTCCTTAGGGTTTAAGCCACTTTAATGGGATTTTTTTCTAATGATACCTAATGTTATAAGATTTATTGAATTCAGTATCATAATTTGCTATGTCTGGTGTTGAGTTTAACCTGTCTAATTTGGTAACTACAACATTACTATGTCACTGTTGACTCTTCCATGTTAGGTTGCACATTTATTTATGCCTGCTTTCTGTGCTGAATTAATTGAGTTTGGCTGCTTTGATTATTGCTATTACTTTGCAATGAAGGGTTCATACACGTGACCTGTGGCCAGCTGAAAAATGATTTGCCTGAGTTGAATTTTTCAGGTTACAAATGTATAGCATATATTTTGCAATACAGTGTTTGATTTATGTTCTGCTTCAAACTGTTTCTGAAGCTGCACTGCTAGTGTTTGCAGTCTTATGAAGCTCTTGAACCTTTGAAGATAGTAATTTTGGCTTCACACTGTCCCTACTCAAATCTGCAGCATGAAGGTGCAGTGATGAGATAGGGTTTTGAAGATTGGTAAAATGATGTTACTCCTACCACCTTTATTACTCCTTTGGATGTCATGCCCACATACCAGATCAAATAACTTCTTTTCTACTGAAAAAGCATTTGTGTTACTAAGTTTTTTTTTCATTTAAATTTCCCTGTTTGGAACAGACTTTAAGCTGTTAGTGAACTTTTTCATTTGATTCCTGGTTTGAACTTCAGGTGCTTGCCTTCAGTGTAAGCTTATTTGCATTGATATGTTGGACCACAAGTTAATTTGAAAGCATAGGTGACTAGCAGTACTGTCTTTTTATGAAATGTATAGCAGTTGTGAGATAGGTTTGTGATAGATGTATCTCCTCTTTTAACATGCATTATGTTCAGCATAGATGATTTGACCAAGGGGTCGGTTTCTGTGCTATATGACTCTATGACATTGCTAAGACTGTTGTTTGAGGCCTTAACTTCAGGCAATTGAATGTTAAGGAGATGGCCTCGATGCATTCTGGTGCACTGGCAGCATCTTCAGAGGCAACAAGACTATGGACTCAGCCAGCCTGTGAAGCCTGCAGTCGTGCTCTCCCTTCCACATGGAGTGGGCCACTAGTGGTGGCATGTTGAGGGCTGGCGAAGCCCATAGCAGAACTGTAGCAGCGAAGGAAAAGTTAGACTCTTTAAGTTACCTTCCTTTGTTTTGGATTTGATTTTAAATTAATGTGAATTGTGCCTATGCATGGTAATGGTGCACACTTTGCACAGCATTTTATATTGAATAGATGTGACAATTTCATGAACATCTCATTACTAAATTTTGAATTTGCAACATTTTACCCATTCTATAAGGTTCTCTTCGTAGTTTAATGTAATCTCTAAATATGGGATCATAGACTGTACCCAGTTTTAATTATCTCCTACCAAGCTCAACTCCATGGTTGTGCTTCTGTTCTGAGATCAAATAATGTTTGGGGGATGGAACACTAATTAAAGAGCAAAGATTCTATCCTTAATTTGGATCCTATTCTCTGATGAGACAATCTGGCAATAGGCAATCTATATTGCAGTCTTCAAATCCAATATGTATGCTATTGCCTCGACTACCGACTAGCGTTTTTATCATACCTATTTCACATTACTACTACAACTCTCATCCATGTGTTTGTAACATCTAGTGTTGACTTTCCAAACACTCCTAGCTAACCTCTCAAACTCCATCTTCTACAAATTCCAGCTCATGCAGAGCTCTCCTCTCTGTATTACCCCCCCCCCCCCCCCCCGCAGTAATTTTTTTTACTACCATTCAGTTCACCTTTTTTCACAAATCATTTGATGCCTTCTGTTGCATCCCTGCATTCCAACTCTGCTCTTTAATGTTTTGGAGTCTTCGCCATAACACATGGCTAATTGTGGCCCAGAAACTGGGAAATTTGTTCATAAACTGCTCCAACTTCATAAAGTTTTCTGTGGTGTCCAGTAACCCCTCTGAAATATTTTGTGATGCTTTACTAGATTAAAGTTACAATAGAGGTGCAAATGACATGAGCTACGTCAGCTCTCTTGAAAACAAATGTTTCAAGTTTAATTTTACTTTCTCAAATGAAGGATTAATTTTTAAAAGAAGCTTTAATGTTCCTTGTGGCTTCAGAAATGACCGTTATTTGTCTTGCTTACCACTGTAGTTAATGCATAGTGTAATTTATCTTGGTAATCTCCCAATTCTTCTCTGCAACAAAACATAATTTTTACAGAACACAGAAATTCACCATTCAAACATAGCTGCTTTGACTGCTTGTTTTTTTGTGGTCCATATTAGTGTTCTCTTTTAACATTTTTCACACTGAATATGTTGAAGCTATTCATGGTTTTTTGTTTGCTTTTACATTTTATCTTTTTTTAGTTCTGCACGCAGCAGGTCTGTAATAGAAATTATTGGAAACTAAGATTTATTCTCCCTTCAACTCTTCTTTCTACCCACCCTCTGGTTAAACAAAAATTGCTGTCCCAGATGGTGGCAATTTGAGGTTAAAGCAAAAGTCCAAAATTGAATGTTTAGCTTTGTGGCCTTTGTTTGATTCAAATAATTTGCACTTGATTTTAAGCAATGATGGCTAGCTGTTTGATTGTTGATTTGTTTTGTTTTTGTAGTGCAAGTTGTATCCAGCAAATGCTGCAGGTATGGCAGGAGGACAGTTGTCTACATACAGCAGCTCTTTGTCACCATTGGAGAACAGTCTTATGACAGAGAGAAATGCAATATTTTAGCGCTGAGGTATAGTGCTATCATTTTTGCAGTTCCCATAACTGTCTGTCCAAAGAAGTGAAAAAAAATTACTGAAGTGTACTGGCTGCTATTCTTTCTCTCTCAGGGGAGCTGCTACAGACATCTCTTCTTTACTGATAGATTGTCTCATGTGCAATTCTGTTTTTCTGAATTTACCTTTGTGCCACGGGTGAGTTTATGGGATATTACTAGATTAGATCCGTTACTGTTTAGTAGTAAAATAACCTAGTATTCTGCTTAGTTTTCCCATAAAGTTAAATTATTCTAAGTTCCCCTTTCTTTTGTATTTTAACTATAGCGTTTGAATAAATTGTATTTTGCTTAATGTCAAGTAGTTTCACCAATTGAATTGTATCTGGAACACAGCACCTCACATTTACCTTTAATATCTACCTTTTAAAATATGTTTTGAGGGGGGTCTACTCTGGTTGATAACAATAAAGGATACTTGTCTTGATCAGTCAAGGCATTTCTTATAAGTGCGGAGAAGTTATTGCTGGAACCGAATAGGACTTTGGTTTGGCCTCAGCTGGCACAGTGTGCGCAGTTCTGGTCACCACACTGGGAAGGATGTGATTGCAGTGGAGAGTGTGCAGGGGTGATTCACTGATACTGCTTGAGAGGCAGCACCTTAGCTATGAACAGAGGCTGGATAAGCTCAGGTTGTTTTCTTTGAGCAGAGAAGGGTCCAAATTGAGGTATATTATTATGAGATTACAAGGGGCATGGACAGTGTGAATGGATAGCAGCTGTCCCACTTAGTTGAAAGATGAATAACAAGGGGGCACAATTTTAAGGTGAAAGCCAGGAGGATTAAAGGGGATTTGAGGAAAGGTTTTTCACCCAGAGGATGGTGGGGGTCTGGAATACACTGCCTAGAATAATATTTGAGGCAGGTAACGTCATAACGTTTAAAAAGTAGTTGAACAAGCACTTAGAATGTCATTCAGGGCGTTGGGCCTAGTACTGCAAGATTAAACTCATGCAGCTTTGGCTGTCCAGACTGGATGGGCTAAAGGATCTGTTCTGTACAGTATGATTCCATGCTATATATAGAATTGACCAGGATGAGGAAACCAAATGCAATGTTTTCAAGCATGCTGACGACAAAACTGGGCAAGATTGAGTTGTGAGGAAAATGTAAAGAGGCTTCAGGTGATTCAGAAAAATTTACTGAGTGGACAAGCACAGATGGCTATATAGGAAGTTATATACTTAGATGTGGAAAACCAAAAAGTGGTATATTATTTAAACGGTGATATAATTGGGAGTGTGGATGTACAAAGTGATCTGGGTGTCCTTGCACATCAGTCGGTGAAAGCAGATAAGTAGATGCAGCTTGCTGTTAGAAAGGCAAACACTTAACATTAGGGTCCTGGGAAATGTTGCTGAACAAAGAGTGCAGACTCGTAGTTCATTGAAAGTGGAGTTGCATGTAGATAGGATAGTGAAGAAGGTGTTAGTATGCTATCTTTTATTGGACGAAGCATTGAAGATAGAAGTTGGGAGGTCATGTTGTGGCTGTACAGGCCACTTTTGGAGAATTCTGTGCAATTCTGGTCTCCTTCCTATCAGTAGTATGTTGTGAAACTTGAAAAGGTTCAGAAAAGAATTACAAGGATGTTACTAGGGTTGGAGGATTTGCACTACAGGGAGAGGCTGAATAGGATGGGGCTATTTTCCTTGGAGTGTCAGAGGCTGAGGGGTGACTTTATAGAGGTTTATAAAATCATGAGGGGTGTGGATAGGGTGGGGGAGTCCAGAACTAGAGACCATAGGTTGAGGATGGGTGGGAAAAAATTTAAAAGGGACGTAAGGGGCAACTTTTTCACGCAGAGGATGGTGCATGTATGGAATGAGCTGCCAGAGGAAATAGTGGAGGCTGGTACAATTGCACCATTTAAAAGATATCTGCATGGGTGATTCGGAAGGGTTTAGAGGGACATAGGTCAAGTGGTAGCAAATGGGACTAGATTAGGTTAGGATATCTGGTCGGGGAGAAAGTGAGGACTGCAGATGCTGGAAGTCAGAGCTGAAAATGTGTTGCTGGAAAAGCACAGCAGGTCAGGCAGGAGAATCGACGTTTTGGGCATAAGCCCTTCTTCCTGATTCTCCTATTCCTTGGATGCTGCCTGACCTGCTGCGCTCTTCCAGCAACACATTTTCAGCTAGGATATCTGGTCGGCATGAATGAGTTGGACTGAAGCGTCTCTTTCTGTGCTGTACATCTCTATGACTTTATGACTCTGTGTAACTCCCCTTTTATTGGTCTTTGTATGCTGCAATGAACCACAGTTCATAGATGATTAGTCCTTCAGTTTAAAGGATCAAAAATGATGTTTGCCTGCAAAAAGAATAAGGTGACCATAGAAGTTTTGAAAATCATAACTTTCTCCACAGCAGTTGGTGCTGTTTGTATTCTGGCTGTTGATCAATTTGATTAGTTTCAAAATTTTAAGAACAAATGGCTGGGGTACATTTAAAAATGTTCTACGTCTTTATTTAACAATTCATGGGGTACAGCTGTCACTAGCATAGGTTATCCCTATGTAGAGCAAACATAATGGGAGTGAACAGATGTTTTAAAGTTAAACTTCCTACGCGGTAAAGTAAATCAAACCAGGAATGTAAACAGAACATTTTTTATAGGCTATGGCGAACAGCTAAATTAGTTGCCATAGCTAAAAAGAGGTTTTGAATTTATGCCTCTGTAATAGCTCATTAGTATACCAATAAAACTAAATACATTACTGAGGCATAACCTCAAAAAGCACAATTGTTGACAAGCATGCTGGTTGATAAAGCAACAATGGTGGAAAGTGGGTGCAGTAGGCATTTAACTCTATACATGCATTTCCACATCTTTTTTTAAGGAGGCAATTGTTGAATATGAATTTCAGTTTCAAATTTGAGCATTCATCATTGAAGTCAGCATAACTTTGTGCCTTCAGGACTGTCCCTTACTTTTTAATGTTTCAAATTATGTCGCATGAATTTTTTCATCTATGTGAATGACCAGATGCGCATCAGATGAATGTCTCTCTTGAATAACAGAGCCTCTGACTGTGAAGGTTTCATTCAATGATGCGCCAAATTCTTGATAGAATATGTGAAATGGGGCCTGAGTTGTAAACTCATCCAACCTCCTTTGACAGCACCTTTCAAGTCCTCAATACTAAGAAGCATATGAGCAGCAGATGCCTAGAATCACCTGAAATTTCCCATCCAATTTATGTACCACCCTGACTAGGAACTACCCACATCTTTTCATTGTTGCTTAATCAACAGACATGAAACCCTTTTGCAAACAGCACTGACTGCACCTGCAGCAATTCTAAAGGGCTGCCAGCTTCTCAAAATGGGCAACAAGTGCAGGCCTTGAAAGCAGTGCTAACACCCTGTGAACACATTTAAAGGAAAAGGACAGTCTGATATGCTGAATTCGAAGGTTTGAAAGAATTGGACAATTCGTCTGCATGAGAAGTAAAATATCTTAAGTATTGCAAAAACTATACTGTTTCATTTGTTGCATAAGTTTTTTTTCTTTGTAATAGTTAAAACATTCTGCAAAATTTTGAATTAGTGCCTCACATTACAGTTATTTCTACTGTAACCTAAAGGTTATTTACCAATGCTTTAGTCTATTAATTCATCTGGTAATGATGGAGCACCCTAACAGTTAAATAGAAAGCAACATATGGAGTGCGGAAACAAAGCTAATAGGCCATGATGCTGGTGTTTAATGCCCAATCAACAGGATAAAAAGTGCAAAGCTCTATTTTGTTCCTGTCAATTAGAACAACCCATTATTTCAGCTTATTTGCCATTGTAATCCTTTTCCATATGAACCTCTGTTGATTCTCCAGAGACTCATCTTCATTGATGCTTTTATGCAGGTGCACCTGGTTATTCATCCATTATTTATGAATTCTTTTAACATACTTTGGGCAGACTTTGACACTCAAACTCATGAGAAGTCCCTTTCGGTCTGCTGCCTCAAAGGCAGAAACGCATCAAAAGCCCATTGTTTCAATAGATTATAATGCATGAAGGTTAGTGACTGTCGCTGTAGCATTACAGCCTATTTTATGAGGCTTTTCTTAGCCACAACAGTTCAGGCCTATCAAAACATGCTGTTGTGTTAAAATATTTTAACATGCTTAGTGTCCTTCCAGAGGTGAAGGTACTGTGTAAATTTCAGTGCCCAGTCTACAAAATGCATTTTAAATATTTTACTTATTAATGCATACTGATGATTTACTAGAATAATCCTGAAGGAATTTTGAATCTGATTATGTGAGGGAGCTTGATCTATCGTTGGTAGAAATGTTCATTCATTGTTTCATAAATTTTGCATGTTATGCATTTGTAATACTATGCAGTTGGCTTAATATTGCACAATGACTGTACAGTAAATCTGCTTTAGTCACGCTATCACCTACTGAAGGTGATTATAATATTCATTTCAACATGCCTCATTTTCCTCAGCTTGCATTGAACTCTTCCCATCTACTAATTTTGGAATATGAAAACAATAGACAAACAGATCGCTCACTGGTAGATACCAATTCATCATATGCAGGCTGATTCTCAAGTATCTCCTGCAGTTTTGCACATGTGAAGTTAATGTAACATTGGCATTGATTCCAGTCCTTCCTGCAATGTTCATTTGGTCTAATCAAGTGAGGTACTTTAATAACATCTGAGTCATGTTGGCTAAATTGACTAGCTGCATATTATCAAGTGTTTTGTTTCTTCTGAATTTGAGACAGTATATGCTTGAGTAGATATCTCTCTGGATAGTGCTGCTTTAATTTGTGGAAGGTAACTTGGTGGTTTCATAGTCAAGAATTGTTACATTCTCCTTTGCTTTAAACATAATGAAGCAAGAATTCACTACATTGAGAGAAGGTCCATTGGAATTAGGGTGTGCCCTTCTAATTCTTGGTAATTTACTTGGAATAATTTAGACTTCTTTGACACTAAGCTTACAGAGAACACTTCTGGTTTGATAACTGGCTCGCCGCATGGCTCTTTTTGCATGTATCAGAAACTGCATATATTCATATGCAAGGTTCTGTCCTTTGAAAACAGTTGTTCACACATTGTGCCTTTTTCAGCTAAGCAAAAGTTTAGATGACAATGATTTCCTGGTCATTCACCATGGAAAGCCTGGGCTAATCAATTGCTGGAAATGCTTTGACTGATCAGAATTGCCTTATCTGATTTGAATTTAAACAAAAACTTGCAAGTTAACTGTTGCCTGGTACATTCTCAATTGTAGTGCCTCACCCAACCGAAGTATACTTGCTAACCAATCGACATCCTCTGCTCATACAGTATAAATTTTCATTCCCATTCAATTTTGTATTCTTGCAATTTTTGTCCTGATGAATGCAAAAGGGAAAATTTCAACAAAGTCTTTTTGTTTTCGATGGGGTGTTGATCAGGTGTATTGTCTGATCAGTATCCAGTAATCTAGTTATGTACAACTAAAGAAATTATTTAAGGGCCTGACTTTAATTGTTCCAGTATTAGAATATTTTCCTAACATTTGCTTGTTTGGTCTGGTCATCAAAAGATGACCTCCTCAGCAGACAGGTGAATGTCAACCCATACATATCCCCAACTGAAATTACCACCCCAGCAAATATGATTTAACAAAATCAGGGATAATAAATAAAAGAAACTTAAGATTCCTTCACAAATGTATATCTGATTTGATGAGCGTGCAAAATTTTTGTGGTAGCTTCATTTAGAGAAATCTTTAAAAGCAAATGTGCTCATCTGAGCTCACTTACCACACTTAGTTCCTGTACATATTTTTCAACATGTTTTGCGTCATATTGGCAGATTCCTGCCTGATTCAGTTCCTGTCTTTACACTAAATTCTTTGAAATTTGTGATGTAGCGGCAGTGACTTTACATCAGTCGTAAGTTGGAATATTCTTCCTTCTCACTATAATGAGAATTGTTGTAGTCAAACTTTTGTTTTCTGACTCTTGAATTAAAATGAGTAACTAGTGGTGCTTAGCTGGTTGCTTTTAAGTTCCATTTTGCTGCTCACTTACTGACATTTTGGGACTCTGACCTTCTGAGAGATGTGAATGGATGTGTAAAACTTGAAAACTGAAATGCTTTCAAAATCAATGTATCCTTTCTAAACCATAAAGATAATTTAAAGAGTCATTGTCTCTTGGCTTGACTCAGCAGCAGATAGACCAGAGTCCCACTTTCAAAAGAAATAAACTCTGCACCAATCTAATTGTGTGAACATGGGAAAAATTGGGCCTTGGTGCTCATCTAGATATTGAGGGCTATATACTACTTGTTGATGCAAATACAGTCCAGCCCTTGCCTAATTATCACAACTGTGGGCTTGCCAATATTGACAATATATCATGATCAGGCCTTTTTTGTTTTCTGCATTGACCATAATCTAGGGTACTGTGACCAGTTGTAGCACCCCATTGACAGTTAAGGCTATTTTAATTTACCGAATCAAAGAATCGCACAGATCAGATAGAGGCCATTTGGCCCTTCAGGTCTGTGCCAGCTCTTTCATTAGAACAATCAGTAAGTCTATTCCTTTCCATTATTCCTGATATTTTCCACTTCTAAACACTTGTACCAGGCCTGTTTGTACACTACCATTGAGTCTCTATCTACAACCCTAAAAATGGACATTCTGCATCCTGATCACCGGTTAACATAATAAGGTTTCTCCTCATCAAATTCATGATTCTGTCGCCAGCAATTCACCTTAAGCGGTGTTTATCGACTCTTCAGCCATTGAAAACCCTTCTGAAACCCTTCAAAATGTTAAACATTCTATCAAATCTCTTTTGCTCTGAGGCAAACCTCAACTTTTCCACTGCATTTGTACAATTGAAGTTCTTCAACCCCAGAGCAATTCTAGTAGATCTTGGCTCCGTCCTAAACCCTGGTGCTGAGAATTAGCCCTACACTCCTGCTGGTGAGTCAAATTAGGTTTTTGTATGTAGATTTAGAATAGCTTCCTAGCTTTTGGACTGTCTCTATTTGTAAACCTAGGATCCTTTCTAGTTTTTCAATAGACATCCCTTCATCAAAAGTTTGTGTGCGTACACCCCAGGTCTGTCTCTCTTTACTTGCAGCCTTTTTAAAATTGTTGGAACTTGGTATGCATTTTTTTTGTCCATTTTTCCTGATTCTTACCTGCATAAATGTATTTTGTCATCTGTCCACCTACTTCAAAAGCCTGACAGTGCCCTATTGAAGTATTATTACCCTCCTCATTATGACTGCACTTACAAGTTTATTGCCACCTTCAAATATTGAAATTGTGCCCTGTATCCAAAGTCAGTAATTGATATCACAAATAGCACTATCTTGATACCAAGTAAGAAATTCTTCAGCTAGAGAGTGGTGAATCTGTGGAACCCATTCCTGCAGAAGGGTGTAGAGGCCAAAGTATTCTATGTATTCAGACAGATATAGATATGTTCTTGATTAGTAAGAGGATTGAAGGCTATGTGGAGAAGTTAGTAGAATAGGGTTGAGAAACACATCAGCCATAGAATGGCAGGGCAGACTCGATGGGCTAATTTTGCTGGATATTGTGATCTGATGGTTTAACCTTGAAGTCTATTGTACACCTGTATCCATTTCACAAAGCAGTCATTCATCACAGTACACATTTTTCTATCCCTTTACCAATTTTGTATCCCTGTCACTGCTGCCCCTTTTATTCTATAGAAATCAATTATGCCAATCAGTCTACTATGTGGTATTTTATTTCTTCTTTCAAGGAGTCCATTTGCACAACATTGTCTTATCCTTATTTCAGGAATATAGGAACAGGGGTATAGTTAGTAAGTTTGCAGATGGCACCAAAATTGGAGGTGTAGTGGACAGTGAAGAAGGTTACTTCAGGTTAAATGGGATCTTGATCAAATGGGCCAATGGGCGGAGAAGTGGCAGATGGAGTTTAATTCCGATAAATGCGAGGTGCTGCATTTTGGGAAAGCAATTCTTAGCAGGACTTATACACTTAATGGTAAGGTCCTAGGGAGTGTTGTTGAACAAAGAGACCTTGGAGTGCAGGTTCATGGATCCTTAAAAGTGGAGTCGCGGGTAGATAGGATAGGAAGGTGTTTGGTATGCTTTCCTTTATTGGTCAGAGTATTGAGTACAGGAATTGGGAGGTCATGTTGCAGCTGTACAGGATATTGGTTAGGCTACTGTTGCAATATTGCATGCAATTCTGGTCTCCTTCCTATCGGAAAGATGTTGTGAAACTTGAAAGGGCTCAGAAAAGATTTACAAGGATGTTGCCAGGGTTGGAGGGTTTGAGCTATAGGGAGAGGCTGAACAGGCTGGGGCTGATTTCCCTGGAGCGTCGGAGGCTGAGGGGTGACCTTATAGAGGTTTATAAAATTATGAGGAGCATGGATAGGATAAATAGACAAAAATCTTTTCCCTGGGGTGGAGGAGTCCAGAACTAGAGGGCATAGGTTTAGGGTGAGAGGGGAAAGATATAAAGAGACCTAAGGGGCAACGTTTTCACGCAGAGGGTGGAACGTGTATGGAATGAGCTGCCAGAGGATGTGGAGGAGGCTGGTACAATTGCAACATTTAAGACGCATTTGGATGGGTATATGAATAAGGAAGGGTTTGGAGGGATATGGGCCAGGTGCTGGCAGGTGGGACTAGATTGGATTGGGATATCTGGTTGGCATGAGCGAGTTGGACCGAAGGGTCTGTTTCTGTGCTGTACATCTATGAGTCTATGGACACAGGAGTAGACCATTTAACCCATTGAGTGTCTCCTGCCATTATATTAGATCATGGCTGATCTTTTCTCTCAATTTCCCTTTCTTGCATGATTATCTTATCCTTTAATGTTGTTTATCTTCAGAAACGCATCAATTTTTGTCTTGAACATATTTAATGACTGAGCTTTCAAGGCCTCAAATAAAGAAATTCTTCAGTCTTAAACGGCCAGCTCCTTATTCTGAGGTGGTCAACAAAAAACAATACAGCACAGGAACAGGCTCTTTGGCCCCCCAAGCCTGCACTGCCACATTTTGCTCTTCCACACAAAAGCTGTCTTTACTTAATAGATCCTATCCCTCTTTTCCCTTCCTATTCAGGTATTCATCCAGGTGCTTCTTGAATGCTACTATTATGTCTGCTTCCAGCACCACCTCTGGCAATATGTTCCAGGCACTCAACACCATTTGGGGGGAGAAAAGTTGCCTCACACATCTGTTTTAAACTCCAACCCCCCCACCCAAACCTGTGTTCCTTAGTAATTGACCTCTCCACCGTGGGGAAAAAGCCTCCTACTTCCTATTATCCATGCCATTCACAACCTTACAAACCTTTATTAGGTTGCCTTCAACTTTGTGTTCCAGTTACAACAAACCTAGTCTATCCTACCTTTTCTCTTAGCTAAAATTCTCCATACCAGGCAACATCCTGATAAATCTTTTCTGTACCCTTTCTTTCTACAGATGCTGCCAGACCTGCTGAGATTTTTCAGCAATTTACTTTTGTTTCTGATTCCCAGTATCTGCAGTTTTGTTTAATTCTATTTGTCTTTGTTTCTTTTATGATAAATGTCCATTTTATTAAAATAAACTCTGTATGTTTATTTTTCAGCTTGAGCTGGCTTTTTAAAAAAAAACAAAATTATGATATATCAAAGTAGGTGTAGGACCCCGTGTAGGATTTAACTGGTCTGATAACATCAGCTGGGATCCTAGCAATACCAAGCAAAAATCCTTTTGAGTATCTGACACTTGTGTGGATCTGAAACAGGTTCAAATTTAAACTAGAATTTCAACATTCAGATATGGTAATATGTAAAGTGACTGTAAAAGTAGGAGTGAGCAAGTACATAGTCAAGTACAATAAAGGAAAAGATAACAATGAAGATGACATGGTAAAGGACAAACAAACATCACTTGAGAAGCAGAACTTCGAAATAATAATTCTTGCAAAAGTTCAGTGACAGAAACAATATAAGCAAATAACTGTATAAGTTGTAAATCTAAAAATAAACCTGAAAAACTGGAATTATTCAGCCAGTCAAACAATATCAGAAACAGCAGTTAGTCTATTTTTAAAATTTTCTTTGGGTTCTTTGAAGGACCATGCATAGGAACTGGAGTAGGTCATTCAAGCATGTTCCACCATTTAGCGAGAGCATAACTGATCTGTGGCCCATATCCCTTTATACGTTTGCTTAACGAAAAATTATTTATCTCCAATTTTAAATTAGCATCCTGTATCAACTTGTTTCTGGATCTTCTGTTTGTGGGAAAGAGTTCCAAGCATCTAGCACATTTGTGTGTCGAAATGTTTCCTAACATTGCTTCTGAGTGGTCTAGTCCTAATGTTTAGACTATGCCCCCTAGTTCTGAAATTCCTAATTAGTGGAATTAGTTTATCTTTATCCTATCTTTTTCTGTTCTTATCTTAAAGACTTGTAAACCTTAGCCTTCTAAATTCTGGAGAAAACAGGCTTAATTTATATAATCTCTCCTCAAACTTAATGCCTGATATCCAGGTCTCATTCTTGTCAACCTATGTTTACTCCCTCAAAGGCTAATATATCTTTCCTTTGGTGTGGTGTTCTGATCTGCTCAGAGTACTTCAAGTGGGGTCTAACCAGAGTTTTGTGTAACTGCAGCATAACCTCTGCATCCTTTTACTCAGGTGCTCTAGCTATACAGGACAGTGTTCCATTAGTTTCCTTGATAATTTTCTAGACCTGTTCATGACATTTTAAAGATCTATGCACCTCAACCGCCAAGAGTTTTCAGACATCCACCGTATTTAAGTTTATATCTTCTCAAAAGTACCCTGATTTATATTTTTTCGGTCTGAAATAGTTAACCTTACATTGAACTTAATAAGTATTAAACTCAAAAGATTGAATTCTGAATGTCCACACTCAGTATTTCAGTATTTCCAGCTCTGGTTTTAGGGAAGGAACTGCAATGGGGGTAGGCAGAATACCCAGCCTATACAGAGATGGGGGGGATAAGGGCCTTCTGGCTGTGCTGTTATTTATATTTATAACATCCCCAGATTTGTTCTTCAGTAGTAGCTGGGGGAAAAAATATTGCTTCGGAGAGTATTCACTGTCTCCAGAAGATGAAATGCTTTCTCATCAATCTTGCAGCCCATTAGGCAAAGTTAGAGTTGCATCTGATGGCAACATTGTGTGTGGCATGAGGACATGAAGGGAAATCCTAAACAAAAGTTGATTCTCTTTTATGGTTTTGTGTTTAATTTGTGTTTTTTTTAAAACTGGACAACCATGTGGACTCAAAATTGGATGCTAGTTATGTTGTACTTCAAGAAGCATTCCAGCTGAAGCTGACATAAAGCGCTGGAGACTAGACATCTATCTCCAACCAACTATGACGATCAAAAGCTTCAAAAACTACAATACAAAATGGGTGCTCTTGCTTTCACAGTTACCTTGCTACTTAGCAAGGAAAACTTTGGGGAAATAAAGCTGCACCATCAACTTAATGACCTTCCAGTTAACCACGAAGATGGCCATCAGCACCTGCAAGACCTGTTCAGGTCACATGAGTGAAATTGGACCTTGTTGAATGACTCAAAATACACAATTCTGGGATTCAAAGTCAGTTGCTGTTTGACCTTCAGAGAGAGAGCAGGACTCTTGGCTAAGTTGGCAGCCTGCTTTTGACCCTCCATCGCTGTCGCCAAGATGCGGGCTGGCGAGAGGCTGCAAGTTTGTCAGTATAAAGAGAACAGACAGGAGGCAGCCCACCAAGGCAACCTTTATTGAAGACTTGAGAGTGTAGTGCTGGAAAAGTACAGCAGGTCAGGCAGCATTCGAGGAGCAGGAGAATCGACGTTTCGGGCATAAGCCCTTCATTGGCCCTTACCTGATGCCCGAAACGTCGAGTCTCCTGATCCTCAGATGCTGCCTGACCTGCTGTGTTTTTCTAGCACAACATTCGACTCTGAGCTCCAGCGTCTGCAGTGCTCACTTTCTCCTCCTCTATTGAAGACTGAACTGCAGGAAGTTGTAACTCTGCTGAACTGATATTAATGCCATTAGATTCACTAAAACTTTAATTTATAATTCATCACCTCACCTGTCCTGTCGTCATAAATTTCCTGAATGCGTGCCTTATCAAAGCAATTCCTCTGTGCTCTCTCAGTCCTTTGCTAATTAACCCTATCTTTTATCTCAGCTGAAAGATTTTTGTGCTCTGTGTTTATTTCATAACTTGGCATTTAAAAATCAGTGGAACCCCCTTTGGCTTAGCTCAGCATGGAATGGAAGTAAAAGGGAAAACAGCGAATAAAACAGCCCCTTGCTGTCTTGGACTTGAGAGAAGCAAAGCAACCATAATGCAAATCGTACACCACCCCATCGTTCCCCATTTGTTTGTGAAAATTGTAAAAGGCATAAAAAGCTAGTCATCTGTAACACAGCATGAAACCAGGAAGCCATCAAAAGCTTTCAGGTTTTCAAAATGCACATTGAAAACTCAAAATAAGAAGAGTTTTAAGTAAGAGCCTAAGTTGCCTGGTTGCGTCTGGTTGACTCATCAGCATTCTTCCATCTATCCATTGGTGCAGTACACACTGTCACAGGAGCAGCAAATAGACTGAGAATCATTGGACAGCAAATTGTTCTTCAAAGTTTGTAGATGGTGCTAACAGTATCAATGCCTTAGTGAGATCTACTGAAGTAAGGTCGAAGGGTTTGGACTGTTCCCTGAACTAGTACTTTTGCAACTAAGGAGTGAGGAGATCCTGAGGTTGTTGCATTTTTTTTTCTTTTGCAGGGAAGGGGAAGGTCACAAAGATGATGTAGAAGATGGAGAACTAGCTGTAAAGACGCATGAGTTATATATAGAGCAGCCGTGCAATAATTTAGTCATTGTGCACTTGAAAATTGCCACACTCTTTTAAAAAAAAATGCTGTATTCAACTGCCTTTTAAAGCAGCATTCACAATCATTGCAGCATTGTGGAATTTTGCTTAAAATAATGATAACGTTTAGTGGGATTGATGCAACTGTGGTGAAGTTTACTTTGCTCTTAATTTTAAATGTCAAAACATATGTAGCTAATATGTCACAACCACTATTTTAAAATCTTCAGTAGTGCAATCCATTTGGAAATGCTATATTTAAACTTAACTTTCAAAGGGCTTACTGGCATTTCCCATAAGACAGAAGCTAAAGACCATTGTACGCTTTTAATTAATTGATACAACTTAGAGCTCAGAAATACACCAGAGTTTTGTTGTTAACAGATTGGGATGAAGAGAACAAGCCATTTAGTCCAAGGAGAATTGAGATGGGCAACAAAAATGAGCTAACCTTCAGCCACACACACATTCCATGAAAGGAAAAGAAAGGTAGATTATCTTGATTAGAGGTAGAATTCTGTAACTCTTTCAGTTTATACTTGGATCAAGTTAGAAAGAAATTGAAGTGTGGAAGCAAATAGTCAAATTTGCATTGAGTGGATCTAGATCATGATCTGCTTCTGAAATCTCATTGCAAAAGAATTCCGAGAACTTCACAAATACTGCCAGTGTCAGTGCTTTGCTTCATCTTATTTGTCCCAGTTATAAAGTAAAGAAATAAGTAAATGTTAATATCTCAATTGTCAGGTGAGTGCAGTTTTTTAAAAAAAGTGAGAAACTGTTCACGAAATCAAATGCAATGTTTTAATCTGGACTGTAAAACCCATATGGAAGTTACTATAACTGTGGATTTGGAGGCAGAGATGGCAAGAAGATAGTTGAACCTGTTGGTAAGGTAATTGATCCCAGTGTTGTTTTTTCATACTTTACAGTTGTAACTGTGTCTTTATATTTTTGTTGGAAAATAAAACATAGCATTATGCAACTGAATGAAGTAGGATTGTTCTGGTTTGGAGAACATCGGACCTTTGTTGTCAGGAATTGTTTTGGTACTATGTAAAGGAAGAGAAGTGAAGTAACTTACAGCTGTAATACAAGAATGAGAATTTTTATTCTCGCATAAATTGACCATTGAGCCAGCACTATATTGATGAGAATGCTGCTATTATCCATTGGAATTCATCTGTAGGATAGGTCTATTAGCAGACATGGTTGTTTTCTTCAGTAACTTTTCAATTCTAAACTTGGATACCTGTGGATAAGGCTATTTACACTTCACATGACTGGACCTTGCTCTCATACACAATACAGTATACTTTATATGCTTAAACTAGCTTTTGATTTTTTGAAACTATAAATCTATAATGTATACAGTGAAATTATGCAACTATTATTGCTTTCATTGTCTGGTATATTTGTATTTGCTAATATTTTTATATGCTGAAGTTGATGCATTGAACTAATGTCTGACTGCAAGTTTTGAAACATGTAGGTGCGTCCTTCAACTTGAGGCAGAAAAACATGACAGATGCCCCCAGATTTTGGATCACCTCTCACCCAACGCTTAAAACCTGCACTAGATTATGGGTCTGCATTTAAATTGAAAATTTTCAGTGGATGAATAATCCGTGAATGAGTTGAATCATGAAAAGTGCAGTCCAGGACAGCTGTTCAAAGCAAACAATATACATACTGTCCTTTTGTATTCAATATTAGTGCTGGAAATGCTTAGCAACACCTGGAAATAAAAATGGCTAATGTTTGGAAAATTTTTGTTTCCCAGACTTATGAGTTTGAGATACTTTGCACATGGTCTCAAACTGGTATTTAGTTCAAAATATTTAGACGCTGTGAAATGTTAATGTGGTGAACAAGATAAATTGGATGAATACATTTTGTCTATCTACAGTAATGTGCTTTTCCATTGTGAGTCTGATACTTGCTCGACAAGCCTGGCCTTCCAGGGTGACTGAATTAAAGCATAAAGTTTCAATTGAAACTCTTGTACAACTCAAATCCTATACTGTAGTAATTTAAAAATTTAAATGTTCTCAATCAATTTATCAATGTATATAAGACAAATTTAGAACGACCTGTGGTCCTGCCAAATTACTTTTGCTGAAACATTTGCCTTGCTTAAAGACTATTGCAGTGCATTATGATCATTTATCAGTGATCATAAATGAGGATTTACAGAAATTTTCTTGCGGTTGTAGTTGGTACTTCAGGCTCAAAGTTTTGTGATTTCTGATTATGTATCTCCATGTTTATTTGCTCCAATATAATTAACAAAATAGTTTACCAGTGAACAAGTAGGTGAAACCAGTGGCATAACACTCAGATTTTCTGTTTTGTTCCTCAGTCACCTGTTTTGATAAATGTTGATATCAATGAATGTAAACAGAAACTGGGCAAAGGTGTGATGTGCTTCATGAATGATTAACCTGTCCAAAAGTCTTTGGAATTGGCCTTTTTAACCTCTCTGCACCTCCATTGAATTCACTCGGGGAAAAGTTATCAAATCCTGTTTATTAGCTGATTTCCAGTTAGCCGCTTCTGCATCTCCCTTTCTGGCTTTATCAGTTATTCGTGCACCTCAGTGTAAAGTGCCTTGCAACGTTGCGTTTATTTAATTACTTCAAAAATCAATTATTAGTTTTATTTTTATGAAAATGCTTTTAAGTTAATGAATTTAATATCCAACATGGCAATAAGACACTGCTATAGTAAATGTGATAATCTTCTGTAAAGTAATGTGGTTGCCTAGGCTGTATGGCTTAGTATTTTGGCTTAAAGGAATGCTGTTCACATTTTTCTAAAACACAAAAACCTTCATTGAGGCAACTGTACCCCTGGTGTGCCAGTTTGCTGAATTTAGGCTGAAGTCTGCACTGTTTATTAAAATTTGCCTGCCTGCCTGCCTTGTTTTTTTCAACTTGTCCAGTAGAATGGAATCCCTACAGTGTGGAAACAGGCCCTTTGGCCCAACAAGACCACACCAACCCTCTGAAGAGTAGCCCACCCAAACCTATTACTCTACATTTACCCCTGACTAATGCACTTAATCTACACATCCCTGAACACTGGGCAATTTAACATGGCCAATTCACCTAACCTGCACGTCTTTGGACTGTGGGAGGAAACTGGAGCACCCAGAGGAAACCCACACTGACAAGGGGAGAATGTACAAACTCCACACAGACAGTCATCCGAAATTGAACCTGGGTTCCTGGTGCTGTGAGGCAGCAGTGCTAACCACTGTACCGGACAACGATAGAGTCTGCCGGATCACTGTTCTTTATATAACTTTTTGAAACATTAAGATTTGAATGGTGGAATATATTACAGAAATCAAACCAATGCTTGTAGAGTGTATTTTCCTCTAAATAATGTTGTTTCACTAAATAAGCTCCTCGTGCCAGAAGAAAGATTATAACAATTGAGTTAAATTCCTTCTGGCTTCTTGTGATGTACTTTTCCAACTGGGTTTAGAGCAGATGTGCAATTACAGATGTTAGTCTAGTGAAACCTGTTTATTATTTGAACAATGCAGTCAGTCTCAGATGTTCTGAATTCAAGGAACACAAGTTGTTCCCAAGCACTTGGCTGTTTTATTTAGCACTAATGATAAATATTGGGCGCTTTCATTCTGATAGAAGTTAACAGAATTATGGGAGGCATAGATAGAATCTTTTTCCCAGGTGGAAATGTCAATTAATAGGGTACATAGATTTAAGGTAAAGGTGGATAAGTTTAAAGGAGACGTGAGGGGAAAGTTTTTTTTACAGTGTACTAAGTACCTGGGATGCACTGTCAGAAGGTGATGAAGGCAGATACAAAATCAAAGTTTAAGAGACGTAGGGTCATAGAGTCATACAGCATGGAAACAAGCCCCTCCATCTAACTCATCTGCACCGACTATTCATAGTTAAAAATCTCTCAGCACCAGGTTATAGTACAACCGGTTGACTTGGAAGCGCCCGCTTTCAGAGCGCTGCTTCTTGTGATTGTGGAGAATAAGATTGCAAAACACAGAAGTTATTGCAAAAAATTTCCAGTATGATGTAACTGAAATTATATATTGAAAAAGACCTGATTGTTTAAGTGTCTCACCTTTTAGAATGACCATTTTGGTATCAGTTCTTTCATATGTAAATCGCAAAACTGTTTTTTATTCTCAAGTACACTTTAACAATTGGTATCATATCAGCTCAGATAAGGTATTGAAGGTGTTAACCCCTGTGAGGCTGTTTGTGCCACAATGGTCAGACTGATTCTTGTCTAAAAATGGATTTTCAGAATCTTACATGGATTCACACAGTTTTCAAGCAAAGAAAATGTAATTCTACAAATGCAGGTTTGATTTTATACACCTCTGTAAGCAGGCCAAACACAGTCTTTACCACTCTGTAACTCCAGTTAAAACATTGAGTTTAGGAGTTGGGACAAAAGATTGTGCCTGCATAAGATATCGGTGCGGCCACTTTTCATTTACTGTTCGCCCTTCTGTAGGAAAGATATTGTTAAATTCAAGAGTTTGCAGAAAATATTTACATCTTGACAGAGGACTGAAGCATCTATTTCTATCCTGTATGACTATGTATGAATAGGCAGGGAATAAAGGAATATGGATTGCGTAGAGGCAAAACTCTTTGGTTTAGAAAAACGCCATGTGTACTGTTCTTTATTCTGTTCTTTGTTCTTTGAATCAAAAGCAATTTATTGTGTTTTAAAAGATAAATGTGCCTGTCCACTTGGTCTGTGATGCTTGCAGAACAGTCCTCCTGAGCATTCCATTGAAGGCAGTGAGATTCTCTATTTTAAATAGATCTCAGTGGATTAGAAGCTGTCCAACTTTTGGAAACCTGGATATCAACTGGGATAAAAGCAGAAAATGCATAAACTACCCAAAAGGTTAGGTGAGAAAGAAAATTTTGGAATTTGGTAGTGAACCTTTGGAATTATACACCCCAGAGGGCAGACAATATTCTTGATATGGTCTTACCAATGCTTTGTGTAACTGAAGCAGAGTCTCTACTTAGTTGATCAATAGCATTCTCTTGGCCCTCGTCACTGGCTGTGTCTGCTTATAAATCTTTTGTGACATGCATGAGAGCACCTAGATTCCTCTGATCTTGCAACTTTGCAGTCATTCTCCATTTAAATAACACACTGCTTCTTTAGTCTTCCTGTCAACTTGACAACTTTTCATTCTCTCAAATGTTCCACTTGCCAGATTTTTGCCTAGCTACTTAACAAGATTACAGTCTAGTATTAATGTTATGTCATCTTCACAACATACTTTTCTTCCTGTCTTTGTATCACCTGCAAATGTAGCCACCTTGCTTTCATTCCCCTCATCTAAATAATTGATATAAACTGTACAAGTTGAGGGCCCAGTACAGAATATTGCAGGACTCCACTCCCCACATTCTACCAATCTGAGGAAAGCCCATTTATGTATACTGTACTCTATATTTTCTGTTACCCAGGCAATCTTCTGTCCATGCTTATATGTTACCCTGTACACCAGAAGCTCTTAGTTTGCACAATAATGTTTGATGTAGCAATAATGTTTAAATGCTTCCAACACAAACACCTGATGCAGGAGCAGCGCTCCGTCTTCCATTTAAACCTGTTGGACTATAACCTGGTGTTGTGTGACTTTTTAAACTCTGTACACCCCAGTCCAACACCGGCATCTCCAAATCTTTCCAGAAATCCAGTACAGTGCATCAATGGGCTCTAGTACATTCACAATACATATCACTCCCTTCAGAGAATGCCAATAAAATGAATAAATACAAAATTTCTTTCACAAAACCTTGCTGACTCTTAATTAACTTGAGTTGTTCCAGTGCCAGAGTTTGCTGAGTACTGCTTCCTTTGTGATTATGCTTTCACCGAATTGCTTTTTAATTTAAAATCCAGATTTGCAGGTATTATTTGATTATCTGTTAATTCCCTGTTCTCATCCTGTGGAGGACCAACATTATCTAAAAAAGAAATCAAGTAAAATTACTTGCAGAAGCTCTTGCTGTCTATTTTAACATTGCAGTCGAGATGCCTCTGTTTTTTCCTGATTAACTGTTTAATCATTTTCTGCTAGTTTTGTGTAATAACTATCATATGATCTGTCACTCAGTTTTGCGCAATGTGATGTTTTTTCATGACATTTTATGCTTGCTTCACTTCTTTAATTAGCCATGAATGGTGGTCCACTCCATAGGAATTTTCTTTCGAGTGGGAGTGTGCTTATTCTGAATAGACTGAAATATATTCATTTAAATATTTGTCACTGCTCATCTGGTATTTCTCGGCCTAATATACCAATTTGCTTCAGCTAACTCAGCTTGCATGCTCACGTTGTTGCCCGTACTTACGTACATGTTAAATACTACTCTTAGACCAACATGCTTTCTTTTAAACTTAAAAATCGCGCAACACCAGGTTATAGTCCAATAGGTTTAGTTGGAAGTACTAGCTTTCGGAGTGCTGCCAACCACCTGATGAAGGAGCAGCGCTCAGGAAGCTAGTGCTTCCAATTAAACCTGTTGGACTATATCCAGGTGTTGTGATTTTTAACTTTGTTCACCCCAGTCCAACACCGACATCTCCAAATCATAATTTCTTTTAAACTGGTTGTGAAATGCAGTTGTGTTATGATGACTGCTGTCTAGTGGTAGCTTTTTACTCTGAGGTTATTAATCCTGTTCCATGACACAATTGCAAGTCTATTATGCTTGCTGTCTGGTCAGTTTCAGAATGTGCTGCTCTAAGAAATTATTTCAGAAGCATTCTATGAGCTCCTCATTGAGGCAACTATTGCTAATATGTTATTTCAAATTTATATCTAGATTAAAATCACTTATTATTTATGTCCCTTTCCCAAAAGTACCCAGTGTTTCTACTTGGACTTCTTGGTACGTCATTCCTGTTCCAAGGCCTGTAGATCACACCCACTTATGACTTATTTCCCCTGCTGTTACTCATCTCCACCCAAACCAGTTCCGCATCCTGATCTCCTGAACCAACGTCATCTTTAACCATTATGCAAATATTGTCTTTGCATTGGCATGCTACTCTGCAACTAATCATCTTGAATATCATACATCCCCAGATATTCTGTACCCAATC
Organism: Chiloscyllium punctatum; assembly: GCF_047496795.1. NCBI lineage: Eukaryota > Metazoa > Chordata > Chondrichthyes > Orectolobiformes > Hemiscylliidae > Chiloscyllium > Chiloscyllium punctatum. The sequence goes on along the minus strand of NC_092763.1, from coordinate 14,627,053 downwards.
TTGTCATCATGTAACCATGTCTTTCTGCAATGGCTTTCAGATTCTATTTATTAACTTTAATGCATGATAACAATTCAGTTACTTTATCTGAATGTTGTTTCACAGTACAGACGTTTAGTTTTCATTTGTCATCTTTGTAGCATCTAGCTCTGATGGTGTCTTCTTACTCTGACTCATTCTGCCATAATCTGACCTTTATTTTCCATAAGTGTGTTGCTGTCTTGCCTCAACTCTCTATCCCTTAAATTTTGCATTTACTCAAATGATAAAGAAAGCTGAAGGGAAAAATGTATTTCTTGTTAAGTTTTCATTTTATTGTATCTTTTGTGAAATCCACTCTTCATTTGGAAGGTGAGTTAGTGAAGTTTGTTTTCTGATGTCTTTATTATAATAATTAGTGGGAGTTCAGAAATTTCTATAATACATTTCATAACCAGAGGACCATAAGAAGTAAGAACAGGACTAAGCCATTCATGCCCGATCAGTAAGATCATTGATTTCAAATACTAGTCTTAGTCACAATAGTTTTCCTTTCAAATTGGATATAAAATTCAATGGAATTTTGGTCGTTGTTACCTAGAATAGCCTTTGCTCTGGTCATTAATCAGCTTTGTCACATTACACGATACATCGTTTAGCAGAACCTGCTCTCTGGTTGGCTCATTGAGTCACAGAGAATCATAGAGATGTATGCACAGAAACAGACCCTTCAGCCCAACTTGTCCTTGTCGACCAGATATCCTAAATAAATCTAGTCTCATTTGTCAGTATTTGGTCCATATCATTCTAAATCCTTGCTATTTACATGCCCAAATAGGCAAAAGTGAGGACTGCATATGCTGGAAATCAGAGTCTAGATTAGAGTGGTGCTGGAAAAGTGCAGCAGGTCAGGCAGCATCTGAAGAGTAGGAAAATCGACATTTGGGCAAAAGCCCTTCAATACCTTTTAAACGCTGTAATTGTATCAGCTGCCACCATTTCCTCTGGCAGCTCATTTCATACGCGCACCACCCTCTGCGTGAAACAGTTGCCCATTAGGTCCCTTTTAAATTTTTCCTCTCTCACTTTGAACCTCTGGACTCCTACCTGGGGGAAAAGACCTTGGCTTTTCATCCTATCAATATCTGTCATGATTTTATAAACCTTATAGGGTCACTCCGCAGCGTCTGAGACTCCAGGGAAAATACCACTAGCCTATTTCAGCCTCTCCCTTTCACGGAAGCCCGTTAACCCTGGCAATATCCTTATAGTAGGGAGACCATAATTGAATGCAGTATTGTAAAAATGACCTCACCAATGTCCTGTTCAACCACAACACGACTTCCCAACTCTTATACTCTATGCATTGATCAATAAAGTCAATCGCTCCAAATGCTGCCTTCATTACCCTGCCTACTTGCGACTCCACTTGCAAGGATCTATGAACCTGCCCGCCAAGGTCTCTTTGTTCTGCAATACTCTTAATTTGTCCTATCAAAATATAGCACCTCAAACTTATTTAAATTAAACTCTATCTGCCGCTTCTTGGCCCATCTGACCAAGATCCTTATGTACTGTGAGGTAATCTTCACTGTCCACTACACTTCCAATTTTGGTCATCTGCAAATTTACTAACCATATCTCCTGTGTTCACGTCCAAATTATTTGTATTAATAACAAAAAGCAGTGGACAGAGCTCCGATCCTTGCGACACATGGCTGGTCCAATCCGAAAAGCAACCCTCCACCACCACCCTCTGTTTTCTATATTCTAGCCAATTTTGTATCCAAGTGGCTCGTTGTCCCTTTATTCCATGTGATCTCACCTTGTGAACCAGTCTACCACACGAAATCTTCTTGGACGTCTTACTTGTCCGACAATGTTCACCGCTGTGCCTTCATCAATCCTCTTTGTCAGTTCTTCAAAAAAATTCAATCAAGTTAATGAGACGTGAATTCCCATGCATAAAGCCATGTTGACTATCCCCAATTGGTTATTGCCTTTCCCCCCTCAATTTCATGGTGCAGAATAAAAATAAGTTTCAGGTTCACAATTGTACACATGGATTGGTGATGTTCCCACAGAAAATGTCAAGACAATGGGTGTAAAAGTTACTGAAATTTTACATTTCTGCAAGACTGAAGTTAATTTTAACGCACAAGAAATGATATCAAGTTAGACTCAAGTGCTGAAAAGTGATATTCACTATAAGTTGCAACCAGTTGGTTCATGAGTACCTCCATCTAAAATTAGAGCCATTGTCAATTAACTTTCACACTATACCCTTTCACCAAAGGATGAAACTACAATTGTTACAATCACAAATCCCATGCAGGTCATGGTTAAGGCAACAAAATATCAACTTTCAGTATTCTAAATGAAGTTCTGATATTTGTATTAATCAACAAGGAAATAACAGATGCTGTTACTATTAAGCACAACAGAAAGGTAGCAATCAGAAAGGGGTAAAGGGAGAGCATTATTTGTGCCTTGAAAAGTATTGACCGTAGTCAAAAGTTAGTATTTTCAAAATCTGGAGGTTCACAATTCAACATTGTTAGCCTAAGTTTATCAAGCATGCCATGAACTAGACCAGTAGGAGGCTGGAAGAGCACAGCAAGCCAGGCAGCATCAGGAGGTGGAGAAGTCAGTGTTTGTGTAATCCATCTTCAGGACTGGGGGGTGGGTGAAAGGGATGCTGCAGATAAAGATTGGGGAGGAGCGGAGGAAGCAGTGGTGAGGTAGGAATAGTTGAACACAGGTAGAGGGTACAATCTGGGTAGTCAATGGGAGGAATTAATCCGGCTGGTAGTTGGGAGGAAGGATCAATCAGAGGAATGGATGGGCCTGGGAAGGGAGTTGGGAGATGGGAAAGGAGAGCATTTGAAATAGGAGGGCTCAAGATTGCGGAATATTTCAGAGAATATCTCCAGGGCATATGCGCCAAACAAGCCCACTGTCCTGTGGCTGAATACTTCAATGCCTCCTCCCACTCTCCCAAGGACGTGCAAGTCCTGGGCCTCTTCCACTACCAAATTCTAGCCACCCGACATATGGAGAAAGAACGCCTCATCTTCCGTCTTGGGACCCTGCAACAACATGGAATCAATGTCAATTTCACCAGTTTCCTGACCTCCCCTCCTCCTGCCATATCCCACATCCAAACCTTTAGCTCAGCACTAACCCTCTTGAACTGTCCTACCTGTCCATCTTCCTTTCCACTTATGTTCTCCACCCTCCTCTCTGACCAATCACTGTTACTCCCCCACCTTCATCTATCTATTGCATTCCCAGCTACCTTCACCCTAGCCCCATCTCCTTCCATTTATCTCTCAGCTCCCTTGCCCCACCCTCCTGCTTGAAATGTTGGCTCTCCTGCTCCGAGGATGCTGCCTTGACTGGCTGTGCTTTTCCAGCATCACACTTTTTTGACTTCTCTGGGCTGTAGGCTGGCCAGGCAGAAGATAATGTTGATTGCCGGATTTATGATCCGATTCATTGTTGCAGTGAAGGAGTTACCAACTGGATTCATTCCTCCCATCGACCAACCAGGTCTTACTCTCTAACTGTGTTCAACTACCTCTACCTCACCACCCCACATTCCCCCCACCCTTTTACCTGCAGCTTCTGTTACACCCACTCCCTGTTCTGAAGAAGGGTTACACCTAAAACGTGATTTCTCCACCTCATAATGCTGCCTGGCTTGCCGTGTTCTAGCCTTCTGTTTGTCTACCTTAGATTTCAGCATCTGCAGTATTTTATCTATAAAGTAGACCAGTTTTGGAATGATCACCAAATAAAACAATCCAGAAAAACTTGAAGTAGGCCATTCGCCCTTTTGGGCCTGCCTCAACATTTGACAATGTCAGTTTGTGGTCTCAACTCTGCTCATTCCATAGCCCTCAACCCCTTGTCCATCAAAAAGCCTACTTAACATAGCCATGATAGTCATGAATTTGTTAACTCAACCTCCAAAGAAGAGGATCTAAAGAGACTACAAAAGATATGGGTAGGTTAAGTGAGTGGTCTAAAAATGTTGCTTTAAGAAACGACCTCAGAATAGTAAGAACTCATCATTTAGACTAGCACTGCCAATCAGATTTTCTTCAGTTTATGTGCAGAATCAAACTACCCAAGATTATTGCTGTCCTTTTCTCACAAGCAATCGATGTTTGTTCTTGCAAGCTTGTTCCACATTGTGATTACTACTGGCAAACTATTCCCCTGGACCATGATTTTAAATATATGATAAATTGTCCAAATGGCTTTCAATTATGTAATGATATGTTTAGTCTTGCTTTATGATTTGTTTGTGAAATTTAAAGCTTGCCAGTGTACTTACCTCTCATGACTTTTGGTCCTGTTGGAGGTATACTGTGTACCAGTAGGCTGGAAAATTTCAATTGTTTGCACTCCTGATTTAAGTTTAATGGGATTGACTTGGGTGCATGGACTTCACTAAAACATTTAACAAAATGTCACATAACAGCCTTCTCAGCAAGGCTGATCTTAATGGGATACTATGTATGTCAGCATGGACAAGAGAACAAAGAGCAAAGAAAATTTACAGCCCAGGAACAGGCCCTTCGGCCCTCCATGCCCGAGCCGATCCAAATCCACTGTCTAATCCTGTCGCTCAATTCCTAAGCATCTGTCTCCCTCTGCTCCCCACCTACTCATGCATCTGTCCAGGCGCATCTTAAATGAATCTACTGTGCCTGCCCCTACCACCTCTGTTGGCAATGTGTTCCAGATGCCCACCACACTGTGTGAAGTACTTGCCGCGTGTATCTCCCTTAAAGTTCCCACCTCTCACTTTGAAAGTGTGACCTCTTGTTATGGAATCCTCCACCCTGGGAAAAAGCTTGTCACTATCCACCTTGTCTGTACCCTTTATGATTTTGTAAACCTTAATCCGGTCCCTCAATAATCTCCTTTTTTTCTGATGAAAACAATCCTAACCTACTCAACCTCTCTTCATAGCTAGCAACTTCCATAAAAGATTGTTTCCTATCCCTCAGCAGTAGTTGTGAATGGATTGGAGTTTCCTAAGGGATGAGTATTAGGACAGTTGCTTTTCTTTATGTACGTTAGTGTCTGAGATCAGGGTTTGTAAAACAGAATTTCAAAATTTCCTGATGAAACAAAGCTTGGAAACGTTTTAAGTCTGAGCAGGATAATGCTGCACTTAGAAAACATAGGCTGGTGCAATGGATGGCTGCATGGCAGAAGGAATTTCATGCCGAAATATGAAGTGATACATTTCAGTGGGATGAATAAGGGAAAACAAACTAAGGTAGAATTCTAAACATTGGGCGATCTGGGAGTTCATTTATATAAACCTTATTGAATGTGCCAGGATAGGATGAGAAAGCCATTAGTAAGGAATACAGGGTCCTAGACTTCAAGGACGTTCTGCACTTCATCGTAGGATGTGAGCATCACTCTCCAGGCCAGCATTTATTACCCACTGCTAATTATATTTGAAAAGGGTTTAGTGAACTGCTGAATTGAAATGCTACAGTCCATAGTTTGGGTAGTTAACAACCACAAAATTATTGGAGAGGAACTTACAAAGTTTTGACCCAATGACAGTGGGTGGTGAAAATTATTAGACTAAAAAGGAGAAAAGCATTGCCCCTGTAGATCAAGGAGGTATAATCAGATGACAAAAATGGGTTCACTTCTCACAGTTGTTTTGGATTCCTTTTTGTAAGGTCAAATTAACAATTGTAGAGTCATGGAGCCATACAACATGGAAAGAGACTTTTTGGTCCAACTCATTCATGCTGACCAGGTTTCCCAAACTAAACTAATCCTATTACCCCACTTTTGGCTCATATCCCTCATAACCTTTCCTATACATGTACCTGTCCAAACGCCTAAATTTAACTGTCCCTGCATCTACCACTTTCTATGGCAGTTCATTCCACAAATAATTCCTCTGTGGAAAAAGGTGTCCCAGACTTGATCACCAGAAGGCCTTTAAAAAGGTGCAGCATATGAGGTTGCTAAATAAGACAAGCTTGTGAGGCTAGTGGCAAGGTGCTGGCATGAATAGTGGATTGGCTGACTGGCAAAAGGCAGAGAATGGGAGTGGCATATGGTGAATAGTGGGGTTTCACAGGGATCAGAGCACAACAATTCATGTCATTGTTTTAAAATAAGAGGTTACCTATTTAAAACCTAAATGAACATAAATTATTTATCTCAGGGTGGTTAGTTTTTGAAGCACTTGCTAAAAATGAGTTGGAATGAAAACACTTCAATATATTGGAGGAGGTGGATAGATTCCTGGTAAACAAAGGGTGAAATAGTATTAGGATATGTGAAGATGTTGAGTAGAAGGTACAATCAGATCAGGCATGGTCTTGTGAAGTGGCAGGACAGATTTGATGGGCTGAATAGCCTCCTACTGCTTTTCTCTTGTATGAATGTTTGTACGTTCGAATGATGTTGGCTTGGAGATTGTGGTATTCCTATGTATCCTCTGCCCTTGTCCTTGTCGATGATGGCAGTCTTATGTTTCAAAAGCACCATCTAAGGAGTGTTGGAGAGTTGGTGGTAGTAACTAAGTACAAAAACAAGGAAGTTCTTGTGAGCCTAAACGTGGGTTTAGCCTCAACTGGAATCTGCTGCTCCCCATCAGGAAAACTTAGAATAGGTGCAGATAATATTTACAAGACCAATTCCAAGGCTGGAGGACTTCAATTGTGGGGAATATGTTGGAAAATGTGATAGTTCTTCATAGGGAAAGGAAGTTTGAGAAGGGATTTGATTGAGTTGCTGAAATTAGGAAGAGTCTAGACAGTGGATAAACATTTCATTGACAGGTCAAGAAACAGACGCCAGAGTTTTAAAGTGACTGTCTAAAGAACCAAAGGTAATATGGATGATGCAAGAATAAGTCAGAAGGCAAGTAGTGAGAATAACTGGTCTTTTAGTTTGTAACCATAATATTTCCCTTACCTTTTAATCTGAAAGCAATTTGATTGTAATTGCATTAGTAGCTACCACCAACCAATGAACATGCAGTTTTCAAGTGGTGTGTTTTCTGCTGGGCCCCAGATCCTGGGCTTCAGTTTACCCTGTTTTTAAAAAAAACTTACAATCAATGAGCCAAAAACACCAGCAAAAAAAAAGCTCTTCCTCTCTGCACCAAAATTCCATTTGCTATATATAGAGGACTATCAACAGGGTAAGTAAGTGGACAAAGTAAAGATGGAATGTAATGTGGCAAAATGTGCTCTTTGTCAGGAAGAATAGAAGAGCTGAATATTCAAATAGAGTGACTGCAGCAAGCCATAGCACAGAAGAATTTGTGGTGTTCTCGAATCATAGAATCCCTACAGTGTGGAAAGAAACCATTGGCCCCATTTGAGACTGCACTGATCATCTGAAGAGCATCCCACCCAGACTTAACCACTCACCCTTTCCCTGTAACCCCACATTTCCCATGGCTGTTCTAGCTAGCTTACACATCCCTGGACTCTACAGGACAATTTAACGTGACCGATCCACCTAACGTGCACATCATTTGACTGTGGCAGGAAACTGGAGTACCCAGTGGTGACATGATGACACAGAGAGTATGCCAGACAGTCTCCCGAGGCTGGAATTGAAGCTGGGTACCTGGCAGTGTGAGGCGACAGTACCTATCACTGCTGCCTCTAGTGCACAAAACACAAAAAGCGAGCACACAAGCTCAGCGGTAATAGGAAATGTGAATGCTATGTAGTTTATTGCAAAGGGAATGGAGTATGAAAATACAGAAACTTTCCTAAAACTATGTAAGGTATCAGTTGGACTACAACTGGAATACTGTGAACAGTATTGACTACCATTTCAGGATATATGTACTGGCTTTGGAAGCAGCCCAGAGAAGGTTCACGAGGTTGATTCCAGTTGTAGAAGGATTGTCTTATTCAGAGGTTGTGTAGATTGGAGCTGTACTCATTGGAGTTTAGAAGATTGAGTGATACCTTTATTGAATTATATCGGATTTTTAGGTCGTTTGACAGGTAGACACAGAGGTGTTTCCTCTTGTGGGCGATTCTAGAACCAGAGGGCATAGGCTCAGAAAATCACTTATTTAAGACATGTGAGGAGGAATGTCTTCTAAGTCTAAGGAATCTTGTAATTCTTTTTTGCAAAGGGCGGCGATGGATTTCCTCCATGAATAAAAACCTAGGATTATCAGCCACGTTTGAGGGTAGTGAATGTTGTGCCATTATTCAAGGAGGACTGCAAAGAAAGGCCTGGTAACAATAGACGAGTAAGCTTAATATCTCTGGTGAGTAAGTTACTTGAGAGCGATTGAGGGGTAAGATAAACATGCATTTAGGTTTGATTAGGAGTAATCAGCATGGCTGTGTGTTTGGAAGATCATGCCTCACAAATTTGTTAAGGGTTCTTTGAAGTGACCAGGAAGGTTGACAAGGGCAGGGCGTTAGACATCTACATGGATTTCAGTAAGGCCTTTGATAAGGTTCCACATGGTAGGCTGCTCTGGAAAGTTAGATTGCGTGGAATCCAAGGGGAGCTGGCAAATTGGATACAAAATTGGCTTGATAGTAGGAAGCAGAGGGTGATAGTGAAAGGATATTTGTCAAACTGGAGGCCTGTGACTAGTAAAGTGCCTCGGGGGTTGGTGCTGGGCCCATTGCTGTTTATATTAATAATTTGGATGAGAATGTGCAAGGCATGATTAAGTTTGCAGATGACATAGAAATAAGTGGTATCGTGGACAGTGAGGAAGGATATCAGAAATTGCAGCAGGACCTTGATCAGCTGGGGAAGTGGGCTGAGAAATGGCAAATGCAATTTAATATAGGTATGTGTGAGGTTTTGCGTTTGGAAGGTCAAATTAATATAGGAGTTTCACGGTGAATGGTAGGGCCTTAAGGAGTGTAATGAAATAGAAGAATCTTGGAGTTCAGGTTCACAGTTCTCTGAAAGTGGAGTCACAGGTAGACAGGGCAGTGAAGGCTTTTGGCTTTCGTCAGTCAGAGTATTGAGTATAGAAGTTGGGAAGTTACGTTGCAGTAACACAGGACGTTGGCAAATTTGCTATAGGAAAAATGTTATTAAACTGGAAGGAGTGCAGAAAAAATTTACCTGGATGTTCCCTGGACTCAATAGTCTGAGTTATAGGGAGAGATTGGACAAGCTAAGACTATTTTTTTCTTTAGAGCGTAGGAGATTAAGGGGGGACCTTTATAAAGGTGTACAAGATCATGAGAGGCATAGGGTGAATGCGTCAGCTTTTTTTTTCTAGGGTTGGGGAATCAAGGATGAGAAGCCATCGAGTTTTTAGGTTGGATGGGAAAGGATAAAAGGGACCTTGAGGGGCAGCGTTTTTACATAGAGCATGGTGCGCATATGGATTTAGCTGCCAGCAAGTACATTATCAACATTTTAAAGGCATTTGAGCAAATACACGGAAAGGAAAGGATTAGAAGGATATGGTCAAAGTGTTGCACTGGAAAAGCATGCAGGTCAGGCAGCGTCTGAGGGACAAGAGAGTTGACATTTCAGGCATAAGCCCTTTATCAGGATGGATATGGGCCAAGTGCGGGAAATGGGGAAATGGTGGATGGATATTTTAGACCATAAGAAATAGGAGTGGAAGTCAGGCCATTTGGTCCGTCGAATCCACTACACCATTTAATCATGGCTGATGAGCATTTCAATTCCACTTACCCGCAACTCTCCCCATAGTCCTTAATTCCTTGCGAGATCAATAATTTATCAGTCTCTGCCTTGAAGATGTTTAATGTGCTGGCCTTCACTGCGCTCCGCAACAACTAATTCCATAGCCTCACCACACTCTAGCTGAAGAAAAGTCTCCCCATTTTTCATTCTAAATTGACGCCCTTTCATTCTAAGGCTGAGCCCACGTGTCTTAGTCTCTCTGCCTAATAGAAACAACTTCCCAGCAGCAACCCTTTCCAAACCGCGCATTATCCTGTAACTTCCATTCGATTGCACTCAACCTTCCAAACTCTAATGAATACAATCCCAGGATCCTCAGCCGTTCATCATGTGTTACGCTTACCATTCCAGGAATCTCTGCTGGACAAACTACAGTGCCAGTATATCCTTCCTGAGGTGTGAGGCACAAAATTGGACACAGTATTCCAAATGGGGCCTAACTTGAGCTTTAAAGCTCAGAAGCACATCGCTGCTTTTATATTCTAACCCTCTTGAGATAACTGACATTACATTCGCTTTCTTAATCACAGACTCCCCTTGCAAGTTAACCTTAAGAGAATCCTGGACTAGCACTCTCAGATCCCTTTGTACTTTGGTTAAATGAATTCTCTCACCGTTTACCTGCCTGTCCACGTAACTTCGTATCATTGGCAAACTTCGCCAGAAGGCCCCCATTCCCTTCATCCAGATCATTAATATATAAAGTGAACAACTGCACCCCCAACATTGAATCCTGTGGGACACCACTCATCACTGGCTGCCATTCCGAAAAAGAACCTTTTATCCCAACTCTGTGCTTTCTGTCAGACAGCCAATCCTCAATCCATGCCAGTACCTCACCTCGAACACCATGGGCCCTCACCTTACTCAGCAGCCTCCCATGAGGCACCTTATCAAAGATCTTTTGGAAGTCTAGAAAGATAACATCCGCTGGGGTTCCCTGGTCTACTTGTTACCTCTTCAAAGAATTCTAACAGATTTGTCAGGCACAACCTCCCCTTACTAAATCCATGCTGACTTGTTCTATTCCGAACCTGCACTTCCAAGAATTTAGAAATCTCACCCGTCACTATGGATTCTAGAATTTTGCCAACAACCGAGGTTAGGCTAATCAGCCTATAATTTTCCATCTTTTGTCTTGATCTTTTGAACAAGGGGGTTACAAAAGCGATTTTCTAATCATCTGGTATTTTCCCTGACTCCAGTGACTTTTGAAAGATCACAACCAATGCCTCCATTATTTCCTCAGCCACATCCCTTAGAACTCTAGGATGTAGTCCATCAGGACCAGGAGCTTGATCAATTTTTAGACCTTTTAGCTTTTTTAGCACTATCTCTTTTGTAATGTCTACCATACTCAACACTGCCCATGACACTCCTTAATCGTTGGGACATTACTCATGTCTTCCATTGTGAAGACTGACACACAGTACTTCAGCTATTTCCTTATCCCCTTCCTGCAGTTAAGCATCCACTAGCCTTCCTGCATCAGTTTGGAGCGGTCCAATGTTTACTTTTGCCTCTCGTTTGTTTCTTATGTATTGAAAGAAACTTGTACTATCATTTCTAATATTACTGGCTAGCCTACTTTCATATTTGATCCTCTTCTTCCTTATTTCTCTTTTTCTTATCCTCTGCTTTGTAGTCTTTCCAATCTTCTGATTTTCCCAGTGCTCTTGGTCACTTTATAGGCTCTCTCTTTATCTTAGATACATTTCCTGACTTCCTTTGTCAGTCATGGCTGTCTAATCCCCTCGCCGGGTAATCTATCTTTTCTTTGGGGTGAACCTCTGTACTGTCCTCATTACACCCAGAAACCCCTGTCATTGTTGCTCTACTGTCTTCCCCGCTGGACTCTTTCCAGTCACTTTTCATCAGTTCCTCTCCCATACCCCTGTAATTACCTTTATTTAACTGTAACACCATTACATCCGATTTTGCCTTCTCTCTTTCAAACTGCAGACTGAACTCTACAGTATTATGATCGCTACATCCTAAGTGTTCCCTTACTTTAAGATATTTTAGGAATTCTGGCTCAATTCACAGCACTAAGTCCATAATAGCCTGCTCTGTTGTGGGCTCCATCACAAGCTGTTCCAAAAAGCCATCCTGTAAGCATTCCTTGAATTCCCTTTCTTTCAATCCACTGGCAACATTATTCACCCATGCCACCTGCATATTGAAGTCCCCCATGATCACTGTGACCTTGCTTTTCTGACATGCTGCACCTATTTCCCAGTACGTCTTGCGTCCCTGGTGCTGATCACTGTTTAGGAGGTCTGTACATAACACCCATTATGGTTTTTTGTATTTGTGGTTCCTCAACTTCACTCACACAGACTCCACATCATCTGACCCTATGTCATTCAGTGCCATAGGTTTAATTTTATTCTTAACTGAGAAGGCAACCCCGCCCCCTCTGCCCACTTTTCGGTAAGTTTTAAATCCTTGGATGCTTAACTGCCAGTCTTGAACCTCCTGCAACCACATCTTTGATGCCTACTGCATCATAATCATTCACAGTAATTTGTGCCATTAATTCATCTACTTTGTTACGAATACTATGAACATTCAGGTAAAGCATCTTAATGCTAATTTTCTTATCCTCTCTAGTAATATGTCCTAAGTTATCCTTCCTTTTTTGCTTCATTCTTAGTCTGCCTTGAACTTAAACCCTGCCTACATGCTCACCTATCTTTCTACCTGGATGCATACTCACTGTCACTTCCTCTGTGTCCGTCCCCCCCCCCCCCCCCCCCCCCACAAGTTTAAAGTCCTAGTGACCACCCTATTTATCCTTTTTATGAGAGCACTGTTTCTGGATCGGTTCAGGTGGAGACAGTCCCATTGGTACAGATCCCCCTGGTTTTAAAACTGATGCCAATGTCTCATGAAGCTTTGGTTGGCATGGACCAGTTTAGGTCAAAGGGCCTGTCTCCATGCTGTGGGATTCTATGACTCTCTCATTGATTAACAGAAAAGACTCAACGGGCCTTCTGCTGTTACGGCTTATGCAGATGTATGATTTATTTTAATGTAGTGAGTCATTATAATTGACATGCACTTCCTGGGAGAGTGGTGGAAGCAAATTCAGTTTTGGCTTTAAGAGAATTCAAAAGGAAATCATTTGCAAGGTTCAGGGAAATGCTGGGGAATCAATTTAGCTAAATTACATTTGCAGAAAGTAAGCACAAATGGCTGCTTCCTGTATTCAATCTTTGATCCTAATAAATTGACTAGGAATCTTTTCATTCCTGTAAACTTAACTGAAAATATAACTTGTTTTCAATACCACTCTTGCAAAGTTATGATTTTTTTTAAACAACTGTTTGGTTAAGAGAAAAAGAATGCCGTTGATTATAAGATCCGTTGAAAGTGATAATTGAGAAATTAGAAGCAGAAGCCAACTAAATGCATACTTGTATATTTCCAGAAATTCAGTTGGAGTTTATTGGTTAACTCCAGTTGGATAACTTATTGAATTCAAGATTGTTTTCCCTCATAATGGGTTGAAAATGTGTTGCTGGAAAAGCGCAGCAGGTCAGGCAGCATCCAAGGAACAGGAGAATCTACGTTTCGGGCATCAGCCCTTCTTCAGGAATCTGGATTCCTGAAGAAGGGCTGATGCCCGAAACGTCGATTCTCCTGTTCCTTGGATGCTGCCTGACCTCCTGCGCTTTTCCGGCAACACATTTTCAGCTCTGATCTCCAGCATCTGCAGTCCTCACTTTTTCCCTCATAATGGGTCATGTATACAAAATGCTGTTTTCATAGTGCAAAACGGATGCCAAACAACATACATACATCTTTCTTTCATCTCCCACCTGCAGTGAGTAGATGTGAACTCTATTAAATATCTCTTAATAGGTACAGTACATGTGGCATCTTGACATTGCAGTATTTAAATCAGGCAAAACTGTTGGGCCTGGGTGAATGATAATCATTCCTTTTGAGTGGTCAAAGGAATAGGATTCTAGAATTAGCCTTTGGTTTAAGTTGATATAATCTATTAAAGAATATTGCAGGTTTAAATTAATTAGGTGACACGGTGTACGTTTGATAATCTTAGAATTGCTTTTTTGGTTGAGCAGTTCATTACTGATTTGCTTCATCTACCATTTCCTTCCTCTCCCTTTGGCAATTATTAAATTTTGGCTGTAAAGTTGTTACTACACAATTTAGTAACAAAACTACAAGAAGTTTGCCTTCTTCCACTCTAATGAGAACCAAGTTCTGTTAGTGCAGAATCAGTTTATATTTTTTCTCTGAACTGTAGTAAAATGAAGTGAATAAGTTTCTCCAACAGCATCTTAATTTGTGTTGAAAGATGAAAGAAATCTACAGTGTTTCTTGAATTGTGTTGGCCATTCAAATTATGATATGCTCTGGTCTGCAACAAAGCTTTAATTATTTTGTGAAATGTGACCTGTTTATTAATTACTTGATTTGATATAAAATAAGTTCATGTGACTTCATAAAAAATGTGAATCTTGATTCTTTGTATTTTCAGTTTCTATATTTGCTGGTGTTCACTAATAATAAACATACTTACTGTGATAAAACTAGCTCATAATTAGCCAGTGCCACCTGGTGCTGTTTTCACCACGGTGTTGTTCATACATCATATCAGATGTAGAATACCCTTTAAATTTGCATCTAATGCAAATACTTGCTATTTAATCCATCAGAAAGACTGAAGTGAAACTTGTGGATTAAAGTAAATCAATACTTTTCAGTAATCTGAAACAGCGGTTGTGCAGGGCTATATGAACTGACCTCTTACCCCTCTCTCCCAACCCCCTGAAAAAAGAACTCAGCCAGACTTTGAGATTAAAATGTACTTGGGCAGGACACATTTTATTGACTGCAGGCTATATTGCTCATTGTGAAAAATCTAATGTAAATGTTAGATTGTGTCCTCTCGGATGTTAAAATGTATTTGTATGATGACATTGTCTGAATCTGCAGGTGACCTGAGAAATACATGAAACTAAGCAGTTTCATTTGAAAGCAAATACTTAGAACCAAGTAATTTGAATATCTTATTTAAAATAAAACATTATGTGAGGGATATTTCCCCTCTGTCTTTCATTGTTGGTGAGGTATGAATGACAGCTAATTGTATTTGTCTTCTGAAGCATTATATTGAACAAAAGATCTAAACTGTATTTTTTTCGCAAAATATACCACGTTTGAAATTAAATACTGAATCAAAATGTTCCTTTTAACAATGTGCTTTATTATACATAGTTATCAATCTGCTAACAGAAAATATATTTTATGCTCTTCTATGCATGTATATCTACTATATGTTGCAAATATGTGTTAAACTGTCCGAAAGATACTTCCGGACAATAACAAAACAGGTATGTAATACCCATTGGTTGCCGTGACTCCAATGCAAGAAGCTAATTATAGATTAATGATGGATTGATAAATACTCAAACCCTTATTTGATGCTGTGTGAAAAAGGTACTCCAGCATGAAATGGGTGAAAAGATTATCCAAGTTGTCTCAATGGCTTTTTATTTTCTCCAGAAGAGCAGTATGCCAGGCCACCAGTGGTGAATAGGCCTAGTGCTTTGAGAGTGAGGAAGTGGAAAAAGTTAATAGTTTCTCCAAATTATACTATCAGGGTCAGCTGATGGTTCTACTTATCAGGATCATGGCCCATATATGTTTACTGTAAAGTTTTGTTAAGTTACTGCACATTTATTGAAGGTGCATAGCAGCTAGTTTTTTTTCATTGCGGGCTATACATTTCCATGGGATAATGTAGCTGTAATAAAAGTCTTGGTGCAAACTGATCCAAAAGGCCTTGTATTCAACTTTGATTCATATAAGTGCTTACTTAACATCCAACCTGGATTGCATTTTTGACATACGTTTCATGGCTTGTTCTCCTTAACCTTGGATATCAAGATTATCACTTTTTTTCACACTAGGAAATTACTGCATTTCTGGGTACCATCCCAAACTGGATTGAGCTCACATATTATTCTACCTTAATACATTGAAAGAAACCACTATTTACGTCACTGCCTTTTGAGTGTTGGAGTGGTCACAAGCAGTGAAGCCACTGGTGGTCTTAAAGCACTGTAGTATTAGTTTACTTCTAATTGACTTTTGTCTTGCACATTTTTCACCTGTTCCCAAGCCCACTCTTAATATCCATTAATATCTTAAATGTGTGCTCAGTTGGATTATTCATGTTGGAGACAAAATGTAATATTTGTCCCCTTTGTCCTTTTAATCTTGAAACCTTCAAAGACAATATTGTAAGTTGGAATATCATTTCATGGCAGTGCATTAACTTTTGCAAGCACTCAAATAACTACAAAATGCCCTGTTGGATGAAGTTAGTTATCTTACAATTGCATCAGAAATGTAAAAGGTCGTACGGTGAAGCCAGAGTACCACTAAGGTACGTTACCTGCTCTCAAAGGTATATTGCGCTTTGGGAAATTCAGCAGTGGGTGACATTGCCAGCTGTCTGTTTCTGCTCCTTGTCAGAAAGGTGTTAGTATACCGTTCATGTGTTTCATTCAGTTGTTGCAAATCAAAAATCATACTTTTGAGGCTTGCTTGCCTAGTTTTGCACACTCATCTTTTTGAACTTTCTTTTCAACAGCAATTCCTGGACTGGACAATGAAACTAAGTAAACAGCTGGAATTATTACACCCTGGAACTGTCCAGGAATGTCCAGGTTTATGACTGGTTAGGGATTTGGTTGTTTTGGATGTTGTTTGGAAAAGTTAGTTGGGGTGCAGCCTGCCAAGACACAAACCACCCAACACATTCTTTCCCAAATCTTTAAGAAACCTTTTTGGAAAGTATGAGAGCTGAAACAACTGATGCAACTGTTCTCCTGAGTAAATCCTGGAAGGCCTCATTGTCCATCTAAGTGTACCAGGATGCAAGATGGAAAGCCAACTGGAACATTACAGTCTCAAGCCTTTTTTTTTCAAAATTGATTATAACTTAACTGAAGTTTTATTTAAAGTTAATCATTGCAGGAAAAGTTTCTTTTTTTAAACAGGTTTGTGCAAAAGACAATGTGGTCGCTCAGTGGTTAGCACTGCGCCAGGGAGCTGGGTTCAATTCCAGCCTCGGATGACAGTCTGCATAGAGTTTGTATGTTCTCCTCATGTCTCTGTGGCCACCTTTGGGTTCTCCATTTTCTTCCCACAACCCAAAGATGTGCAAGTTCGGTGGACTGACCATGCACAATAAGGTGGAGACTGAGTCTGGGTGGGGTGCTCTTCAGAGGGTCGATGCAGAATTGGTGGGCTGAATAACTTCGTTTTGTGCGATTCACTGATTCTATGACATGGTTATTTCGAAGGGTTGATAATTACTTTCGTATTTCAGACTGTTATAAAGCCTTGAATCTTTGTGGTTATGTCTCTATTTTAATAAAAGAATAATTTTGTTTTTTAAAGAAACACGGTTCACCTTGTATTCTGAAACTAGTATAGATAAAGTATATTTTTCTGGAAAAAGGCACATTTAGCTTGACTTGAGCGCATCAGGACAACAAAGGGAAAATATGGTCTATATGAGAGGAAAGTGCTGCTTGATTGGCAAGTGGACTGATTAGTAGATGTGTTGCCATGGAAAATACACCAGTAAGTGATGGCTGACTGCCAAGTCTTGTTTGAATTTTAAATTAGGCAAGTTGACTCTGGTCAAGGCATTAGCAGAGAATGGTTAGCACTAATTTTGAGTTGGAACAAGTGCAATGTGTATACATCTTGCTGTCTAAATACAGCTTATCTGCAAAGAACAAGATTTTTCTTGCCTGTACTACAAACTGCCTATATCAAGTGCACCATATTACAAAACTGATAATCCTGAATTGGTTGAAACAAGAATGAAGAAAACCCCTCTTGTTCTAGAACATGGTGAGCAACAACCTGTCTGGCGCATGTCAGCTTCAGAATACCAGAAGCACTAACACAGAAAAACCAACTCCAGAAAGCTACAAGCACATCAGGAGCAGCTTATCAAAAAGCGGTTTCCCATATTCTTACACTCGTCCCCTTATATATTTCCACCGATGTCATTTGAGCAAATCAAATCCCCATTGAGGGGCTAAAGCTTGCACTTCAGTTTGGATATAGTGAAGCTGGTCAGGGAAATGACAGAAATGCAAGATCAGATCCAAACTTAAAACACTTTTTCTGGTTCAATGAATCATTTGTTTAAAATGGTTGTAAAAGTTGCATCTAATAAT
This sequence comes from Chiloscyllium punctatum, assembly GCF_047496795.1. NCBI lineage: Eukaryota > Metazoa > Chordata > Chondrichthyes > Orectolobiformes > Hemiscylliidae > Chiloscyllium > Chiloscyllium punctatum. The sequence goes on along the minus strand of NC_092763.1, from coordinate 14,609,123 downwards.
ATGCATTGTATTAAAAAATACCATTCCTCTTTAAACTTTTTGTTACATTCCCATAGTTAAGACTGACCTGCAGTTCTTTCAGGAGCAATACTTGCCACAAAATAGCATCTGTCTGTAGTGGTCACGATGGTGGTCTCATGGTCCATTGGCCTATTCAAGATAGGGCAATTACTGTTCCTTTGACTTGGGTGTTCTGCAGGCGAATACATCACCATTCGCAAAGTGAAGGAAATGTCAGGCAGTTAAATCTGCTATAGCTAATTACTGAATGCACCCTGACTGTGAAGAGTAAATCACTGGCTATCTGCCAGCAGATGACAAGAATGCAAGATTAGAGCCAAGTTCAGAGCAGCATAACTTTGCTTGCTAATGGGACTACAGAGTGTAAATAAACCACTAACTCTTGACCTGACAATTGCTGTTCAGTCCTTCAGGAAGAGTCCTCAAAAAGACTTGTAATTACCCCTTTGGGACAGGATCGCTTGTACCTACTAGAAATGTATCTAGAGAATGATTCTAGCTGGCAACAGGTCAGAATTCCTGAAGCAACTACATTAACACTGTTTACAAACAGGAGAGAGGCAGAACAGATAAAAAATTAGCATCTTATTTCGCTTTTTAATGTTAGCTGAAAAATTTTGTACATAATCTTTGCCAACTTACCTTAGCAGATGACACAGGATGGACAGATGTTGAGGAATCTGGGAGGCTGCAGAAGGACTTGAACAGGCTAGGAGAGTGGGCAAAGAAGTTGCAGATGAAATACAGCGAGGGAAAGTAAGAGATTGTGCACGTTGTTAGGAAGAATAGAGGCATAGATTGTTTTCTAAATGGGGAAAGACTTTGGAAATCTGCAAAGGGACTTGGGAGTTCTAGCTCACAATTCCCTTGAGATAACATGGCGGTTCATTTGGTAGTCAGGAAGACAATGTTGGCATTTGTTTCAACAGGGCGAGAATACAAGAGCAGGGGTGCAATGCTGAGCATGTGGTAGGCTCTCATCAGATCACGTTTGGAATATTGTGAGCAGTTTTGGACCCCATATCTAAGGAAGATGTGCTAGCAGCGGAGGAGATCCAGGCATGATTCACAAGAATGATCTCTGGGTTGAAGGACTTATCATATGAGGAGCAGTTGAGGAGTTTAGAAGGATGAAGGGGAATCTGGTTGAAACTTAAAGAATGCTAAGAGGCTTGGATAAAATGGACATGGAGAACATGTTTCCAATAGTAGGAGAGATTAGGACATTGAGGGCACAACCTCAGTGAGGGGACATCCGTTTCAAATTGAGGTGGAATTTCTTCAGAGGGTGGTTATTGTATGAAACACATTGCTGCAGAAGGCTGTGGAGACCAAGTCATTGAGTATATTTAAGACAGATTCTTGATTAGTAAGAGGATCAAAGGTTAAGGGGAGGAGGTAGGAGGATGGAGTGGAGAAACACATTAGTCATGATCAAAAGGCACAGCAGACTCGGGCTGAATGGCCTAATTCTATTCCTGTATCTATGGTCTTATGTTCTTAACGGAGATAAAGACAATCAGATTTTTAAATCTGTCTTCATTTTTTTGCAGCCTATGTATTTTTTAATGATGCAAAGCCTGAATTCTTCATTATTTCTCAACTCCAATACTAGGGATCAGTTTTGTTTGTGCTGCTTATGCTTGAATTGGCCCTTACATGTGCTGGTAATGAGCAGATTTGCAGTGCACCAGATTATGACACAGGTTCATTTGGCATGACTGTATGTTTAGTATAAACTGATTTTAACATAATACCCCATTGCTGTTTCTTAGTGCCAGTTAAAATTTTTTGTACATGGTCAATGATTGGTCAGCTAGTCCTTCAAGTTTCTTTTGAACTTCTTCCTGAACTGGTTTTAGGTAAATATTAAGTGGCATAACTCCTATTGCCCTATCCAGTGTGTATGCAGTGCCTTTATTTGTTTGAATGAGACTTTGTTTTCACTGATCAGCGATGTTCACTCTTTAGGTCTCTTTTTGTCTTTTGAGTTAAATTGGTAGATTGCTGGGATGAGAGATTTAATTAGGCTGATGCAAAGATGAAATACTTAGGTGTCTTGTCTTTTTATTACTTTTGAAGATCACTAAGTCGAATTATCTGAATATTCGCCAGAATCATAAATGTACAAGGTAACAGTGGAAATAAATGAGCAGTAATGTTTGTTTATTTCTTAACATTAAAAATTCAGTAGTTTAATGGAGGGTAGTTTAAATATTTGCCTTTTGATTATGGCGTAAAACAATATGAAATCTCTTTAGTTGCTGATGTCAAAGGAGAGTTGAAAAGGAAATTGTGCAGAAGTAGGTTTCCTCTTTACTGACTTTATTTTCCTGAGTTTAGGAAATTGAATTGGGAATGAGTAACCTGTGTTCCAACTCCTGTTGTCCTAATTAACTGTGTTTAAGAATTTTCAGATTAACCTTTGTTGAGCTGATTTACAAATTTTTTTTTTAATAACCTAAACAGAAGAAAAGTACAAGGAATGCTGAGTACTCTGGCCAGACTGAACATATAATGATAATATGCCAAACTATGATCTCTGAGGTTATGATACACTGACATTCAAACCTGAAGGCGGTTCAAAGCAAAGTTATTGAACTGGGCCCAAAGAGCTGAGAATTGAGCTATGGATAAAGAAGTTTAGACCTATCTATTTTAAACAGAGAAAGCTAGCTTTGAGCTAATCTTAGCATTATAATATTTAGTAGATGGTCTGACAGAAAAATTCAAAACATTGCTCCAAATTAAAAAAATGTGAATATTAATGTCTTCTAATTAATGTCAATAAATACTTGACACTGAATAACTAATGCCAATAGAGTTCTTTGGGTGAAGAATTAGGTAAAACACTGAAATTACTTGATATTTGCATTTATTAAAATAACAATGCCAGATCTTTTAGGGCAAATGAGTTAAGATGAGGTAAATTGTCATCTCCATTCAGATATTGTGCAAAATATCAGTGCAAAACAAGCTGATATTGATAGATTATCACACTCCTTTGGAGATTGATACCTTAATATTAGATACTATAGCAATAAAACTTCGGCAGACAATTTTTAATTTTGAAAAATCAGTAAGTTCAATATATTGGTCACTATTTATATAAATTTAAATTTATTGTGATTTGTTGACAGGGAGAGTAAAAGCATTGCTATCAATGAATGAACATTCCAGTGATAATGGCAGAGCAGCCTCCCATGGAATCTACTCTAATGAATGATGTTCCACTTCTACCTCATATAGTCAATGGGGACAGCGGACAACAGGTGAGTGCTGAACTAAAAGCACTGGGATCTTCTTTTAGAAATTGAAAGCTTCACTTTATCCAAATGTAATGCAGGAGCTGACAAAGCTTAATTCATAATAAATAAACTTGAATCTAATTGTTTAGTATATATGTCAAGGATACCTGTTCCTAATTGGATATAGGATTTTCAAACCCATATGCATAATTGCTTTATGTAAACAGTTTTGCATCCACCTAAATATTTTGTTTGCCTTCAAGGTGTTCATGAGAATAGTACTTGTGACAGATATGAGGTTCTGTTTTTTGAAGTTTGGTAACATTATTTTATTTCAGACTCAAAAGATATACTTTAAAGATCTCAGTTGCACCTTTCACTACAAATCCAAGGTCATGATGAACACCATACGATGAAGGAACATAAGTAAACCATTTAGAACATCAACTATGCTTCACTATTCAGTGATATCATAGCTGATCTGATAATCCTCAGTTCCATTTTGCTGTTTCCCATATCCCTTGATTCCTTAACAATTGAAAATCTATGTATCTCAGCTTTAGTATTCTTAACGCACAGCCTCAACAGCTCTGTCTCCTCGCCTTTGTCTTAAATGTGCTGACACTTGGTTAGAGCTTATGCTTTCTGATCCTAAACAAACCCAGAAGGGGTAATGACTTCTCCACATCTACCCTGTCAAACCCCTGAAGAATTTTTTATGTTTCAATAAAATTGCCTCTCATTCTTCTAAACTCCAGTGAGTACAGACCAAACTTACTCAAACACCCCTTGTAAGAAAATCTCTTCTCACCCAGAATCAACCGAGTATTCCTTCTCTGGACTGTTTCCAATGATAATATGTCTTTCCTTAGATAAAGGAATTAAGCTGTTTACACTACTGTAGGTAGTGGGGAAGCAGTGGCCTCGTAATATTATCACAGGTAATGTTGTAAGGAACCCAGGTTTCACCATGGCAGATAGTGGAATTTGAACTCCATTTTAAAAAAAAACAAATCTGGAATTAAGAGTTTAACAATGACCACAAATCTGTTGTTGTTTGTTGGAAAAACCCATCTGCTTCACTAATGTCTTTTAGGAAAGGAAACTGCTATTCTGCCTGGTCTGGCCAAAATGTGACTCCAGACCCACAGCAATGTGATTGATGCTTAACTGTGCTCTGAGCAATTAGGGATGGGCAATAAATGCTGGCCTAGCCACCAGCACCCTCATCCTATAAATGAATATTTTAAAAAGTGTGTGTTCAAAGTTTGTGAAAAGATTTATAGCTTGGGTGCTCGTTGTTGTGGTTCTGTTTGCCGAGCTGGGAATTTGTGTTACAGACGTTTCGTCCCCTGTCTAGGTGACATCCTCAGAGCTTGGGAACCTCCTGTGAAGCGCTTCTGTGATCTTTCCTCTGGCATTTATAGTGGTTTGAATCTGCTTCCGGTTGTCAGTTCCAGCTGTCCGTTACAGTGGCCGGTATATTGGGTCCAGGTCGATGTGCTTATTGATTGAATCTGTGGATGAGTGCCATGCCTCTAGGAATTCCCTGGCTGTTCTCTGTTTGGCCAAAAATCTGGAGTAAATTATGAAAGATACAATAAAATTAGTAAAAACATGTAACTATAACTTTGCTTTAATAAACATTTTGAATTGTTTACTAGTTTCTGACCTATTCACGGATTATAGATATGCAGTAAATTCTAACCCATTAAAGCCAATGAAAATTATTACAGTATTTTTGTGCTAATATGTATGGAGAACATCAGATACTCGAGAATGCAAAGCTACAATTCAATTGAGGGATTGAAGTAACTTGGTTTTATGATTCAGTGGATTTCACTAGTTTGGGTACTGTTGTACCTATAAGGATGTGGTACTGCAACTTACGTGTGACTCAGGTGTTTGAGGGATTTTAGTTTGGTTGTGCTTATGCAGTTTACAAGACTGACTTTTTCCCTTTTGGATAGTATAGGCTAAAGCTGCCTATTAGACTTATTTGTTGTGATTGCACTTGAACTTTCTTTTGGACCTCTCACGTGCACAAGAAACCTTTCTGTTGCAAAGTTGAAAATTTGATCCTTGAAAAAGAATTTCTTTTATCTGCCTTGAATGGCAACTCTTGTTTATTGATCTGCATTGGAACTTTTATTTCATTGGAGCAGGACAAGAAAAATGGTCTCCTAGATTCTGTCATTTCAGGCATGGAATACTACCTCCAGACTAAAGTTGTATGTTGGCATCATGTGCTATTTCTTTAAATATGAAGGACATGGGTGATCAGGGTTTTCTCAAAAAATGCCATGCATGCAGTGAATTGTCAGTTAGTCATAGTATTACAGTATTGAAACAGACCTTTGGGTCCAACTAGTCCATGCCAAACAGACATCCCAATCTGATCTAGTCCCCTTTGCCAGCATTTGGCCTATATCCCTCTAAACCCTTCCTATTCATATACCCATCCCGATACCGTTTTTAAATGTTGTAATTGTACCAGCCTCTACCACTTCGTGGTCATCTTTATCTGTATATTTCCCAAGGCAGCCTCAGCATTACTTCGGACAATAATGCAAGATCAACATTTGTGGTAAAAAAAATCTTTATAACTGGTTTAAGCATGTTGGTGTTTTTTTCCAATTATATACAAATATCTTCCTGGCTTTATATGTATTCTTGAAGCTAATCAATGTTTGGCTTTTCAAAGTACGATTCCTGGTTGATACAAAGGCTTTAAACAAGGATACTTTCTTTGTCTTTGCCAATGCTACAACAAAGGTAAATGAGTAAGCTTTTACTTTTAACTATTATTCCTAGATGCATATCAACAGAGTTCATAAAGGGCAAAGTCTAGATCAACTATTTATCTGTTTTTCGCTGTCCTGTTTATACTTTTGCAAGCTAATGACTTATTATTGAGCTTCATTCTACCAGGTCAGACTCTGGGAGACTACACTGATCTTTGAACCATGGTTTTGTTGATCGTTTGGATTTTTTGATCTTCCTCTATCAATGAGTGAAGTAGTCCAGAATCTCAGTGCCCATTCGATGTTTAACAGTTCGGGACAAATAGAGGACCCTAAGCTGTCATCTTAATTTTATATTGCAGGCTTTGAGTTTTTTGATAGAACTTTTTTAAAATAGAATCCCTACTCTGTAGAAACAGGCCATTAACCCAACAAGTCCACACCGGCTCTTTGAAGATTAACCCACCCAGACCCATTCCCCTATATTTACCCTGACTAATGCACCTAACCTAGGCATCCCTCAACACAATGGGCAATTTAGTATGGCCAATTTACCTGACCTGCGCATCTTTGGATTGTGGGAGGATTTGGATTGTGCACCCTGTGGAAACCCACACAGACTTGGGGAGAATGTGCAAACTCCACACAGACAATCGCCCGAGGGTGGAATTGAATCTGGGTCCCTGGAGCTGTGAGGCAGCAGTGCTAACCACTGTGCCCCACCATGGTGTTTATTGTTTTTTGTTTATTGTTATTATTGCTTTAAAGTAAACTGTAGGGACTTTGCAATGATTTATTACTTCAAAGCATATTAATAAGCTGTGAAATATTATAATTCTTAGTGCACCCTAATTTAAAATTCTTATGGTCCATTGTTGTAACCTGCTGAGTACAGGCGGGGTGGTCAATGCTAATTTGTCATCAGTTGTAGAGATTAAGAATTTATAATGAAAATACTTTGTGTAACTCATGGCTAGTTATGCATCTTGGAGATCATTATCTTTTATTGCTTTATGGATAATGCCAGTATTGGACTTCTGGAATACGGTCAGAAATGGACCTTCTTACAGGCAAAAGAAAATCTATATGAAATTCACCAGAATCATAAGTAGGAAATATTCTAGTTTAGTATTAGGGGTGGGTTTGTGAATCACATTTAAGTTTCTTGAATAAACTAACCAAGAATGTATCAACTGGTTTAATATTCCTTACAAACATTTAAAGAGACATTATCAACAGAGGAGAGATGTGGGATGATGTTCCCTTCTATTCACCTTTTAACTTCAGAAAGTTGTATTTTTCAAGCAATGTTTTTTAACCCCTTGAGTACTGTGACTTTTTAAAAGAAAACAGCTTCAGGTTGTTCAAAAAATGTTCAGTTTTTGATAGCAGTTTTTGTCATGTGACTATGCTGTCAAAGTTCTGCATTGTCCACAAATGCTTTGATGTTGCAAGCCTTTATCACACATCAGCACTCCAGATATGAATGTCCTCCAAATGAGTTTGTGTATTTCCATCTTCTTAAGTTTTACAGGCATATGATGAGATCATAACAGAATCAAAAACGTTAGCCCCCTACAGGTAGGCAATGGAGAAATTTGCATCGGAAAATGGTTGTAACATTGCAAAAGTATTTGGTTTGTGTTCACAGTGGAAAACGCATATCACGTAAAGTAACCAAGAAGCTAATAAGAGTGAAAAACTTAACAGAAGAGCATTATTGAGAGAAATCTAATGGATTAAAAGCCAGCCAATATCTATGACCTTGTTGAATGTCTCAGAGTTTTAAAGAAGGTAGTCATATGAATAGCAGATGCACTAGTTGTGATTTCTAAAAATCTTTAGCTCCTTGTATACTGTGACAGTTTAGGGGAAGCAGTTTCATGTTGGTAGTATTATTTGTTTGGTAATCCATAACACCAGGCTAATTTTCCTAGGGTAGGAGCATGAATCCCACCATTGCAGATGATAAGATTTGAATTCAATAAGAACAATCTGGAATTTAAAAAAAGTCTAATGATGACCCTGTGCCAATGTTGATTGTCATTAACAAACCCGTAGATTCATTTTTGACCTTTAGGGAAGAAAATCTACCATGCTTACCTGATGTATGACCTACATGTGACTCCATAACCATAGTAATGCTCTTAACTCTTCATGCCCTCTGAGCAATTAGGGAGAGGCAGTAAATACTGTTCTGTACAGTGATGCACTCATTCCGTGAACAAATAAAAATTGCTGAAATCTATTATTAAGTAATCTGAAACTATGCATATAGAAAATCTCAGCATGAGGAGACAGGGTTGACATGGTGTTTTGGAAGACCTGCCCAAAATGTCGACTCTCCAGCCCCTCAGATGCTGCCTGACCTGCTGTGCTTTTCCAGCGCCACACGTTTTGACTTTTATGGAAGACCAATCACGTTTGACAAATGTCATTTTATGAGGATGTCGCTGGTAGTATCAGCATAAGGGAGCCAATAGTTTTCATATGCTTGGATTTCCAAGAGTCTTTTGTGCCATACAAACAGTTAATATGTAAAATAAAAGTTCCTGGAGTTGCTCGAAGTTCGTGTATGCAAAATTTGTTCACTAACTGAAATTAGAGTGTGGGGATACATGGAGTATTTTCAAGTTTGTAGATTATAACTAATGGAATGCCACAAGGATTGTGCCAGAACCTCCACTAGTTGTAGTCTATATAAATGACTTAGCAACATTGAAAATAATGCAAAACTAACAAAGGTATAAGTGTGAGTAGGTGTAATTAATCTAGACAGTTTAAGTGAATGGGTGATATGGTTTGACGAGTTGTAATGTGTACTCTGGTCTAGGCAACTGAAGTGTTATGCTTGCAGGTGATGTATTTCATAGTATAGTTAAAGCTAGGGATTGTAGGTGAAGGGTAGGTTGGCATTCCCAAACTTGCCTGTATACTTATAATGAAATAAATTCACTTTTCCAACCAAATTACTTAATAGAACAGAAAAATTCCTGAACAATGTATGCCTGAGATATTACCTTACTAAATCTGACCAGGTGAAGGCATAACATTTAAGAACAATTAATTTATCACTGTGAGTTTTATCTAAAAATTATCATTTTCTGTTGCAAAGGGCAAATCATCAAAAAACTTTGATTTTTTTGTTGTTGGTGATTTCAAAAGCATGCCAACCTGCCTATTGAAAATTAGAAAAAGATGGAGGATCAAGAGGCCAAGGGAGGTGATCTCGGAGGAGTAAGACTCTTTGAAGGTCGATGGGCAAACGGCTATGAAAAAAATTTGGAAGTGTCAAAGTTAATGTTGATGTTTGGTCTAAGGTTTATGAAATGAAGTTTGAGCCATTGTGTGTTAACTGTAAATTTCATGTTAACTGTAGTCTCTGACAATGTTCGGTCAATTTAAAATCAGTTTTACAGAAATAGAAATTTGGTTTTCAAAAGTTGTTCAGTACTAAAATGTGCGTTTGAAACAAGCACACTGAACCATACCATGCCCGCACCCCACCCCCACCCCTCAGTTGAGAAGCGGCTGAAATAGCAATGCATATTTGCGGGAGAGGCTTAAAAGAAGGTTGAATTGAACTAATCCAGGGTTGTACTGTAAGGGATTGAGATAGCCTGGCAGTTTGTGAATTTGAAGCTGGTTTTGAGAATAATAGAGCCATTCATTTAACCACATCAATAAAGCTGCGCTTATTTCTTGGATTCACAAGATCAGTTTTATGGTTAGATATAAATAACTTATCAACTGGTTTATGACATTATGTTTTGAAATTTAAATTTTAGTATTTTGAATTTAGTAGTTTTGGGAAAAGTAGTAGATATTCTGGCAGTGAAGGGTTCCATTTTATTTAATTAGGGAAGTAAACTGTTCAAAGCTGTCATTGTTCATGTCCAGTGATTAGTGTTTTAATTAAATGTTTGTTTATAGATCTTATTTCCAATTGAAGAGCGTGAGAGGCAATGAGCAACTCAGTGCCATCTGGTAGTGATATGCTAAATTGATATTGATCTTTATTATTTGTTTGATAAATACATTTTTAACATTTCATCTGCTGCCTGCAAAATTATAAACATGACTGATGGTTTGAAGCAGCTGAAAAGTTTATAAATGTAGTTTATAGGTTTTGTCTTTAAAAATCTCATCAGTACAAGTATTGTAGTCTGAACAATGCAAAATCAAATCTACTCCTGAAAATGTTGATAAGTGATCAGGTGTAAATGCTAGTTTTAAATACAGAAGGACCTGATAGAAATGGGTATGATTGGGAGACATAGAATGGATAGAAAGATACTTTTTTCCATTTATGGTGGGGGGGGGGGGGGGTCAAT